>NW_027223761.1:21092526-21527526 GCF_028538775.1 Myotis yumanensis
ACCAGATAAATATTGAGCCTCAGAACACAAGATGAAGCATATTAAAGAGTAAATATTTTGAACTTGCCCCTCCTCATTGCTCCCCTCTTATTCCATTTCCACTACATTTTAAAAACTTCAACTGGCTGAATTTAATTCACACCGCTGGAGAAAAGAGCTTGGAGTCATTCAAATATCATTAGATGGGAACCCAGCATGGGTTACAAAACCAGAATTATCTCCCTAGTTTTTGAAGGAAGAAGAGCTGAGCTGACCTGCACTCAAACCTTCTCTCTACCACTTGCCATCTTTCTGAGTTTGGGCAAATAACTCAGTCTCTCCTTAAACTTCAGTATTATTTGCAGTGAAATGGGGTTTATACCAGTAAGTAATGGTTAACATTCGTTGAGGGCATGCCACGTACCGAACATCGTGCTTTACTCACCTCATTTCATTTGCTCTTGTAAAATAGTGCTAGTGGCGGGCAGAGATAGGGAGAGCATGTTTTTCTAATTTTACATGAGGAAGTTAAGTCATTTGCCTCAAATGATATACCTTCATGACTCCTGGGGCTGTGCTGAGGATAAAAACAATATAAGTTTTATAGATCTCAATCATCAGGCTTCTAAGAAGCATATAAGAAATATTTTTGAGATTGTTGGTTGCCTATTACATGTAAACATTGACCTGAACATTTTGTTGGGATAGGTTGCTGAATGATTTTAAAATTTACTTCCCCATAGCTTACCTGTTTGATTTTGAAATAAATCTGTGAAATAGGTTATTAGCTTCATTTTACAGTTGATAAGAGATGCGGATGATTCACCCATGACCACAGAGCAAATACATAATAGAAGTGGGCCTGGAACACGGGTCTTTAGGCGAGGAACCCATGTTCTTGTGGACTAGTCTTTCAGATTAGTCTAGAGCAGCGGTTCTTAACCTGTGGGTCGCGACCCCTTTGGCGGTCGAACGACCCTTTCACTGGGGTCGCCTAAGACCATCCTGCATATCATATATTTACATTATGATTCATAACAGTAGCAACATTACAGTTATGAAGTAGCAACGAAAATAATTTTATGGTTGGGGTCACAACATGAGGAACTGTATTTAAAGGGCCAGAAGTTTGAGAACTACTGGTCTAGAGAGAAAGGATCCAGATTAATTTAGCTCTTTCAGATGTATCTGTAAGAATAAGTCTGGTTTCCTCTGTATGGTGAGTTGAATAATGACCCCCAAAGACATCCAGGACCTAATCCCTGGAACCTGTGAATCTTGCCTTGTGTGGCAAAAGGCACGTTGCATGTGTGATTAAGTTAAGGATCTTGAGATGGGAATATCATCCTGGATTATCTTGGTGGTCCCTTAACAAAATGTATCTTACAAAATGTATCTTTATAAGAGGAAGACAGGGAGAGATTTGATTACAGAAGAGCAGTAGGAGATATGACGAAGGAAGCCAGATGTCAAAGTGATGCAATGAAGGGACCAAGGAATGCAGGTGAGTCCTAGGAGCTGAAGAAAGCAAAGAAAGAGATTCTCCCCTCAGACTCCAGAAGAATATAGGCCTGCCAGCACCTTGACTTTAACATGGTGAGGCTGATTTTAGACTTCTCCTCTCCAGAATTGTAAGATAATAGATTTGTGTTAAGCCACCAAATTTGTGGTAAGTTGAATTAGTTGCATAGTGACTATGGTTTTCTATCTGTAATTTCAGTGTGTACACCTACTTTCAAGTAGGCCAGTGAAATTTAGAGGTAAACCACTGGATTTTGCTCTAACACCACCGACCATTCCTGCTGTACAAGTATTGCATCCTTTCAATTTTTCTAGGGTTTGGAAGGTTCTAATAGTTTTCAAAGAAATCAGGCACAGCCCCACCTCTACTTTGTTGCCATGTGGGAGGAGACAGCAGAATCAAGATGGAATTTTCCAGTTTGCAGCTTAAACGTCACTGCTCAATCTTTAAAGCAGAGGTTGCAAACTGGTGGTCCTTAGGCGAGAGGATGTTTTATGACCTGACAATGATTCTATAAATTTTCAATTATTTGCCACAATTGAAAACTCAGGTGATCTCATATAAAAATCCAGATTTCTGTGTGTGTTTTTTGGAGAATGGAAAGATCTGAAAATACTGGGTTCATAATTATTGACAGTACTTGGCTGATAGAGTGGAGTCCTGGTTACCTCCTTTGGATAGGAAATGGGCGGCCAGTGTGGCTGTCCTCTCCATTTCAGTGCCATCTTGCCTCCAGGGCCTTCTTCATTTATTCTTCTTACTTGCTTGGCCCCTATAGGTTTATTGAGTTTGTGGCTCTGCTTTCAAGAAAAATAGAGCCAAATCCATATTCTGATTGGTTTAACAAAGACATAAAATAATTTTGCCCCTGGGCCAGTAATCTGGAAATTCATGGAGAATAAGAGAGGTGACAAGAGAGTTAAGACAAGTAAATGTCTTAGTTTTCAAGTAGAAAAAAACAACAGTGAATTCTGGAAACTAAAGAGCAGTGAGGTTAGCTTGAATTCTTGGGAAAGTTATTAGGCCAGATCTTTGGGAGCATGTAGAAAGAAAATGATCATTAGGAAATAACGTATTTTAACCACATACAAAACAATGTTCGGGTCTATTTCTTTTTGTGGTAGAGTTACTTGTCTCATAGTGGAAGGCTCCTAATATAATGGGTCTTTATTGAAAAAAGACATTTGATAGTCACTTTTGATGTCCTTGCAGGCAAGACAGGGAATTATGGGCTAAATACTTAAATGAGTGATTTGTGCCTAGTTAAACAACAAAACCAAAGGGGCTTCTTAAGCATGTTTATCAAGCTGGCAAGTGATTTCTAGTGCAGTGCTCTGTGGCAGGAGGGAGAAGTAGTCACATTACTCATAGCCTCCTTCCCCACAACTTCACCTGCCAGCACCAGACCCCACCAGACCCACCAGCTCTTCTCTGAACCACAGCTGCCCTCATTCCACCTCACTGTAAATCCTTGTGATCCCCCTGATGATGTTGGCCAAGGCATCATCAAATCCCTTTTCCCTTTCATTCATCTGGACAAGTACCTTACCTGTCAGAAGTTTACTAGGCAATAAAACAGAAAACCATGAAAACATTTTTCAAAGCACCAATTTCTTAGTCTAAGAAAGTCCAGCTTTACTCAGGCTTGGGTCACATGCCTCACTGTGCATTGGTCTGGGCTTGCTTTACTTTGCTTCTCATTATCTGCATGTAAAGATGGATCAAACCATTACATGCATTTCTACCCTAAGGGAGATTTGGGTCTTTCAGTGGCTTGGTGAGTGGATTCACACTTCCTTTTAAAACCTTCTTTCTGATATCAGTTTCATGAATGATAACTCCTTCATCTCTGGGGCATGATGAGTTTTTACCCCACAACTGTCCAGGACTCTGTGATTCCTTTATGTGGAAGGTGCATGTTTGGTTCCAGAACTCTCTTCATTGGGCTAGTAGCCTCTTGCCCTTTTAAGAAGGCCTCGAGGTTCCAGACTTCTAGAAATCCTACCCTCACTCCTGTTTTATTCATCCATAGCAGAGTAACTGGAAGTTTTTAAATCTGGTCTCTCTTGGGGTAAAGCTTGGCTTCACTTGGTCATCAAGCTAGCAGCTGGCTCTTAACAGTGGCTGTTGTTGCAATGGCAACCACCACCTTCCTGAGCCTCTGTCTCAGGTTAACTCCTGCTGATGACTTATGCTCTGTTGGACTGGACCCCATACACATGACTAGGTTCTCTATGATGTCTTCCCTCCAGTTTCCCCCTAGAACCTTCTCAAATTCATTACTTCTATACATATTGTAAATACAATAATTCCCAACAACAGCAGGGAAGATCCTTTTCTCTTATAAAAACACAGAAAAGCTGCTTTTCAAATGTAGAGATAACATGAAAGAGGAATGAAAGCAAATGATTGGAAGCCAAATCAAGAGTCAAAAAGATTTCAACAGTTGGGAATGACTTGCTGAAAGAAACAGAATGGAATTTGAAGGATATATGTGTAGTCCTGAATTGAAGCTTGAAAAAATCGTGTCTTCAAGTTCAAGATTGGAGATACCTGCCTTGCTTACAGTTCATACTAGGTGGGTGCTGTGGTTGGAGGTATTATTTGGCTGAGGAGGACCACTGTGACCTGAGTGCGAGGAAGATGTGCTCTCAGGTGTGTAAATAGCACTGCTCTGTCCTGATTGAGGGGGGAAGCCCCAGGCCCTGGAAGCCTGTAGGCCTGATGCACTGTACTGTGTGTGACTAGCATGTTGATTTTGAAAAATTTGAAATGGAGCCCCTTTGGGTGAGGCATGTACTCTCCAGTCTTATGCATTGATGTTCCTTTCTTGATTCCAAAGGCTGTGTGTGTGTGTGTGTGTGTGTGTGTGTGTCCTAACTCCTTTACAGAACTTTTCGTCTGGAATACCCCAAGCCCACACTCTGAGAGACACCTAACAAACTGAAGGGGCTCAAGAAGAGGAGGATCCACATAGTAAAGGAATTAGATACCATTTCATGTTGCAATAGTTGAGAGAACCACAGTTCTGTAGCCTGGAGAGCTGCCTTCAAATACCTGGAGGACTGTCATGTGGAAGAGGAGTTAGATTCGGTCCATCTTGTGGAGCAGTTATGGACTATGTGCCTTATGTCAGACACTAAGTCGAGAGGATACAGAGAGAAGCAAGTTGGTTTCTGTCTTCAAGGCCAACTTTACCATAGAGCAGAGTATATAGACAGAGATGCCTGTAAAATAGTAAGACTCACTCTGTGGTTCTTCAAGAGACAGAAATGAGGAGACTGATTTCAGCTTGGTTTAGAAAGGCTTTTCCTAACAATAAAAACGTTGCCAAAATAGAATGGACTGTCTTGAAATAGTTGTCACTATTCACCTGCTGAGGATGAGCTAGAGGTGCTATGAATGGGGGTTGGCATAGATTACTTTCCTACCTCTATTAGTGGATGGTTCCAAGACCACCGACTTGCTTTCCTTTACCTACCTAGAGAGAGTCATCATTGAGCCCACTGGTTGTACTCGGTGTCTTGGGTAGACCACATGGGGAAGTGTGTTGGGTTGCAGGGTTTCCACAGTGTGGAATTGCATTGTGTGTTTGTCTTCTGTAGACACAAGAGCCAATAGGCAAAGCTTAGCTTTTTTCTGATTCATGAACCTGGTAGAAGAATGTAGTGGCACATTTGGCAGATACACTCTTGTTGCTGGTTGCTTCTTTTGTTTGTTGGCTTGCATCAGGCTGTGAGATTCATGTCATTCCCTTTGAATGACACAGCACTTCATTTCCTGGGACAAGTATCTTGAGTAACATCTATTCCCCATGTCTTCCACCCTCCAGGAACCCAGAAACATCCAGAGATCAACTGCCAAGACAGGAGAGTTCTAATTCTTCCCCTTTGATGGCAGAATTCTAAAATAATTCGTATTCCTGTTGCTTTGTCCCTAGAGATTCCTCAGCCCTGGAAAGTGTGTAAGTCACATTTTGGCTGCAGGCAGGCTAAAGCAGGCAGAGACAGCATCTCTTCACAGCTTTTGAGGCAAAATGTTCTGGCAGCAGCATTCTCGTCCTGTCCGCTTTCTGCTACCCCATCACCATCGTCATCAACTCTCACTTCCCGACTGTCTATGTAATTGTAAGGAACGCAGACATGGTCTCTTTTTCTTGGCAGGCACATTCTAAGGTTCAGAAAGGCAGATACTATCTGGATTTGGCATGTCTTTCCAATTTTTACGTGTTTGACCCTAGTTTAGCTCTTTGGGACATTTCTCTTCAAGTATGTCAAAAATCACCTGAAAGATGTGGAAACAAGGTGTATATAGTAGGTTATGGAGCGCAAACTGCCACCCACCTCCCCAGACTGCTCTCATTGCTCTGTGCAAAGGAGACAGTCAATCTTTTCCTAAAAGTTTGGAGCCAGAACTACATGTGACACCCCACAGCTGCTGTGGCCACAGGGTACGTAGACATGTCAGGCGTCCTGGCAGACACTCTTGCCTTCCAGGAATTCTCTTCCCTGGGTGAGTGAGAGTTGAGCCAGCCTCAGACTTTCCCCATACCTTCAGATGGAGCGGGCTCATCAGCCAAGCCACCTGCCTCCTGCCCCTGGACCCTTGGAATCTCCAGAGTAACAGTCAGGGGGCGGAGGCTCTCAGCCCTGACAGCCAGTTAATTACACTTGGAGGCTTAAAAAAATGCTGGTGCATGGACCCCATTCTGCAGAGGTAATTTTTTAAAAGCAGCTTTACAGGTTTCATATATCATACAGCTCACTCATTTGGAGTATACGACTCAATAGTTTTAGTATATTCGGACTTGTGTGACTAGTACCCCAGTTTTAGGACATTTTCAGCAGTCAGTCTCCATTTCTCTCCAGCTTCCCCAGCCCTAGGCAACCAGCCACCGAAATCTACTTTCTGTCACCATAATTCTGCCTATGTCTGGACACCTTGTATAAATGGAGTCACACAATAGGTGGTCCTTTGTGAGTGGCCTCTTTCACTTAGTACAGTGTTTTCAAGGTTTGTCCACATTATCAGGTGTCAGTATTTTCTTCCTTTTTATTGCCAAATAACATTCCATTTTATGAAGGTCCTGCATTTTGTTTCCTCATCAGCTGATGGACTTTTGGGTTGATTCCACTTTTTAGCCAGGATGAATAAATGCTGCTCAAAAACAATGTGCACAGGTTTTTGTGTAAACATATGATTCATTTCTCCTGGGAACATACCTGGACGTGGAATTGCCGGCCCCACGGGAACTTTATGTCTAACCTTTTGAGGACCTTCCAGGCATTTTCCAAAGCCGCTGCACCATTTCACAGAGGTATTTCATAAAAGCTCTCCATGATGATTCTAGATGTGACCACAGTGTGCGCCTGCGTGGATAAGCACCCTCACTCTGCCTCGTTTGGAAGTAAAATAACTGTAGAACAGATAACCAACTTTTTCCTGGAGGAGAGAATACCTTTAGAGCAGAACATCCACCCCTTCCAAGCGATTCCTTTTCAATATTTCACATCCCTCAGCTCTCACAAGTAGTCCACGGTTAACCTGAGCATCGACTAGGGGACTAGTCAGTCTATTGCTGGAGGAAGATTATCCGGTGTCCACCTTTGGCACGGGTTGGCTGCCAAGAGTTAAGTTGATCTGGAAAACTGATCTCTAGGTTAAGTGGAGCAGGGCCACAGATGTGTCACCCCCACTTCTGAGGATGTGACATCTCTCCTTGTGTCATCACTTTCTTGGCGCTATCTGGTGAAAACTGAGTCATGAGGTGCCGACAAACATCCCTTGCACTTGATGTGAACTTGAGGCATCTGCTCATTCCTGAGATACTTGCAGCTGTCAGCCCTGCCATCTAGAGGGTTAACAGCGTGCTGGGGATGAACTCCTGCCACTGTGACTGTTCCCGGCTTGTCTGAGAGAGGCAGAGCCCCGGACGGTGCAGTGCGTCTGTGAGAATCTGAGTGTGAGGGAGGGCTGCGTGGTGGTGACACCAGGATTGAGCAGCCCTGCTCTTCACAAAACCCTACTTCGAAAGTAGCCCCGATGGAGGGAGGCAGAAACCAGCTGTTGTCCTGTGAGCTTTAAAAAACATTCCTCTGCTGCAGATGCACATTTCCAAACGGTGCCTCTGGACCAACCCGGGCCTTGTCCTCTCTTCCTTGTGTTTGCAGCCACGGCACAGGGTATGAAAGCGATAACCACACCACGCCAATCCTCTGTGGCGCCCAGTACAGAATACACACCCACGGTGTCTTCAGGGGCATTCAGGTGAGTACTCGGGCCCCGGCTGGAAGTGGACTGCATGGCCTCTTTCCCTTCTCAACATCCACCCTCTCACTTCCTTGCTGATGGCCATTTGATCCTAGCAAGTCTGTTCCTAATTGTATGCTCCTGGGGCAGCAGGGACCCCCTCCTCTTCCAGGGGGCAGATAGGGCAGCCTCCTCCTCTCCAGAGGCCAGCTTGAAGCGGGCTGCCTCCCTGGCTCAGGCCAAGATGTATCCTGTAGAATCCCATCCTTTCTCTTTTCATGGTTTAATTCGCCTTCTCCATGGTGGGCTAGGCAGCTCTTATACTAGTATTTGGGGCTAAACGGGCTTGAATTAATGGCCTGCCTTTGACTTGGTCTGCAATGTAAAGTGCCCAAAGATAGACTATCTTGCCAATGGTTGCTAATAATAACAATAACATCAATAACTGCACCACCTATGGCTGGACACTTTGTAAATGCTAAGCATTGTGCTAAGTTTTATACATGGACTGTTCTTTTTTTAAAAAAATAGACTAAGTTTTTTTACAACAATGTTTTAGGTTCAAGGGAAAATTGTGCAGAAAGTACAGAGAGTTCCCATATCTTCCCTCTCCCCTGCTTCTCCCCTGACATAGTCTCTATGTTTATTAATATCTGGCTTTGGTATGGTGCATTCGTTACAATGGATGAGCCAATAGTGACACATTATTGTTAACCAAAGTCCATAGTTCACATTAGGGTTCACATTTTGTGCTGTGCGGTTCTGTGGGTTTTGCTAAATGCATAATGCCGTGTATCTGCCATTACAATATCATACAGAGCAGTTTCACTGCCTAAAAATGCCCCATGTTCTACCTGCTCATCTCTCCCTCCCTCCCCTTCTCCTGCCCCCATCACCACAGATCTTTTCACTGTCTATAGTTTTGCCTTTTCCCAGAGTGTCATATAGTTGGAATCATACAGTATGTAGCCTTTTCAGAGTGGCTCCTTTCACTTAGTAATACACATTTAAGCTTCTTTCATGTCTATACATTGACTCCTCCCCCTCCATTTAATCCTCAGCACACCTTTATGAGGTAGGTACTATCATTAGCTCCATTTTGTAGGTAAGGAAACTCAAGCCTGGAGAAGATGAGTGACTTGTCCAAAACCACATAGCTGGTAAGAGGTGGAGCAGAGACATACAACACGACTTGTCTGACTCCAAAAACCCTGTTTTTAAGCACCTCTTTATACTGCCTCCTAGGGAGACAGAGGCTGTGAACAGTTTGGGGGAGGAGGGAGTCTCCCAAGAGAATGAAGGGGAGCTTGCCTCATTGTTTCCCTCTAGCTCTTTCTCAGGTAGGACTGACCGTACACATACACTCAGAAGATAAAGGGGACCAACATGCTGCCCTGGGAAGGATGTGTATGGTGCACAGCGGGCAGACCCAGTGTTTCCTGGTGTCACTGTTAAGGCACTGTACATGGAGCCTCTGGTTTCAGCTCCCCATCACAGACAACACCCCCACATCTCAGTGGCTCCTCTTCCTTGTCATTTACTCACACATGGAAGGTCTGGTTAGTTGGAACTCGTCCGTATCCTGCATGCCTCTCTAATAAGGACATTCCCACCCATTGCCTATTTGGCCCCAGTGTTGTGGCCATGCATCTGAGTGGGAGGGAATGGAATAGAATCTGGGACTTTGGCTTCCAAACCTCACTGCATCTAGTGGAGAATCTGAGAGACAGGCTGGACTGGGAGCTCTTCCAGTCACCAGCATTTCTTTTCCAGATACTCTGGATTATCGACCTCAAACAGACTTCAAATACTGCTTCTGGCTGGTCAGTAGTGATGACGTCAGAGCGCTGCATTGTAGAATGCACTGATCCGTCATCCGTTAGTGATGCCTGCTGTGGGCATCTGGTGTGTGGAGCAGTTTTAGGCTTCAGCTCTGCTATCCCTTCCTGGGGTATATTCCAATGCTCACTTTCCCCGGGGACCTGGCACGCATGTTCACCTGTGGCTAAAGCCTGCATTCGCTTATGCTCTGCTTGTAGGACGTTCGGCGCGTGCCCGGAGTAGCCCCGACTCTTGTCCGTTCGGCATCTGAGACCAGTGAGAAACGCCCCTTCATGTGTGCTTACCCGGGCTGCAATAAGAGATATTTTAAGCTGTCTCACTTACAGATGCACAGCCGGAAGCACACTGGTAAGTGTGTCCACCGTCCAGCCTTGGTTTGGTGAGCTTGGGGCAGGGCTGGTTCCGGAGCTCCTGCTCCTGGGTCTCACACTGCTAAGGACCCAGGTGATTGCTGGGATGATGGACAGTAGGCATTTTGAAAGATCTGGCTCACGTGATAGAAAAAGGCTGCAGGGCCATTTTGCATCCTGATTATCCAACCTTTAATAAAGAAGTCAGTAAGCTGTCTTCAGGAAGGGCTGAGCAGAGTGGTGGAAAAAGAATCGCACAGAATTAAAGAGCCTGGTGTTTGAATTCTGGCTTTATCACCAAGTGGCGAGACCTAGCGAAAGTTACTTAACCCTCTTTGAACTTCATTTGCTTCATGTGAAAAATGGAGATGATAATGTCTACCTTATATAATTGTTAAGAGCAGATTAAATTTTTTTAAAAATATATTTTATTAAATTTTTACAGAGAGGAAGGGAGAGAGATAGAGAGTTAGAAACATCGATGAGAAAGAAACATCGATCAGCTGCCTCCTGCACATCTCCTACTGGGGATGTGCCCGCAACCCAGATACATGCCCTTGACCGGAATCGAACCTGGGACCTTTCAGTCTGAAGGCCGACGCTCTATCCACTGAGCCAAACCGGTTTCAGCGAGCAGATTACATTTTAATATTAAATTGGATTAAAGGAATTACAGGTATGAAACACCAAATGCAGTACCCTATGCCAATAAGTCTGAATAAATGGCAGTGTTCCTATTGGAATACTATTAGCATCTCTAAAGAGAGAGGAGCTAGCCTGGGAGTTTGGTACAATCAGATGATTTTGAGAGCTTGATGGGCAAGGTTATCCTAAGATTAGGAAGAGATGGTTCAAAGACAAACTTAACTGCTTGGGTTAATAATCAACCAGATGAGAATGAGAAAATGGATTGTAGGTTTAATTTTTGTTTTCAATCTTAAAAAAGGATGGTGATTTTTGATTATGTGTCTAGGAAAACTTGATTTTCCCCACAGGTCTGCCTCTGGGAAAGAGTCCTTGTGTGGCTGTTGGACACCTCAAATATGAATAGCCGTTTTACCAATATTTGCCCTTGGCCTGTGGATGGGAGTGAGATTGGGTCTCCCCTATAGAGAAAGGGGGAAGAGCAGGCTTTTCTGCAGGGCAGCTGGTGCCATACTTTTTCATTTTTAAAATTTTTAAAAATTGATTTGAGAGAGAGTGAGAGAGAGAGAGAGAGAAACATTGATGTGAGCAAGAAACATTGACTGGTGCCTCCCACATGCATCCTGACCAGGGATCGAATCTTCAACCTGGATATGTGCCTTCACCAGAAATCGAACCTGCAACCTTTTGGTGTTTGGGATGATGCTCCAAACACCTGAGCTACACTGACGAGGGCATTCTTTCCACAATTGAAAGACAGCTTTGTTGTGACGATAAGCATAATTATTTAATACTAGAGGCCCAGTGAATGAAATTCGTGCACTGGGAGGAGGGTGTCCCTCAGCCCAGCCTGCACCCTCTCCAATCTGGGACCCCTCGGGGGATGTACGATTGCAGGTTTAAACCGGCAGTCGGACATCTCTCTCACAATCCGGGACTGCTGGCTCCCAACCGCTTGCCTGCCTGCCTGCCTGACTGCCCCTAACCGCTTCTGCCTGCTGGCCTGATCACCCCCTAACCACTCCCCTGCCAGCCTGATTGACGCCTAACTGCTCCTGTGTTGGCCCAATCGCCCCCAACTGACCTCCCCTTCTGGCCCGGTTGCCCCCAACTGCCCTCCCTTGCCAGTCCAGTCACCCCCAACTCCCCTCCCCTGCTGGCCTGATCGCCCACAACTGCCCTCCCCTGCTGGCCATCTTGTGGCTGTGGGCACCACCATCTTCGAGGGTGTGACAGTCAATTAGCATATTCTCTCCTTTTTGGCTGTGGGTGCTGCCATCTTTGCGATGGCATGAGGGTCAATTAGCATATTCACTCTTTATTAGATAGGATTACTGCTGAGGTTGCTATAAGGAAGCTAGAGAAGAAAGTGATCTGCTTTCAGATCTCTAGACCATTGGCCATTGCTAAGTCATTACATGTAGAGGATGCAGTTCCTGCTTAAACCTGACTTTGCACTCAGTGCACCTCTGGTTTTGAGGCTAAAGATGAGAAAACTGGTGGCATGTTCTGTTTTTACATAGTTTCCTAAATGGGATCATTTGGAAAGTAAATGTTAAGGTTAGAAGGGAGATGGTAAAATAAAACTCTGCTTGGAAGAATGCGAGGGACTACATTCAAGATGATACCGTTGTAGAAACTTTTAATGGAAAAGAGACACTTAGAAAACAATGAGGGTTAGATGTCTGTGTGAAGGGAAGACAGTAGGCAAGATCGCTAAGACTATCAGAACCGCTAGGGCAGGCTGGTATATAACAAGTCTGTGGCCCCCTTCTTGAAAGAGTACAATTTATAATAACAGCGCAGAGTAAAATATAAAGTAATTCTGTATTAAATGCTTTCTGTGTGTCAGGCTCTTTACATGCATTACTTCATTTAATTCTCACACATACAACAATTACCAGCTGGGTGGGGTACAGCGGAAGCAGTATTCAAACTCACGCCTTTCCATTCCCAAGCCACAAGCCCCCAATTCAAAGGGCATATGGTCTGTTTTGGATCTAGGACATATACAAATGAAAAGGGACTAAGAGAGCACATGATAATGTTCTAAACCAGAGGCTGGAGGAGTGGGAAGAGTTGTTCAGAGAGTATCCATTTGAGCTAGGGTCCAGGAGGTTTCTTGGTGGCAGATGGGTGTGGGCTGACCATCAAGGTTAAGGTCGGGCAGAAAAAGGAAAAACAGGAGCAGAAGCAAAAAGGCAGGGAAAAGAAATGCAACCAAATAGTGGTATTGTCCTCCCCAATTGTAGAGGTGAAGCTAAGTCACTCACTGGGCTGGGGACAAGTAGCAAGTTAAGAAAAGGCTCCTGTCCTCAGGAATTTCCAGCCGGTGGAGGAGGCAGACCTGGGCACAGCCCACCGCATTCGATGTTCTGTAATAAATTCTGTAAGGAGGGAAGGAAGGGCTCTCAGTCTGCACACGACGTTTCCAGGAAGGCATCACAGATGAACAGGCATTTGTGAGGAACTTAGAGCAGACTTTTTGCCAGTAGGAACGGGATAGGGACCAAGGGCATTTAGTGTGAGCAAAGTGTGAGGCAGATTTCGGGAATGGTGAGCTCTGGTATAGCAGGAATACAGATTACTCAGGGGAGATAGAGGAGGTTATCTATCTATCAGGGCTGGATAGGTAACTAGGGACTGCCCTGCAATGGAAAGACCCGACGGAGCCCTGGGGGCTGCTGGGGAGGACTTGCTCTCCATCCCAGAACTCCATCCCAGAATGTGGGTGACTCAGAATTCTCATACGAAGGTGGAAAGGCCCAAGGTCTCTGAGTGCACTCTTGGGGCTCAGCTCCCAGGGTTTGGCTGAACTTTCTTGAGCGAGGACAGGGTGGGGCTTTTCCATTCTGAGACAGGAGGTTGTGTAATCCCACTACTGACTTCTCTCTGATAAAGGGATAGCAAAATCTTTCTAAGCTCCTGGTTTAACTTGAGCGTCTCACAACCATGGAACTGTTTATGCTTGACTCAGGAATGAGAAGTCAGTAGCAGAGAACACCAAATCTTCAGGCCATAAAATATGGGCCTGCTCCAAGGCACGTCCATCTCAGAATTCTGCCTCAGACTCAGTCTAGGAGTTAAGATTTCTTTCATTTGTTATTTGTCTAAATATTCTCTGCCAGTCATTTTTGAGCACGCTTCTGTGCTAGGTACTGGGCTAAGCCCTTTCTGTAGATGGTCTGGTTTAATCAGTTTATAAATCCTTGGAAGTTGTCAGATTATTGGCCCCATTTCACAATAAGGAAACCATACCTCACCCAGCCCTTACAGTGCCAGAGTGGGATGTGACCTTGGTCTCAGACTCCAGAACCTGGGTTTCCGTTCACTTCTAACTGGGAGGTGAGGGACCATCCTCATTCACCTAGCCCCCCCAGGCTTCAGTCACTGACAGTGAGCCCATGGATAGGTGGGCCTTTAACCACACACTGCATTTGGCAAGGCCACACTAACATGTTCCACCGAAGTGCCTGAGGCCCTTGGGGACCCCTTCAGTCCCAAGAGGAGAGGTTGCTTTTAATGAGATCCCCACTTCCAGTATCATTTTCAAATGGAGTCTGTGTCTTCCCCCAAGGTGAGAAACCATACCAGTGTGACTTCAAGGACTGTGAGCGAAGGTTTTCTCGTTCAGACCAGCTCAAAAGACACCAAAGGAGACACACAGGTTTGTAGGTTCACTTCTCATTGCCGGCAGTGTGCTCCCTTGCATTACAGTTGATGCTGTGATTTTCTTTGTTGTTAAATATGGATGTGAGAGGGTCAGCCATTTGTTTCATTTTTCTAATTTTTTTTCTAATTGCTGGGGATTTTCCTTCTCTTAAAAAAAAAGAAAGGGAGGAAAGAGAAAGAAGCACCCCATATTTATCATGCAGACCACAGAACAATGAGGTTCCACTAGCTACGTGCTGATGATACACTGAGCACCAGTAAAGATCATGGGTGGTGGAGATCGGAATCCCATCTGTAGAGTATGACCCTCTTTTTCAGTCTTGGACACAGTTGAGACCTTGGTCAGAAGCTGGACATCTGTGGTTAAAGAATAATTGTTTCCAAGAGCAGAAGCAGGTCTTCAGGGTTATGCACAGAATCGGGTGGTTCATGCTGGGCCTGGGGGAAATCTGAGGGTGAGGCAGATGCTGCAGGCGTGGCTGGAAATGCCCGGCTCCTCCGGCCTCCGGGAAGTAGGCCTTGTGGGCCTCGTCACGTCCCCACGTTGTTAGGGCTGCGGTTAGACCTTCTCTGTCCGTCTAGGTGTGAAACCATTCCAGTGTAAAACTTGTCAGCGAAAGTTCTCCCGGTCCGACCACCTGAAGACCCACACCAGGACTCATACAGGTAAAACAAGTGCGTAAACTTTTCTTCACATTTATTTTTCATTATTTTTTAAACTACTGTTTGAATGAAGTTGTTTATGATGAGAGAGATTGGAAAAGTCTAGTGTAAAATGTTTCTAAACAGGTTTAGACTCAGATGAGAGAAAGAACATTCTATGGCTATTTTAAACAACATTGTTTAAGAAGGGGCGGGGGATTGATACAGAATAGAAGAGAGATGTGAAAAGAACTTTTCATGAGTGTCCAAAATAAAAATGAAGAGATAACGTAGGTCCCTCTGTTCCCAATTTGTTTCATCATATTTTTTTTATCACTCAGCTTGATAGGATAATCAACCTCACAGAAGAACAACAGAAATTCTAGCAAGCCCAAATCTAGCAAGCTAAACATTTATTCTCTGAAAGTTGATGTTTCATAACACTATTTTCAGAGACCTGAATTCTTTCTCTGCTAAAAGTTAGTGCCCCAGGAGCTGCCATGGTTTCTGCCAGACTCACATCAGCGTGTGGATATTATTTCCTTTGTACTAGTCTAGAGAAGGGGAATCGAGCATTTATTCACTGGCTGTTGAAGGCTTTTGCTTCTCCGTAAGGCTGGTGTGATTCATAATGGAAATGGCACCATCTTTGTTGTGTATTTTATAGCTTTGGAAGGAGGGCCAATGTCTAGGTTATCTTACTTTATCTTAACATCATCCTTGTAAGAAGAGTAGGCAGGCATGTTTTATCCCCATTTTACAGATGAGGAGACTGAGGCACATAGTGATTAAATGACTTGTGTAAAGTCCTAAAGCTAGTAAGTAGCAAACCCAGTTTTATCTGCTCCCAGCCCACCATATGCCTTCTTTGTTGGAGAAAGGTTTGGGGGGATTGGATTTTATGTCACAGCCCATGGAGGAAAGAGAATCAAGTAGAAAGTCAGCTGAGTTGAATACCATTGATAGACTGAGGAGAATGAAGACAGCAAGAGAAAGGGTTGGACAGGACTTTGGCTGCATGGCTCGGGGTGGGGACTGGGAGCAGGAGCCAGATTAGAAAGAGCAGAGGAACAGTGAGCAGGAGGTGAAGGAAGGCATGATGTCATAAGCCCCTCGTGCAGTCCTGGATTTTCAACCCAAACATGCTGCACTTACAGAGTCAAGGCACCTGTACCCCAGAGTTGGTGGGATGGGCATGTCGTTGGCCCTACTTGGATGCCTTTGGTGTTGCTTCTTTGCCTTAGTCCTGAGCTCATAATTTGGTGGGAAAGAGTTTCTATTCCTTGTACCCTAACCCCCAAATCTGTGCATATCTGCACGTGTGCTGGTGATCTAGGTTACCAGTAGACTATTTAATGCTTGATGGGCCCCCAGCTCTGACCCTGGGTCAGCACCTCCCCTGGGACATTTCTCAGTGCTTGTCCTGACCAGTAGCTCCCAGAAAAGGCAAAGTGGGACCAACGATATCAAGAAAGGATCCCCAAGGTGGTACAAGGGATTGGCTTCTGTGGCATTTGTACTTAGCATTAAGTCATAGGTATATTTGCAATATGGCTAGGCCCAGGGGGTGGGATACAGCAAAGTGCACGGTTTTTGAAATTAGACTGACCTGAATTGGAGTCTTGCCTGGGTCTGCCTTGCCCAGAAGTCCACCATCATCTGTAGAGTGGGGATAACAACACTTCCCTTACAGAGCTGTTCTAAGAGTACATGAGGCAAGCCATATATATATATAAGAGGTCCAGTGCATGAATTCATGCACGGGTGGGGTCCCTTGACCTGGCTGGCAATCGGGGCCAATGGGAGCATCTCACCCAGTCCTGATTGGGGCCGCAGGAGGTTCTGATCAGGGCGATTGGGGCAGGCTGGCCAAGGGGAGAGGCCGCGGGAGGTTGGCTGTGGGAGTGCACTGACCACCAGGGGGCAGCTCCTCCATTATGCGTCTGCCCCCTGGTAGTCAGTGTGCATCATAGTGACTGGTCAACCGGTTGTTCCAGTCATTCCGGTTGTTCGGTTTTAACAGTCGTTTAGGCTTTTATATATATAGATGATGGCCAGCAAAAAGCTTGGCATACATTAGGCACTTAATAAATGCTAATTATCTTCCCTGTACAGAATGAGGCTTGGAAAGAACTTCTGAGGGCACCTTAGGTGGAGAAGGCTTGATCTTTTGGCAGACTTGTTAAAAATCTCTAAACTATGCTTCAACTAGAATTTTCTGTGTAAGAATTATGCTCTGAGTTACACTTTAAGGAAATAGAAAAAAATACCATGTATCAGTGACTAGTATCAGTTACTTATTTAAAATACTTATTTAAAAATACTAGTATCAGTGACTTATTTAAAAATACCCAGCCTGTCCAGAATCTTTATCTATACAGAGATAGGAAAGCTGCAGTCACAGCTCTACTGCTGGATGGTGATTAATAAGTAACATCTAGGGTGACAATCCTGAGGCCCTTGCAGCCCAGATAAGTTCAATGCCCTACTTACACAGTTCATAAGACAGTCTAATGGGAGAGGTTGAAATAAGTGTCCCCCCACCCCTTCATTTTATATGATTACCCAGACATTTCCATTCATAGTCTCTCATTTCCCAAGTCTTCTGACTTAGTAATCCTATATAATAAAAGGCTAATATGCAAATAGATCAAACGGCAGAACGACCAGTCACTATGATGTGCACTGACCACCAGGGGGCAGACACTCAATTCAGGAGCTGCCTCCTGGTGGTCAGTGTGCTCCCACAGGGGGAATGCCACTCAGCCAGAAGCTGAGTTCACGGCTGGCGAGTGCAGCGGTGGTGGCAGGAGCCTCTCCAGCCTCTGAGGCAGTCGGACATCCCCCGAGGGCTCCTGGACTGCGAGAGGGCACGGGCCAGGCTGAGGGACCCCCGCCCCTGCAAGTGCACGAATTTTGTTCACCAGACCTCTAGTATTTTATAATTTGTTACAGTATTTTAAGGCCTCAGAAGTGCTGCCATCTCAGAGCTGCCCCCGAAGTAAGCCTGGTGCGTTGGCTTAGGGACAAAACTAGAAGGAATCTGGAGTGGGTGCCTTGTGGCATTAACTCGGGCCTTTGAGAGTTAAACATATACCATCTTTTCCGCTGCAAGTATCTGACTGGCAATTGTGTCAACAGGTGAAAAGCCCTTCAGCTGTCGGTGGCCCAGTTGTCAGAAAAAGTTCGCCCGGTCAGACGAATTAGTCCGCCATCACAACATGCACCAGAGAAACATGACCAAGCTCCAGCTGGCACTTTGAGGGGTCCAATCCAGGGACAGAGCTGTGTCCAAGGCAGGACAGTGTGGGAATTGCTTTCCAATCTGACTTTAAAAATCCCTCCCACTCACCTCTCTAAGAAGGAAATGGCAATTCGCCTTCATCCAGCTTCCAAGACAAGATGCGTGTACTACTGGATCCCACCAGGTCTCCCCGGAGAAGGTGGCCTCCACTCTGCCAACTTGTAGTTGACTCACAAGGCCCTGGAGAGGTGGCCAACGACATCCATCGCCGTTTGGTCTGGATTTCCCAGTGTAAGAAGAGCCATTGTTGAGAAGGTTCCCCCACCCTCTTCTTTTACGCTCATTTTCTCTGGGAATGGAGTCATTGTACCATTTTCCATCATAGAATATTTATAGGCCAGGGCATGTGTATGTGTCTGCTAATGTAAACTTTGTCATGGTTTCCATTTACTAACAGCTATAGCAAGAAATAAATCAGAGAGCAGGGCCCTGGGGGTGAGACCCGTCCGACAGTGCGGAGGTTAGGCAGGCTGCTGTGTGCTGCCAGGCAACTTTTAAAGCTCGTGTGTTTCAAGCAGCTGAAAAAAGAATTAGAACTAAATAGCAACTCTGTAGAGAAATATGAAAGAATATTACCATTCAGTTAATTCAATGTTAACATTAACACAATGCTCTTAAGACACCGTGTTTGAAGATCTGAGATTTTGGTTTTGTGTTCATTTTTGACTTTTTGAATTGTAGTCATATGCGTCTTCAGAGATGTACATATCTCCTCCACAAAGGAAGTGGAATTCATTTTTATCATGTGGGGTGTCCTTGGAGTCCTTCAAGTGTACAGGCCACGCTGGTTATGTGGCTTCAAGTTGTAAAAATTAAAGCGACTCAAAAAGAAATAGGGCTGATCTGAGATCTCACTGATAAGACTGTTCTTAAGTAACTTAAGTAACTTTGGATCTACAAGTATATGTGCAAAAAATGATACTTACTAGGGTGAGGAAATCCATTGTTTAAAGGTAATTGGATGTGTGTGATTTTTTTTTTTCGGATTTTTAAGGGAGGGAGTTTATTATTTACTGTTGCTTGAAATTATTGTGTAAATATATCTATCTGATAATGATTTGCTCTTTGACAACTAAAGTTAGGAAATGTATAAACGTTAGATGCATCACTGTCTCGGTGTTGATCTTACAACTTATGAATAACACTAAAAATGTAACCTGCATTTTTTTCACTTCGCTCTCAATTAAAGTCTATTCAAAAGGAAAGTGGCAAGATTCTATCAGCCCTATTGAGCTCAAACCTTTGAGCCTCTTTTAAATAGGTAAGAAGATACCGCCGACATCGATGACCACTAGTTGAGTCTGTCCCAGGTCCTGACCACTATTTATTTCCTCCTGTGGGAACTCAGGAGGCAGTTATCCCTCAGAGGAGCAGCCAGAGAGGCCCCTGTTCTGCTCGCATCTTAAAGGGACTGCGTGGGAGCTGGCTGAACGGGCTTGTGGACAGCATGGTGGGGATTGAGTTTTAGGGGTCATTTTAATCAGGCTATGATTGCATCACTTCTTTTTCCAGGTCAGCAAAAGAGAATAGAGAGATACTAACGATTATGAGTCTTTTTTGAAAAGTTCACAATTACACACTACCATCAGGAGGGTATAAGCTGAACACCTAGTACAAGTGAATTTACAGCTATCGTTGCCGTAAATCAGCTCAGCAGGTTGAAAACCACTTAGACGTTCCAGGGCGGCCAAGTGTGAAAGCCAAGATCTACATTATCTATAAACTATAAACTCTCTTTCCGGTTCTGGTGTATGGTTTTTCAGTTGTAAATAAGGAGATTAATTTGGTGTCCCCTTCTCTGCTCCATTATCTTGGAGCTTGCAGGCATTCCGGGTTTCATTTCTCCCTTTTAAATGTATATTGAGCAGCCTGTGGCAGAGCCACGGAGACTTTTCTGCATTGAAATGCAGCTCAAAGTTCTGGCCGCTTAAAAGGCAGGTCCTGGGGCCCCTCTTAGTTTGCATCTGGCTCTTGCATCACTGTTAATTATAGCGAGTGTGGTGACTCATCTGTATCAGCCCTTTTTATCTTTTCCTGCCAGAAGACAGCATTTCTCTGGTGAAGCTCAGGACAAGCATGGCAAACGTCAGCGAGTCCAAGGGAGCCAGGTTTCACAACAAAAGCAAAGTCACATTGTTTCAACGGCACGAGGAAGACCAGAAATTCTCACACTCCCCTAGCAGTGTAGCTTGCAGTTAAGGTCATGGGCTCTGGAAAGCAGACCAACCTGGGTTCTAACCCTAAATTCCCAGTTTCCTCATCTGTGATGTAGGGACAAAAGAATTCCCTGCTTCATAAGGTTCTTAGGTTCAGAGTGAGGATTAAATGGGGGGTAGGGGGGTGGGAAGGTATGAAAACATCTAGTACACAGCAAAGGCGTAAGAAATATTACCGAGGAAACCGATTATCCACCTGCTGATTTTCTTTACCTCCCACTCCCCCAGGCATTGCCGTGCAGTATCCAGGCATCTTCACAGATCAGCTCCGCAAAATAACAAGCAGCTCCATTTCTATATGCCCCAAACCAGAGTTAAGGTTTGTAGCCATAGGGCTCTTGCTAGCCTCCCCAGAGAGACTGCCTCTACCTGCTTCCTGTCTTCAGTAAAACACCTGGTGGCATTGAGTGTGTGTTTCTGAGACCCATGGTGTTGATCGTCAGCAGGTTGTCAGGATGAGAGTTGGTCAGTAGAAGTTTTATATTTAGCCTGGGCTAGAGACTGTATTAGGTGCTGTTGTCAAAATGTTCATTTTTCCATCTTTACTATAATGCCAGTTTCAGGGTATGATTCAATATTTTTAAAAGGCTACCTCGAGCCCCCCTTTCCTGTCCCCCAAGGATCTTTTCAGACCATTCTAGTTATCCCTAGCCCTCATCTCTCAACTTCTGTAGCCCTCAGAGTATGTAACGTTAGTTTGCACATAGGGCTGTATTGTTTTCCCATCTGGGACAATCTGTAAGCTGGATAGAACAAGTATTATTCCCACTTTACAGCTGAGACAGCTGAGGTTCAGTGATAGTAGGTGGCTGAGGCAGGCCTTGGTCCCGGTGTTCTGCACTCAAATTTCCTCCTGAAACTTGATGATTTGACTTGCTCCTTTGTTTCATATCTATGAGTCATGTCTTCCCAACCAGAGTGTGAGCTTCCAGAGGGAAGGAACAGACCTTTACCCTTTCCTGAGTTACTAGCATCAGGGCTTCTCAACCTTAATAGTCCTAGGCATTCTCCGAGGAGTTGGTTAAGTGCAGACTCAGATTCAGCAGTTCTGGGGCAGAGCCTGAGACTGTGCATTTCTAACAAGCTCCCAGGCGATTCCCACCCTGTGGCCCATACTTTACGTAGCAAGGACTTGAAAGGTGGGCTCATAAATACTTGCTGAAAAGTGACTGATGGGATTTGTACTTGAAATTCCTGAGACTGCACTGAGCCTTTCCAGAATGGCCAGCACAGACAGCCCCTGGCCCTGCCGTGATGGTCCATGGGGCTGTGGGTCAGGACATTCATGCTGAATGCAGTCAGAAGAACTGCACGAGTTATAGCCCAGGTGAATCTACCCATGAGGTTTATTTTCAAACACAGTCTGCCCATCCTGTCAATGACTTGCCACAAGCAGGGGAGACCTCCCCAGGTATGATAAGGTGTGGCGCATGGTCACACCTGCATATTTAGTGTTTGTGCCTCATTCAGTTCACAACTGAACAATAGGCCTCTACCTCCTTGACACCCACACACTGAAATGTTACGGCTTTGGAGAGGATTTAGTTCCTATGAGCCGGCAGCAGGAATTCCCACATCTTGCTTAGCTCTCTTGGGTGCTAAAGGGCAAAGGCAATGACTCCTAGAAGCGTGTTCTCCCTGCTTGGTGTTTGCACCTCTGCTCTTGGGCTAACAGGTGTGTGTGTATGTGTAAACCAGTGGTTATCAACCGGGGCACTTTTCTTCAAGCCTCCCAGCAGACAGAGTGGCTTGGAGGGATTTCTCACAGGTAAATGTATAAGAACCACAGTAAAGGAAACTGATCCCTAAGAAAACATTGAAGCCCTTGGCCTTTTTCAGGCAGGTCTTTGCTTCTAGTCTATTTATCAAGTGATTGAAACTCTGTGCAAGACTTAATAAATCCACTGAAACGCTCAAGATGACAATGACCACATCTGGCCCAATTCCTTGCACTGAGGAGAAAGCAGCAGCTTCACTGGAGGGCTCTGGGCTTTTCTCGATTTTTCAAGCAAAATCATGATTCTGTTAGTTTTCAGACTGACATTGGGAAGGAAAGAAAGAGCCAGACAGCACAGGAAGGGCGGTCTCTGAGAGGGCTGGAAGCCCCCCAGACCAGCCAGCAGACAGCCATCCGCAGTCATGCCCTCCTGAAAGAGCGGGATTCAGAGACTGGTGAGGGGATAGGGACACGCTCCCGAGGATGGAGACTCTGCAAAGTCAGTGCCTTTCAGCACAATCTGAAGATCAGCCAGCTAGGAGTGGAAGCCTCAGACAGAAAGATCTCAGATGTAAGCAGCTAAGGCAGAACACATGATCAAATGTGAGTTTAGGAGATAATGAGATGTTTTTATGGAGCAGGGGAGGATTGAAGGATGGTCCAGGGAATGGGGCTGAGATAAATGTAGAGGGTGGGTTGGTTGAAACAAGTGGCTTCTCCCCCTCACAGCATCCCAGGAGCATTGGCGATGTTGACACTGAGCGAGAAGGATTGCCTGACACGGCAGGGATTCCGAGGGCCACTGAGGAGGCAGTTAGACTCCGGGAGAGAGAGGAAGGAGGGGTGGGAAGAGGGAAACAACTCTGGGAAGAAACATGAGGCAGATGAGGAATGGAGTGCGGATGTCAGGGAGGTCTGACAGGAAGAGGGGGCTTCTGTCTGACAGGGCCTGACCCTCATGTGAACCCACACCAGCACTGTGAACACACACCCAGGGCTGTCCCGAATAGGAGATGCTCAAGTGCTAGCATGAAAATGATAAGAATGTGCTCTTATTGGACCTATATGTGCAGGCCAAAGCCATTTTACATGAATTCCCTTATTGAGAACGATTCCATTTTACAGATGAAGACATGGAGGCTCCTACAGCTCATGTATGACAGAGTTGAGATTCTAACCCAATGCTGACTCAAAGCCCTCATTGTATGGTATTTATGCCCCTAGTCTCAGGGCACGTTGGGCCTGTGAACCAGAGGAGCAGGAATGCCGAGGGAATGCCTTCTTGCCCACTTGCTTGCTTGGATGCCAGGAATGTTTGTCAAGTGCCCAGAGAAAGGATAGACATGGTTGGCAAAATGTTCCCTTCTCCCATATCCAGTTGTGTAGCTTGTTTGTAAAATATGTCTTCATTCAATATTTTACATTAAATACCGGAACTTAAGAAATGACATACCATCATGTTAGCCGGACAGTGATAAAAGGGGAAAATTGAGAAACACATTTAAAAGTTCAAGGTCAATGAGTACTTTTAAAAAGCAGCATCCTGCTTTCCCAAGGAGCTCTGTATCAGAGAGAGCGGGCTGAGGAGGAAGCTGCTGGTTCCCAGTGATGGTGGGGGTGGGGCGAATCTTGCGGCTGTATCCCTTCTTTTTTTCAAGATGCCTAGATCCTTACCACCCATACAAATAAATCCAGAGAACCTATCACAGACGTCTCCTGGCACAATTTTTCTGAGTTCTAAAAGTATAACGACCCGTGTAGGCGGCCTTTATCACTCATTGCAAGCACGGCCTTCCTTCCAGGCCCAACCCAAGCAAGCGCCTCTCTACAGGGGTGGAGGGCATGGCGCTCCCTGGTGAGGCCTTATGGAGAGCTCCCCCGGGTGGTCAGCATCTGCCTTCGCCCAGCACCAGGTTGAGTGGGGCAGGGTTTACCTCTGCTGGTAGATAAAGATGCCTTTGAATTCACCAGGTGGGCAAGACAGAGCATGTTTTGAGGAAGATTCCTGATACCGCCACGTGGAGACAAGCTGCCATGGTCTTTAATAGGGATTCCTAGGTCTCAGGAGAAGCCGCTGAGGAGAAGTGAATTTTGAAAGACCCTCCCCACCCATAGGTTCTAGAAATACCCAAACTAGTGGCAAGACACATGTGGTTCTGTCTGCTGGCCTGTCCCCCCCTGTTCACCTCTGACAGGAGCAGCCTAGGAAGGCCCAGAGCAAAGGACAAGGATTGTGGAAAGAGGCCGTGGGGTAGACATATCCTCCTAGAGCAGTGGTTCTCAACCTTCCTAATGCCGCGACCCTCTAATACAGTTCCTCATGTTGTGGTGACCCCCAATTCCATTGTTACAAATTGAACATAATTAAAGCACAGTGATTAATCACAAAAACAATATGTAATTATATATGTGTTTTCCGATGGTCTTAGGCGACCCCTGTGAAAGGGTCGTTCAACCCCCAAAGGGGTCGTGACCCACAGGTTGAGAACCGCTGTCCTAGAGGCAGGAACATCTCAGCAGTGTGATACAGAGGCTAAGAGAACAGGCTTCGCCATTCACTCCTGAGAGACATGAAACACCTTCTGAGCCTCAGAGCTTCTGCTCAGATCACGACACTGTTCATGTCCAGGGGCTCAGGGTTGTCCTAACACAAAGGGGGTGCCACACCCAGCCAAAGGCAGCCAGGTTCCCTAATTCAGAGCCATTCAAAGAGGACTGTCCCTGGGGCCTGGCCTCCACTGGCCCTGACCACCTCCATCAGCAAACCACGGTCCTGCCTTACAGGAGAGCTGGGCTGCATCAGGTGAAGCCAGCAGGAGCCGGAGTCAGTAGGTGCCAAACTTCTCTTGTCACACAATTGTCTGTCTTCTTCGTCTGACCTGCCAAATTAGGAGGTTGAAGGGACTGGGCATACAGGGCACTTCCCCACCTCCTCAGAGAGGAGGCTGCTGTTGGGTGGCACTGGCTGGCACCCACCTGATGTCAGGCCAATGCTCCAGGTGTGCTGTGGCATCCTTCCCATAAAGGTCCTCTCTGAACCCATCAGAATGCCTCCTGCTGGTTTCAACTTCTCAAATGGGACCAGGGGAGGACTGAAGGAGGGTCCGAGGAATGGGGCTGAGATAAATGTAGAGGGTGGGTTGGTTGAATCAAGTGGCTTCTCAGAAAGCACTCAGAGGGCTTGCCATAGACACCTCTTTTTCACCCAGAGTTGGTTGGCAGGTGGGATAGTATCAAGGTATCGAGAGGTCTGTGGATCCCGGTTTGCAGGCCAAATTTGGGCCTTGGAGACACCTTGCCTCCTAAGTTGCTGGCTTCATTTCTTGGTTAGGTGCTCCACACTAGTAGATTGGTGACTTGAGTAACCAAGAACAGTGGTGATTAAAAACTCTGGTACTGGATTCTGAGATGAATTAATAGTATGTGTCTGTGTATTTTTAAAACCACAGTGGTAAATTCATCTCCCCAGTTAGTGTCATCTCCATGGTGCTACTAAATCTGGATGAAACTGGAAAGTTTACACATCTATCTGACCATCTACTGCCAAATCTTCAGCTATTTAATGTCATTTTGCCTCTGTTCCGCCACACTTGTCCTTTTAGGATTACAGGATCTGTGGATCCATGAAACTCGGTGTCATTCCCGGGATCTGCCACTTACCAGCCATATGACTCTGGACAGATTGACTTAATCCTTAGTTTGCTCATCTATAAGGTGAATTTACAGGGCAGTCTTATGCGTTAAGTGAGTCAAAGCACTTGGTGTGGTGGTTGGCCCATAATTTCAAGTTAATAAGCAGCAATGCCTGTCCTTGTCATTTTGTCCTTGACATTGCAGACACCCACTGGATGTGTGGCTTGGCATGCCCTAGGGTGCCTCTTGGCCATCCTGGACCCCCATCCCCCAACTGGAAGTCAGTGAGGGGGCCCAGGGTGATGTCAATGGCCCCTGTTCAGGCTGGGTAAGTCTGGCAGCCCTTCCTGCTGTAAGCAAGCATTCCTTGCTGACTCCATGGGGCGGAACGCAAACACCAGGCGAGTTCGGTACCATGCCCCAGACTGCCAGGATGCTCTCCGAGAAGCAGATATGTGGAGGCTCCAACCCGTCAGAAGAATTCATTAGGACAGTCTGTGATATGGTGCTGAAACCGGAGGCTCATTCAGGCAGCCAGGGATGGGGAAGTCTCGTCCCTGCTGAACTTCTACAGCTGATAAAGGCAGCCTCTGCTGGCAGATTTCATTTTTCACTGGGCCATCTGCATCCAGTCAAGGATAACTTGTCTTTCTGAAAAAGCTCCTCGTCAGCGTCAACCCTGCACAACCTCCCCCGGTGAGTCAGACACCCCTCCTGGTGCCTGGGGTCGTGGGGATGGTGCCGTGTCAACCAACCAGGGTCATCATAATATACACGGAAGGAAGCATGGAAGTGGTCGGGGTGTTTATGTGGCTGATGCTATGTTGCTTTTTATCGGCCTGACTTATTGCTGATTGAGCTCTGTGCTAGCTGGTCTGTCTTTAGAGTAGTGTTTTTATTTTCTTAATTTTGTCATTGTTATAGTTAGCTTATGCCACCTGTTTATGTAGAGAACATTACTACTCTCTCCAGTCATTCTTGTTCTCCATCCTTCCTCTCTCACTCTCCCCCATTTCCCTCCCTCCCTCTCTCTTCCTCTTACAGGTTAGAAATTCCCAGTTGGGGAGAGTCAGTCCAGCCCCAGCCCCGCCCCCCCACCCCCCATGCTTGGGTTCTCCTGGCAGGTCCTGAGGGGACATCCTGGAGAACACTCTTCCTACCTGCAGTCCATCCCTGTGGAATGGACTTTATGCTCATAGGTTTGGGAACTTCAGAGAAGGATCAAGTTTGAGTCTTAAAAAACCCACCCAACCCCTTTTTGTGATCGCCCAAAAGTTTAAGGCCAACTATAGTGGTCTGGGTCCTCCCAGAACATCCCCTCAGAGCTGAGATTGACACAAGGGCTCTGTTTCTTTCAGTGGTCAGTTCCTTCCCACAGTGGCATGAGACACCCTTACTAGCCACTGTTTCCCAACTACTACCATTAGAACTGCTTTTATGGACATTCTGGAGACATGAACATTTTATTTATTTATTTTTAAAATATTTATTGTTGCAAGTATTACATATGTCCCCCTTCCCTCCTATTGACTTTCTTTAATTCACCCCCTCCCCCCCACCACCCTCCCCCTCCACCCCGCCCCAGGTTCTCACCACTCCACTGTCTGTGTCCATGGGTTATGCATATATGCATACAAGGTCTTTGGTTGATTACCTCCTAGATTCCGCACTCTGTTACATGCTTCCATGCCTCGGATCCACTCCGTTCATCAGTTTATTTTGTTAGATAGATTCCATATATGAGTGAGATCATGTGATAACTTATCTTTCTCTGATTTAGTTCATTTAACATGATACTTAGAGACAAGGACATTTAAACTAGGTTAAGGAGTGATGTCATTCACTGCCTAACTTGAAATCAGAGACAAGTTTGTAACTTCATTCATTTAGCAAATATCTATTGTGAGCCTCCTATGGCTGTGGCCTTCAGTTCAGAGATGAAGCAAGTGTGGCCCCTCCCCAAGGGCTTCCCAGTTTAGTAGGAAAAGCAGAAACTTAAACAGATAATATAGGCAGGGACAAAGGACCAAGAGTGAACTTTGCCTAAAGAGGCTAGAGTATTTTCAGCCTGGTCTTAAAGGATGTGTAGGAATATCTCAGAAGGAAGAGGAAGGGAAGAACATTCCAGTCTGAAGGAACTACAAGAGTGAAAAGGACAGGGAATGTCTTGGTGTACCTGGAGCCACAGTGGGGAAGGAGGACACTGGGCCATTGTCCAAAAAGACTCCTGCTTTCTCAGGAGGGGGTACCCTCTGAGCTGGCTATCCAGTGGGGTATAGAGCTGGCTTGTGAGCCGATTGTTAACTATTTAGGAATTTTGCAAGCTAGTGGTTAAAGCATTAGTATCTTGAGTTGAGAGTGTTTATACATGGAAATTGGCAAGTGCCACAAAGCAGAACTGCTTGTTGGCTTGTCTTCCATGGGCCAGTTGATCAGCACACCATTGGGGGGCTACTCCGGGTGGCGATGCACAGTTACATCCCGAGAGAGCAACATGTCTCCTTGTGCTCAGAGTCAGTTATTCTCTCTGCCAGGAAGGCCCAGCTTTATGGTTCTTCTTAAGCATCTGGTCTTCAGAGATGGGGTCTAAAGAGAAATAGGAAAAAATTTCTTCTGTTGTGAAGATGGCTTGATTTGTGCAGGCCTTCTCCCTGCATCACAGTGTGTGTGTGTGTGTGTGTGTGTGTGTGTGTGTGTATAGATGAAGTTAGTTGAAATATATATATTTTTTAGTTAATTAGTTGAAAAAGATTTATTGGGCAACTACTATGTGTTAGACATGACTTAAAGCATTATCACACCATATTCTTGGCCCACCTCCCACGTGCTTATTCTAAAGCCTCTTTGGAGCCCGTACGTCAGTCTGCACTGAGGTCAATCCATTGCCCTTGATGATTGGGGCAACACTGTCTGGGAAGAACACCTGCAGGGCAAGGACTGGGCCTCAGACCCAGGAGGTCTCAGTTCAGTCAACGTCAAGAAAGGACTGACTTTTTTAATGAATATTTTTCTTTTTTCCACTGAATTGACCAGTTATTTCATTGTCAGCTGACACAGGCTTGGCTTTGATGAATGTGTGTATGGTTGCTCTGGCCACAAAAGAATTGTCCCAGTGCAATGTGGCAGAAGCAAACAACCATATTCAGATTATGGCTTTGCTGCTGACCAATGGTGATAAACGTAATACAAGTGGCTTAACATCTCTGAACCTCATTTTCTTCATCTGCATAATGGGAATAGCAAGCTCACCTCATAGGATTGCAGTAAGGATTTAAAAAGACCATGCATAGAAACTGCCTGGCTTTGTTATTAAATGTCCTTTTCTCTCCCCTTGGGCTCTAACCACCTCCCTGACTACTCCCAGCCCTGGCCTTCCTTATCCTCATATAGTGAGTGGGGAGGCTGATGCTAACTTAAAAAATATCAATGATGGACCTACCTACATTTCTTCTGCTGGACTCCATTTCATATTTGTCAGGGTAGGGGAATGTCAGTGACCTGTCTGGGGATAGTACTCACAGCTGTGGCTTTATCATCACTATGCTCTACTCTTTCCGAACCTATAAAATATGGATACTAATAGTGCTCACGTCACAGGTTTGTAGTGAGAATCAAATGAGCTAATGCATTAAAAGTGCTTAGCAATTTGCCTGGCACATCGTAAGCATTCAGTGATGGGAGGTGTGATTTAACTTGCTATGACTAAATACAGTTGAATGGATTCTGAGAGTCACAGGACCACAGAGCGGGAAGGGAGCTTAGAATCCAGTCCTCTGTGTACAAAGGGCCCCAGGATCAGGGGCAGAGCCAGGACTCGGTCCAGGTATCCTAACTCAGCATCCAGAGTTCACCAGATCTAACCAGCGGGACATGGTTACTCTTTGTACTGGACTTATTTTTTTTCTCCCACGAATGCTGCAAGATCA
Organism: Myotis yumanensis; assembly: GCF_028538775.1. Classification (NCBI taxonomy): domain Eukaryota; kingdom Metazoa; phylum Chordata; class Mammalia; order Chiroptera; family Vespertilionidae; genus Myotis; species Myotis yumanensis. Next base: position 21,122,224 of record NW_027223761.1, read on the forward strand.
GAACTGACCTCAAGGAAGATCATTAATATTGGGGTTTGTTATGTTGAGACTAATTAGGACTCACATTGCTGTGTCCCCGAGGGAGAAACTGTGAGAGGAGGCTGGGGCTTGGTTTCCAGGAATATGGAAGCTGTTCCATGTTGCCTCCAAGCACAACCCCAGTGAGGACCAGGGTCCCTGAGAGCTGATGGGACATACATCATCCAGGAATCTGGCTGCTTTGGGCCAATACAAATCCAGGCGAGACCCCAAATTGGGATTTCATCTCTCTTCGGCATAATGAGACATTTTAGCAGATAAGACAAAGCTGGAGAAATTGGCAAAAATAAAACAGCAGCCTCCAAATGAATGTATTTGGAGCAGAATATTGACCATATGTAAAGTGTGTAAAAATGATTTTTAAGTAGATTTCCCCCCATTTTTCTTTTTTCGCATGTTTATCTTGGCCATTAGCTCAAGATGACTATTGGCATTCTTGACTGTTGAAAAATCTCCCTCTAGGAGCTGGCCTCAGTTTTGCATTTTTTGCCCTTGTTTTAATCTGAACCACCCAGGACATATAAGCATGGGAAAGGAGGGGTGGGGGATACCACTATCCTGTCTGATGTGGTATCTTTATTTTAACTTTTAAGTTGTGTAGCAAAGCAGTGAAAATCAAAGTCCTGGGTTTGTGTCCAGCTCTGCCACACTCCTCATATTGTCAAATATGAGCTCACATACGTCATTTAGCCCCTCTAAATCTCATCCCTTCATGTCTAAAAAGGAAATAACAATAGTACTTGCCTGTGTTAGTCTGGGTTCAATCAGGAGACAGAAACCACATAGTGACGTGAAAAGGCTGGCTTAATGTAAAGTATTAAACTCTGATAGATGAATAACTATAAGGGTGTAAAGAGAATTCTAAAGGGTACCTAAGGGCTGAGGGAAGGACAAACTTGGGATGGGAAGGCCTTCCCTGAGGCTGGGATTCAGACTTGGTTGCAGAAGGTGTGATTGCAGCTCATTGGGAGGCAGAGAAGTTTGCTGGGTTGTTTGTCCCAGAGCTGGTCCATAGGGGCCAGGTTGGAGGAAGTAATCCTCCCAGGTACAGGTGAGCCAAGGTGGGTGGGCAAAGAAAGGTAGGGTGTTGGGGGTCCACTCCCTGGCAGGGTGACACTTAGCTTAGTATTCGTGGAATTGATGTTTGGAGCACTGGAAAACAATCCTCCAGGGTACAGGCAAGCCAGGACTGGCTGACAGGTGCACAGGGAAATGAGGGAGCCTAATGGGGAGGCTGGAGTGCCCGCATCAGGGAGGCCACAGTGAGGTGGTCGTTGGGCTCCTGGCAGGGCTGCGGGATTGCTGAAGGACTGGGAATTCTGAGTGGGGTAGAAACCACCGGATGCCCCCACACATGCACAGGTGGAAGAGTGGAGCAGCAGGAGCAAGAAAAAGCAAAACAGCCGCAGAACCAGGAAAACTTCTTTCTCCTGTAATGTCTCTCCATCGCCCTCTACTGACAAAGCTTAATGCTCAATGTCAAGGAGAAATGCTCCAGTCCAGTCAATCATTGCAAAGCAGGTACTGAAGGGTGAATTTGGAGGTGATTGGCAATAAATTAACTGGCACAGGACTTGAAAGAGATGTTTGAGGGATTAAGTGAAAGAAGCCATGGAGGGTTCTTAGCACAATGCCTGGGAACTTTCAGTAGATGGAGTCTGCTCTTCTGATGCTGCTAGGGAGTACCAATCCACATTTTCCCATGAGTGTACTGAGGTCTTTAACTTATGTGGTAATAAACTCCATTGTTTAACAAGAAAATGGCTCAGAAGAACAGCCTGAATATCCCACAAAAGCCACAGATGATAACAGTCCCACAGGCCAGAGTCTTGGCGCGATGATAATTAGGAGGGGACACCTTTAGAAAGGCTTTCTGGGCAGCTGCATCCTGGACTGCTCCGGAATATGACTGCAATGACCTGTCCCCATCCACTAAGATTTGAAGTGATGCTGAGGTGCTCCCTAACCTCTGGCATTGTTCCCTGGTGTTTCATTTCTCTCATGAAAGAGGCTTCAATGGGTCCCCAAATCTTGTGAATAGATGCATTGAAAGGGACCTGAGAGGTCACCTGCCCGGACTTTATTTTTCAGATGAGGTGGATAGATTGCTCATTGTCACCCAGCTCTAGGCGGGACAGTGACTAGAATCCAGGTCTTCTGGATGCTTCACACTATCTGCAAAGGCAACGAATGAAATGTATGTTTTATAAGCTGACATTGAGTTTCCAAAGATGAGCTAAAATAGGTGTGTGTACTGGCTTGGATAGTCTCTCCCCAAAAGTCATGTCCTTCCCAGGACCTAAGAATGTGATTTTACTTGGGAGTAGGGTCATTAAAAACGTGGTTAGTTAAGATGAGGTCATACTCGAGCAGAGTGTGTTCTGAATCCAATATGACTGCTGTCCTTACAAGAAGAGGAGAAGAGACAGAGACACAGGAGAGAGTGCCATGTGAAGACAGAGGCAGAGACTGGAGTGTCACAAACCAAGGGTCACAAGGGTTTCTGGCAAGCGCCAGAAGCTAGGGAGGGCATGAATTCTTCCTCAGAGCCCCAAGGAGGACTTCTCAGACTTCTGGCCTCCAGAACTGGGAGATGATAAATTCCTGTTGTTATAAGACACCTGGTTGTAGGAGACTTAATACCGTGCATAAAGATGGATATCCAGAAAGTCTATGTGCCAGGGGATATTGTACCAAATGTATACCCACTTTCAAGGCAAATTTTATCCCAAATCATTGGTCTTGCCATCAGGAATGACCAGGCAGGCGTCTGTCATCTATTCATCTATTGCTAGGTGCTGTGGGAGATGCTGAAGTTCAGAGAGGGGGGGGGGGTCACTTGCTGGGTCTTAGGCTGGTGAGTGGTTGACTGATGTTTGGAGTAGTCTGTTTTCCTCTCAAATCAATGCTCTTTCTATTGTACCATAAATAATCCCTTTATTGCATAAATTCTTCCAAAATATTTGGGGGTATGAATTGAATTTGTTCTTGATCCTTAAATCTAACAAGAACACAGCAGTACCTTTACCCTGCTTCTTCACCACCAAATCATTTAAACTAATCTCACATGGGAAAAGATGCAAACACTGAATATCAAATTGTGTCAATTAGAATAAAGCAACACATATTAAGAGAATTGTCCATTTTGGTAATGTAAGGTTTATTCTGGGAATGGAAACTATAATTTGTAGAAACTATTAATAGTTTCCTCTTTGATAGGGAAAAGAATCTTAATGAATACAAGTACCTTAATGGAAAATCATTTTCCTGATCAAATTTCTAAAAATTTGTAGGAAGAATTTCTTCACACACACACACACACACACACACACACTTACAAATTAAAATAACGATGAAATATTGCTTCACATTTGCTAGAATAGCTACAAGGGAAAAAATTGAAAACACATATATACGAATCACTCCATTATAAAATAGAATTGCAAAACTGGCCTGTCAATTCTAATAGACCAAATTCTCTTAACTCTACAATTAAAATATCAAATATGTACAGATTTCTTAACACACAAAAATAATACTTTTGTTTTATTCTCTTGCCATCTTCATTTTACATATAAAAAATTTTGGGGTTTTAGAAGTAAGGAAGCTGTTACCCTCTGAGGGAACAATTTCATTGTCCTAAACATTTTGGGGATTACCTTTGGCAGGTTTGAGTCTGGATGCTGACTTCAAAACTGCAAGAGACTGAGGACCCACTGAGCTCTATTTATGGCCCCATATCTCAGGCTCCCCTGCATTGCAGCCACACAACTCCTAACCCTTCTCTCTACTCGCCAATGTCTGCACACCTCCCCATCTGCTACTTCACTTAACTGAATTTTGCATTTCTTTGATTCTTAAGATATTTAAATGTCTCTAGTCTAATTTTAAAGACCTTTAAACTCCAGAGAATTATTTTTAATGTTTTTCCAGTCTTGGAGACCAACAGATATTAAAATAACACCCATCTGGAGTCTGGATATTCCTCATTGCATTGTCTGACCTTGTAGTCACAACGTCCGAAGTTATCCTGACAATAAGGACCAGACAGGAATTCAAATGCTGTAAATATTTAGAGGTTAATGTTCCTTGAATTCCATTTTTCTCTTACAAAGTTGCTACGTTCATAATGATAATATTTAAAGGAAATTAATTGCCCCTGGGGCCTCATCCATCATAAAACTTTCTCTTGTACCAAATGGTACTTTGCCCAGGAAAATGAATTCCTCTCTCTGAGGGGCAAGTACTAAGATTAAACCACTAAGAGAAATTTCCCCCGTGCCTGTGTACACAGAGAAATCTTGTTTGGTGTCAATATAGGCTGAAATCAGAATGAAGAGAAGGATCAACTCATTGCTGATGTTACTGTTGTTGATATTTTTGAGAAAGGACTGCCCCCACCCTTCACGCCCACGGAGCTTCCTGTTAGAAACAAACCAGCCCAGAGTTCATCTTAGCAGTCAGCCCCGATTTGCCCCCTGACTCCTCCAGGGGACATTGGGGAACTCTGACCCTTGTTAGAACTGCAGAAGCCAGCGCACCCAGGGTAGTTTTCTTTCCTCTGTATTTGGTTAATATGGTAGCTGACGCCCATTTCAGCAGGCAAACTGCCTATCTTCCCTGTTAACCCATGGAACTTGGAGTGAGACTGTGGACATGTATATAGCTACAGAATCACCTTTTTCCTGAATCTCCTCTCTTTATTTGCCTTCTTTTTGTCCTACTTCCACGCCCCCCCCGCCGCCCCCCCCCCCCCCCCCCCCCCCCCCCGGTTCTCAGGGCCTGGTTTATTGAAGCACAGAACAGGCTTGAATATAAAACTAATAAATAATAACAATAATACCTTATATTCATTAAGCATTTACTATGTGCCAGCACTGGGTTGAGTGCTTTTCATGAATTATTTTGTTTAATCCTCACAAAAACCCCAGTGACATAGCTGTAGCCAGATGCTTGCTAGGCATCTTCCTCCCACAGGTACGTACCATCAAGTCAATATGTTCAAAACAGAACCTGTCCTCTTCCCCAAACTTCCTTCTCTTCCTCAGTGGCTTCAGCAGAAACCTGGGAGGTTATCCTGGACTCCTCCTTCTCCCTTAGGCCACCACTCAACATCCAATCAACCACTGAGCCTGATGGTCCTAAATCTAAATCTCTCTCCACTGCCTCCACTTGTCTTTAGGTCCCCACCCTCATCATCTGTTGCTGGATTATTAACAGCCTCATAACTGTTCTCTCTGTCATAAGCCTTGCCCCTTCCAACCTCTACTGGCACAGCAGCCAAGAGGGACTTTTCTAAAATGCAAGTCACTGCACCTCCCCACCCAATCCTCTTAGGAGAAAGCCTAAATGTCCCAGGCATTCGGAGACCTTGGAACACCTGACCCTCACCCTGCAGCCTTGTTCAACATCTCACGGCTCCAAAGATCTACTTATTCTGAATTGTCCTTGAGCTGTTGTTTTAAACTTCATCTGGATTCCTCTCTCTGTAGTCTCCTCTTCCCATTTCTCCCAAATCCCTAACTCTTACCAATATTTACCCTTCAGGCCTCAGCCTAAACAGAGAAGTATTTCCTGCTCCTTAAATCTGCTATCCCTGTGACTGCTCATACAAACCCACATTTCTCCTACTATCAGGTACTCAAACAAAAACTTGCACAAGAATGTTTATAGCAGCACTGTTCACAATAGTCAAAAGGTGGAAACAACAAAATGTCCATCAACTGATGACTGGATAAACAAAATGTGGGGCATCCACACAATGGACTATTATTCAGCTATAAAAACAAACAAACAAACAAACAAAAAACAGTGAAGTTCTGATACATGTCATATAATATATGTGAGACATGAAAATGTGCTAAGGGAAAGAAGCCAGACAAAAAAGGTCACATATTGTATGATTCCATTGAAATGAAATATCCAGCATGGGCTAATCCATAGAGACACAAAGCAGATTAGTAGTTGCCAGTGGTGGGAGAAGGGAAGAATGATTGAGCAGTGGCAGCTTATTGAGTACAGGTTTCCTTTTGGGAGGATGAAAATGTTTGGGGACCAGATAGAGGAAATGGTGGCACAACTAAAAGGCACTGACATAAAAAATGTTTAATTTTATGTTAGGTGATTTTTTAACTCAATAGTAAAAATTAGAAGGATCCTTCAAGCTGCTATGTGGGGAACAGGCTGACGTGGGGAAGGACAAAGACCACTGAGGAGGCTCTTGCAATGATCCAAGTTGAGTGGCTTGGACAGGCCGGCAGTGGTGTAGCTGGTGAGAAGCAGGCAGGTTTGGATATATAAGGTTCTCTTTGGGGCTCAATTCTCTGGGGACCTTATGTGCCCTATGCCCCCTGCAGCCCTGGCAGTTACTCTCAGCATTTAATAGGACTAGATTTAGGAAGCTGGGTGTTCCCCATCTTAAGGCAAATTCTGAGCCTGAGGATGGCCATAGTGATGGGTGCTGTGGGCCACAGACAATTTTTGCCTGGGACACGGTGTTGGGGGTCACATTACCTCCAATGATCAATTACACTCCACTTAAGAGTGGATAGTACGCCAAATCTCTATACATACTGTTCTCTTCTGTCCCATCAATAAACCCTGTTTTGAGTGGGAGAGCCCAACGCACGTATGGATCTTAATTGTTCAGAACAGTGACTAAGCCCCACTTGGTCAAGATTTTCTTGACTTAGCAGCTGTCCAGAAAGTGACAAATTTATGATTTGAGAGCAATTTTATTTTTCTGCCCGAATCACACAATAATTTGTGGGAATTAGCTACCTGATAAGATAAGGGGTGGGGGGCTGGGCGATGGGAAGGGAGGGGAGAGGGCATTCAATACCCCTCAGTGTTCCAGGGAGGCCTGTGGAATTTTCGGAGCAGCCCTGGACACACTGCAGGGACCATTAAGGGATTAACCAGCCCGGCTGGGGCGGCCGCACAGCGGTGAGGTTAGTAAATCATGGGAAGCCTGGGTCATTATCCGGGGAATTAGTTCAAGTTGTATCTGCAGAGACACCACTAACAATCGGAGTCCCGAGGAGAACACCAAATCCCGAAGCTGAACTGGGGACCTGAAGAGCCGAGACACCGGGTCACAGGCACCGGGGCTTGCTGTCTTTTTTTGGCACAAACCTTCTCCAAAATCTTAAATCCCACCTTTAATTATCAGCACATTTTTGTGGGGGCAATCCCTTGCAAGCTTATTTTCTCTACCTGATCTTATTAACTTTGCGCTTAGCTCCTCTAGGGGAAAAAAATTGCTGTAACATGACCACAAGCATTTATTGGATAAAAACAAAGTTTCCTTCCGTGGCATCTGTCAACAACAGAGGCTTAGATTTTTGCCTTTTTTTCTTTCTTTGTATGTGGTTTTTCTTTTTATTTGGTGGAGGTAGGAGGGGGAGCCTTACTTTACTTAAACATGGAACTATTAAAAAAAAAACCCACACACACAACCCTAATCCATCTGGCCTATGGACTATGGTGGGTCTTGACAAAGGCAATAGTGGAAATAAAAAATGTATTTGAATTGCTTGTGTTTCACTCCCCAGATGCCCAGTGAAACGGCAGCAAATCTTTTCCCCTGACCCTTTTCAGGACATTTATTAATTACGCTGCCGAGTGAGCCCCTGTTTGAGGAATCTGTCTCCGTGTCCTCATGGAGTTTGACCACCATCTGAAAGAGCAATTTTGCAGAAAGAGGGGATTTTGTGGTGCTGGTTTAAGGGCTCTTAGGCCCCTAATGCGCTATCGCTGAAGGGGTGTTAACAGACGAGGTGGGAAGTATTCAGCTTAATTCAATCAACTAACCTGCTACCAAGCAAAGGCCCTGAGGGTGGCAGAGCCTGGGGTGGGTTGCCTGCTCAGTGGACTGATGAACAAGGCCACTGGGGGAAGGAGGTACGAGGAGGAGGAAATGTGGTGGTTAAGAGTTGGGACTTCCGCAGTCCCACAGCCTGGATGAAATCCTGGCACCACAACATTTGTCTCTGACTGTGGGCAAGTCATTTGAGCCTCAGTTCCTTCATTACTAAAATGATAATGGCACCTTCCACGTAGGGTAGTTGTGAGGATCAGGAGAGATAATATTTGTGGTTTGAGCATTGCCTGACACAGAGGGAGAACTAAGAACATGCAGCTAGCTGTCGTTATCTTCGTTCTGGGGCAAAAGATTGCTTCCTTTGCTGTGTCCAAGACCAACACAGCTCATGCCCTCAGATGCTTTCTGGTTCAGTGCTGGGTTGTGCTCTATTTGTGGTCACTTGCCTAGTCACAGCTCGCGGAGGGGAAAGAACACTGGACTTGGGGTCAGAAGACCTGGTTTCAAGGACCTTCTCTTCCACTAATGAGATGAGCAGACCTGGAAAAAATTGATGTGCTAAGCTGTACAGTTTTGCAAAAAGCCTCAGTTTCCTAATCTGTCAAGTGGAAACACTGATATGGGCTCACTGATGTATAGTGAGGATCAAATTTGATAACTGGTGCCGTGTGGGCTGGAAAGCACTCCATCAATGGTAGACAGCAGTAGTTACAGCTGCTAATAATGAAGTCACATGGCCTGCTGATGTCAAGGGCTTCCCATACTCTCTCGTCATCTTGGTCTCAAGGAGGGACAGGGAACGGAAGACAAGAGAGGTGAGAATGATTTCAACCCCACAAATGCTTTTACTCCCTGGGGGTGGGGCAGAAGTGTCATCCTTACCCATAAATGGGCCAGTCCCTGCTTTACAGCAGCTCTGCCTGTGTCAGTAAAATCATGTTAATAATAGATAAGTGAATCATTTCATTCTCCTGACTCCAGAGGAAGAGCTATTCATTAAGGCCCCGTCCAGCTCATGCTCGAGAGGACCGGCCAAGTGCACAGCAGACAGAGTGATCCAGTGAATGTAACTGGCCTCCGTTTCCCAAGGCCAGAAGCCATGGAGCAGAAGCTGCCCAGGCCTGCTCGCCACAGCTCGTGGGTTCACTATGGGAGGAAAGCAGCAAAGACAGGCCAGGGCTTAATTCAGAGGAGGATTTGGTCTCTTTCTTCCCTGTATGGCTGAGCCCCCTTTCACATACAATGTGATGTGCTAAGCTGTACAGTTTTGCAAAAACCTACCCTTGGACCAGGAAATGATTCCCAAAGGCAATGTGCTTTACTTAGTACTTTTTATGTGTTCCACTCACCAGGTCAGATGGGAAGAAGGATCGTGATTGGAAACATGATATATCCAATTCCTATACTTCCCTAGTAGGATCCATGCATACATGGTCCAGTACCACCAAAGGTCAGCCTTCCCTGTGAACTGTGCCAGGTATGGAGCTGAGGAAGCTGGGTTTATCGCTCCCATTTCCTCTTTCAGCTCTGCCCCTTTCTGGTGAGGACTCATCGTGGGTGACTACTGGCACCAACCTCTAAGGACAGAGATCTTTGATCAAGATGCTTCACATGTCCGGCCTCTTCAGTGTGGGCTCTTATGTAACCTGAAGTGGTTCGAGAAGATCATTCTACCTGGGCAATTTGCTTTTTTTGTTATTTTAGACAAATTCTTTCAGAAATACATTTCCATATTTCTACATGGCTTCCCAATTGAACTTTTTTAAATCCACAGCCCTACATCTAAAATGCCCTGAGATAGACCTTCCGTGTTACTTGTATTCTACCCCTTGTATTATGGCCCATATCACAGCCTCCTGGACGTATTAATTCTCAGTCAAGATCAGTTGCCCAGTGAGCACACTGTCCGACTCAGTCATGGTCATGATATTTATTTTTGAAGGCTTATTTTTCAAGAGAATTATGATTGCCAAGGTAACGTGTTTGCTAAATGATATATTTCAAAATGAAGTCTATAAAAGAAAAGGTAAAAATAATCCTTTCGCTTGATCCCACTCCCCTCAGGCATCAAATGCTCATTTATATGTAACATTTAATAGAAAATGAAATCATGCTGTATATACTGTCTTCAATTTTTTTCACTTTATATATCTTGGATATCTTTCCATGAATATAAATTTTAGAGCAGAAAACTGGGGTCCATGGATCCCCAGGGGGACCCCACGAGTGGACTTCAGGAGTTCATGGACCTGGAATTTTATGAGGACACACGCATGAGCATTTTCCAGGCATTCCACAGGTATCAGAGAGTTCCATCGCCCCCAAAATGTATAAATAAAACCACTCCAACCCTGAGTTCAAGGCTTTTTATTTTTATTTTTTAATGCTGGCTGCTCTAAAATCACAGTGAAAACTTTTAGACATCATTGTTGAATACCCATTGTGATATATTAGTCTAATGATGACTTTTATGAAATTGCCTTTAAATGCTAAGTGTCTTCAAGCACAGACACTCACTCTAACTCAGTAACTTGTGCAGTAGACCACATTGTACCTCTCTATGCTCTGTAAATTTTGCAGCAGCCTTGAGCCAAAAGCAATAAAATCTGACCTGGACGAATCTGTGTAGTAACAACTGTGCTATTAATGGGGGTCCCTGGGCTGCAAGGCTGCATGATGTTCCATCCAAACAAAATGGAAAATGTAAAGAGGGCAAAAGGTAGTCCTCAGTCAGGTAACCCTTTAAGAAGAATGATAAAAGAAGTTAAAGTCTAGATTACAAATCAGTTTCTCATTCTTTGCTTTCTCCAACCAGAGCTCAGATTGATGGGTAAATATGCTCATCAAGACTGGAATTAACCTGTTAATTTATGTTCCCTTGTTGATTATTTGTCTCTGGTGGCACCCTGGATTGTAAGCTCCATCGTTGGTCTTGGTTGCTGATTCCTCAGTTGCCTAAGCAAGTGCCTGGCAAATGGCACTTAATCAACAAATAAATGAACAAATCAATCAAGGAATGAATGCTGCTCAGCTACACAGTGAGAACTGGGCACCTGGAAACTCAGGTTGGAGTTTCTTATGCTTCCTAATTTTTTAAAAGCTCTATCTTACTCTGAGCCACAGGCCCAAGTTCCTACAGGAAGAACAAACATAGAAAGATGCGTATTTGGAAGTCACAACCCAGGCCTGCAGCATGTCAGCCCTCAGCAAGCCATTAACTGCGGTTGTTGAGGGGATAACAATGACAAACATCTTTTCCATTCCCTGATTACGGAATGGGAGAACACAGCTTTTTTATTTTTAACCTCATCTTCAGTTTTAGGATGACAAAACGCACCAGCGTGTACCATGCAATGATTTCAGCCTCTGACACCAGTGGAAGGGGTGGAAGGGAGACGTGAAGCAGCTGCTATGCTGTTCACTGGCACCCTGACCCTGTCCCGACCCAAAACGGTCAGCAGCCTGTCCTCTTGCCTTGCCCTGCAGCCTGAATCGAGGTAAGGCAGCCAAGGCCCCCGACCCTCCACCACCCCCTCTCCAGCACAGCCATGTCGTTTCTTGGACTCATAAATCCTGAGCCAGTATTTGATCCCACAAAGCAAGATTGCGGTTATCTGGGTGGATGGGCCTGTCATGGGGCCTGTAGACAAACCGCAGCCAGGCTGGGCCGGGCTGGATCATTAGTCACCAGGACAGAAGTTCTGCATCGGGTCAACCCCAGGGCCCGTCCAGCTCTGTCCTCAGACGGGGCCCCAAGAGGACAGCTCATTATTGTTCTCAGAAACTCAAAGTCAAGCCTTCCCATTCTTTTGGGAGGTGAAGGGGGAGGTAGGTGAATAAATAAATCTCTTGCATCTGCCTAAACTCTAGCGTGCATAGGAATTGTCCTGGAGAGTATGTTATAAATACAGATGATCTGACTCTATCACCAGACTCTAGAGATTCGGACTCAGTGGGTCTCATTCTAAGATGACCCTTAAAATTGAACATCAGCCACCTTACCAGGTCTGTGCTGTATCCCAAACACTTGTTTCATGCTGTCTAGGTATTGCTTCCCTTCCCCCGACCCCTCCACCACCAGTTCCTCTGGAGGAGGCTGGAGAACTGTGAGGGGGGCTCTGGAATTCTGGCATAGTTTATACAACTTCTTGCTTTAGGACACAGAAGGCAGCATGCACTGAACAGGACCAGGACCAAGGAGCAAAGAGGGCAGAGCCTGGACACCCTTGGGCCTGACACTGGGAAGCAGGTCAGCTTCTCAAATGATAACATTATGAATAATAATAATAATAATAATAATAATTACCATTAACTGGGCACTTCCACATGCCTGGTACTATGCAGAGCATTTCTGTGCATTACATCAACAGCCCTACTTGATCGAGTCCATTGTTATGCCTATTTTTTCACATGAGGTACTGAGAGGTTACGTAACTTTCCAAACTCAGCGGTGTGACTACAGAGATTGTGTTCTAAATCCTTGTCTCTCCAGGTGTGGACTGAAGATCAGTAGCAATGGTATGTGTGATGGTTATAAAAATATGACCCCAAATGGCCCTGGCCAGTGTGGCTCAGCTGGTTGAGCATTGTCCCATGCACCAAAAGGTCGCAGGTTTGCTTCCTGGCCAGGGCACATACCTAGGTTGCAGGTTCAATCCCTTGGTCAGGGTGTGTGTAAGAGGCAACCAATCCACAGTTCTCTCTCACAAGGATGTTTCTCTATCTTTCTCTCCCTCTTCCTTCCTCTTTCTAAAATCGATGGAAACATATCCTAAGGTGAGAAATTTAAAAAATGTTCCCAAATGGGTTGCTTTTCTTCCAATCAAGGGGTGGGGCTTAGTTCCTCTCACTTCCAGTGAACACAGCAAAAAGGATGGTATGTCACTTCTGGGATTATGTGTAAAAAGACTGTGGCTCCCATCTCAGGGAAGCCACACCCCGAGCAGCCCTGTGGAGAGGCCCCCGTGGTGGGGCACGGAGACCTCCTGCCAATAGCAATTGACACGCATGAGCCTGGAGTCCCTTCCCAGACTGCAGCCCACCTGCCAGCTTGCCTGTCACTTCCTGAGAAAGCCCACGCCAGAATCATCCAGCTAAGCTGCTCCCAGACTCCTGCCCTCAGGGGATTGACCCTGCAACCATGTGAGATCATAAATATTTGTTGCTTTGTGCTGCTCAGTTTTGGGGTAATTTGCAACAACAGATAACATGGTATCATCTGGGAGCTTCTTAGACCTCAAGCCTCACCCCAGATGTACTGAACGGGAAGCTGCAGTTCAGCAGGCTCCCTGGGTGATGCAGATGCCTGTGAAGTTTGAGAAGCGTTGCTCTAGGCCACCCCGTCCTCACTCACGCATAGAGGTATAAATACATACGTATCTCCCAAGGCAGGTCTTTCAAGCCAGCACGTCTGGTGTCTTTCCTCTTTTCTCTGTCTTTCTCACTCCAACAAGGAAAGCCAGCAGCCTCTGCCCAGGGCCCCACCCAGCAGCCCTGTTGCTTGGTTTGCTGAGCATCCTTCCTCCGTTCCAGACCCAGCACGTGACAGGTGCCTCCTGGCACGAAAATCTCCATAGTTTTCCGGGAAACAACTCAAGAGAGTGCTTTGGATGGGAACCCAGGGAGAGTCCTGGAAGCCAGATAACGCACACATTGGAACAGTACCCCAGGGATATGAGGTCACAACCTAAAAGTGTGAGTTTGATTCATGTCTTTGATATGGGGCCAACTCACCTCTAGGGGTCTCCCATTTTGGGGAGTTCTTAGTAACATCAAAGGTCAAGTCAACATGTTGGAGAGGGATCTGGAGGAGAGGGTAGAAGGGGGTGTTTTGATTTCAAGTTATGAACATAGGGTCACCAAGAGAACCCACATTCGAACGACTGTTCGTTTTATGTCGTTGTTTGCGATGTGCGCCGGCTCTGGGTTTGGGGGCACAGGGACTCCCTGGAGGACTGAAACTGGCTGAGTCAGGCCTTCAGCTGGGGAAGCCGACTTACCAGTCGTGGGAATGAAGGAAGGGTCTCTGCTATTCTCAGCCTCAGATGGTGGCGCACGTAGCAAGATACTGTTATTTCAAACAATTCTTCCTTTGTGTGTTTTTTTTTTTTTTGGAGCCACATGCCAATATTCTTGGGAGTGTTTTATCCAGTTCAGAAACACCACAGAGCTGTCTGAGCAGGTGGGTGATATGTGGCTCCAGTCAACCTTTTTGTGGCCATGTTTCTGGCCAATCTCCATTGTGAACTTTTTAGCTACAACCATTCTGCAGAAACATTGTGGGTTTCCCACCTAGACTTTTTGAACACACTCCTCCCTCTGCTTGCAGTCTCCTCCTCCTTTTCATATGGATAACTTCTACTCATCCTTCAATTCCTGGCTAAAGACTCACCTCCTCTGGGAAGCCACCCTAGATTCCTCCGGCAGGGCCAGGTGTTCTCCTCTGTGTGCAGTCCTTCCTCATACTGTTCAATTTGCAATTGAGGATTTACTTCTTTCTCCTACTAGGCTGGAGATGCTATGAGGGGCCGGGTCTCATTCATTGTTCCCTTTGTCAGAGTGTCTGACACAGGGTAAGTGCCTTGTATTTGTTTGTTGAACAAATGTATCAATGAATATTCTCTGTACCCAGAACGGTGCCTGGCTCTTGGCAGGTGTTTTATAAAGGTTTGTGAAATGAATTGGTGTCTTCTGATCGTTTCTCTGGAGAAGTTAAAAAGGTGGTGGAGCTCTTGGGGGAAGATTCCTGGAGATCCCTGGAAACTGCTTTGCCTCGGTCCCTCCTGCCTACACCGGAGCTGACGGCAGCCTCTGCCAGTGCCTGCCTTCCTCATGCTTGTTGCTTCTCTCACTTCGCTTGACATGATAAATAGAACTGAACTTTCTGGTCTGAGAGGTGCTGCCTTATTGATTCAAAAGCTGGCAACAGTGACCCCAGCACAGAAACATTTCCTGGGGATCAAATAACCAGCTGCTCCCAGCACTCATCAATCTGCAGCCTGGCTACACGTCCACTTACCCTAGGACTTACTACCTGAACCCTAACCCTAAGTCCCCCAGGCCAGGGGATGGCCTGAGTAATTTACTATCATCTTGATTTCCCAGGGTTGTAATTTAGAAGGGCTTGCTGTTTGAGGCAAACAAAGCAACACTTTGGTTCACTCAGGGTTCTGAATGGTGCTATGTTGACGGAATGGAAATAATAAGCCCATATCAAAAATGCTTTTTACACAGATTTTCTTATCTGGCTTATGTAAAATGTTAGAGATACCATTAATATCTTCAGTTCAAAATACAAGGAAAAAAAGCTCAGAAAAGTTGAATAACTTACTGTAGACTGTCCTCTAGCCAGGGCTACAGTACACTCTAGAGCAACGGTTCTCAACCTGTGGGTCGCGACCCCTTTGGCGGTTGAGCGACCCTTTCACAGGGGTCGCCTAAGACCATCCTGCATATCAGATATTTACATTACCATTCATAACAGTAGCAACATTACAGTTATGAAGTAGCAACGAAAATAATTTTATGGTTGGGTCATAACATGAGGAACTGTATTTAAAGGGTCAGAAGGTTGAGAACCACTGCTCTAGAGGAAACAAATAAATAGAATGATAGTAACAGTTGTTTCTTTAGTGGTTATCATGTGCCAGGCACTGCAGTTAGCACTTCCTCTAGGCCCTAGAGTCTAGGGAATCTGATTAAATGGTCACACCCAGCTTACCGGTTATGTCCGATGATTATTTTCACCTGACACTTGCAGATACCGAAACTTAGAAAAGTTAAATACTTGTCCAGGATTATGAAGCAAGTCAGTGTCTGAGGTCACACTCTGGTGCACTCACCTCCTGAGCCCGTTCTCCTAGCTCCTTACTCGGTGAACTCCTTCAGGGCGCGGATCACATCTACCTAGCTCTCTACTGTGTTCGCGTCCCCAGCAGATGACAGGGAGTAGTATGTACCTCGCTCTTCTGCTTCCAAATCTGACATTCTTTCTAATTTTCTGTTCTGTCTCAAACGTGAAGAAGACAGATCTGTGCCACATGTCAGGAGGTCAGTCAGGCCCATTCCCCACCCACCACCAAGAACCTCAGTGAGCTCAACATCAGAATGGCCCTCACCCCATCGCCATGTATGAAGTCCTTGCTGCCTGTGCTTCGCTGTTCCAGGCACTCTGTGGGCGCTGAGCAGGTCCTCTGCACCACCCCACAAGGGAGGCCTCACTCCTTCTTAGAAAGCTGAAGGAAGGAGGCTCAGGTCATGCAGTGAGTGGCAGAGCTGAGATGGAACCCACAGTCATGCCCAAAGCCGACTCCACAATGTAATTTCTCTCTCTTTTTAAAACAGATTTCTTGAGATATAAGAAACCACACAATTGGCCCATTTAATGTCTAAAACTCACTGGCTTTTAATCCAGTCAGAGGGTTGTGCAACTGTCACCACAATCGACTTCAGAACATTTTCATTACCCCTCAGAAGAAACCCCTGACACTGGCTATCTCCCGCATCAACTCCACCATCCCCCCTTAGCCTTAGGCAACCGCCAACCTGCTTTCTGTCTCTAGTATAGATTTGCCTATTCTGGACATGCCATGTAAATAGAAACATAACACAGTCCCTTGGGACTGGCTTCTTTCACTTAGCATGATGTTGTCAAGGTTGGTCTTGTAGCATGTGTCAGTACCTCATTCCTTTTTATTGCCCAATAATGTTCCATTGGAGGGATAGGCCACGTTTCATTTACCCATTCATCAGGTGATGGGCATTTGGGCTGTTTCTGAGGTGACCTCTCCTACCCACCCTATTTGCCTCCCAGGGATGTTCTGCAGAACAAATACAACATAGATGAGAAGGCATTTTCACACTCTAAAAGCGTTGAACAAGTAGGAGGCAGCAGTGTTTGCTGAGTTGATGGAAACAAACGAGGGCGAGTTGTTTATTTGTTTCCAATGCAGCACTGTGCATCCTGCAGCAGTAGCTGGAAATTGAGTCCTGGAATAAGAGCTGTTTGTGTTCTTATCACTGCTAGTGCCTCCTCAGCATGCCATTCTGTGATAATAGTTTCTATCTTGACTTTTATTTTTTTCCTGTAAAACAAATGACAGCAAGCGGCTCTTTAAGGGAATGGTTTTTATTCCGAGTGATTCAAAAGTCTGGCATCTAACTTTTATGGAAAACAGATATATCTTCTGCCACTAAACTAGGGAATTGTTGACTGGGAATAATCTCACTAAACCAATTAAAAAGAAGTCTTCATGGATCTTTCTCATCAGCAGTTCAGCAATTCATATATCTTTCAGATATCAGAAGGGGCTAGTCATGTGTGTGTTACTAAGGAGCCCGCTGTGTATATTTTGTAAACACACTTAGATGGATCCGAGAAGAAAACCAGGACAGTTAGGAAACTTACATCCTCTTTTCACCCTTATCCTGGGGTGAAATGAAACAGAAGTGGGATATTATGTTCTTTTCCCCATCTTAATTTAGCAAACTAGGAGTTGTTTCAACCAAGTCCTTCAAAGATTGCATACACTGCACAAATATTCCTCGTGCACAGCACACTCCGGGGTTAGGTTTTTCAGCAGCCAGTCTGAAGGCGGTGTAAAAATATGCCTGTAAAGCCTTTCCTGTTTCATCTAAAGGCTGCCTCCAACTATTTTCAAAGGGGCCTTTACACAATTCAACAGATTGATTGAGTGCTGCCTGTGTCTGGCAAAGGACATGGAGACAGGCAGAGAGAGAGGTACCAGCGGAGCATGAGAAAGGTGGTCAGCAAGACAGGAAAAAGGACTCGTGTGGGGCAGCAAGTACAAGGACTGAGAGATGTGTAGGAAATACTAACAGCTGATATTTTCTTGCCCAGTCACCACAATTTAATAATAGTACCATAAGTAGGTACCAATATTAACCCCACTTTGAAGATGGGGACTTAGTTGCCCAAGTCATACCCTTGGTAAGTGACAGATTTCAGGATAAGTTCCGAACCACTGCCCTACACCTCCTCTCAATCCAACAGAAACCAGTCTAACTCAGGTTGTTTCAGATCAGAAAGTAGACATGATGGGTTTTTATAGGAAAAGGAAGTCCAATCTTCTCACTGCAAAGTAGATAATTTAGCTCAGAAATCTTGAGTGTTGAAAATGGAGAGATCAAAGTTTTCATTGTCACCATTTGAACATTCTTGGGATGACCATGTTGTTTCCGTGGCCCTAGGTGAGGCAAGGAAGAGGGTGACTTTTATCTGACACTTTCACAACCTCCCCTCCTCAACTACCTTTCAAGTTACCATTTGGCTGCCCTTTACATCTAGGTTGTCCTATGTCCCACATCTGATATTTGTTTCCTTAGGTAGTAGAGGAAGTAGGCTCTAGAACTGGAAGAGATAGCAAGATGTTATTTGGCTTAACCCTCCCATTTTGCAGATGAGGAAAACCGAGGCCCAGAGAAGTGAATCATCTTAACTCACAGAGCTGGATAATAGGTCTCTGATGAATTGTTCCTTTTTGTGTGTAACTGTTGGTTTTTTGGTGGGGAGGAGGGACCTGAATGGGGTCCACAGAATTCCCCATGCACTGGGATGAAGATCATTGGCGGTTCTCACGATGATTTAAGTGAAGTTCAACAGAATTTCATTTCTCTGTCAATCCTTGTGGTTTAGGTCAAGGAGATAATCTTCATTTGGCCCCGTCTTTAACACCTAACCCTTGGTACTCTCTTTTTAACAGGCAACTAGCCAGCTAGAGAAAGGACATGCAGAGGGACGCAGGAATTACCTGACCTGTGAAATGAGAGAGATATGTGTAGTTAATTGGAGGCCCAAACTCATAGGGTTGTTGCGAATATGAATTAATAAAGATAATGTATGAAAACACCTGCCCACAATACCCAGCACACACGATGTTAGCTTTATTGTCAATGGGACTGCTGGAGAGGCAGCGAGCTCCTAGAGACACTGAAGGACACTGAGGGGCAGCAGGCTTCACTGAAGGCAGACACCCCTTAGCCCAGACCAGCCTTTCTGGGCTGGACTGGAGAATGGACCCATTCCCTTCCCCTGGGGGCAGGGAACTCAGCCAGAAAAATAACACCAGGAGGAGAGTACGGAGATTGGGGGCCTCTGTGCAGAGAAAAGAAATGACAAGGAGCCAGTCAAAGGTCAGGAAATCCATTTTTTTCTCCTTACAGATCTATAAGTTTAGAGGCTTGTAAAGGTCAACGTTGTCTTTTTAAAGTACCTCTAGGATTTACATCCTGAGTAACACTTGGTTTCCTCCATGGTAAACATGAAGATCCAATTAGCTTTCCCTATAATTCAAAGAGATCCGAGAAACAGGGACCTTTCCGGTTGGGAGTCAGTTTGGCTATAAAGTTTCTTGCTACACTATTCTGAGGAAGAACTTTAATCCATATCTTATCTCCTGTTTGAAAATGAACATCCCTTCTCTTCTTATCACCATGTTTCTGCTTTCTTTTTCACTCCCCCCCCCCCACCCCCCCCTTAGGAGCCTTGGCCATATTCCTTTTTGGCAATTAGAGTGAATTCTTCATACTTAGTTATTTGCTGCACTCAGTTACCTTAAGAATTTTTCTCTCTGACTTGACTCCAGAAGGCATTTTAAGGTCCTGTCAAAGCAGAATGTTTCTGGAAACCAAGTTTTCTGGGCCCTGATTCTGAGTCTTTTACAGCAACATGAAATGATCACTGAAGATTTCTCTTTTATGGCATCCCTGACCCGGGATGAAGTCACTGGTACAGCCGTTTCATGACCCCCTGCTCACAGAGGCTGCTTCTCAGTCTGGTTTCTCTCTTTCCCTCTGGGTTTACTAATCCATCCTGGTCTTTCTTGCGGGAATACGGGGTGAGGCGGGCAGTTGCCAAGTGCAAACACCCACCAGGTTGGGCTTTCTCCTCAGGCTGGGCTGTGGTGCTGGTGAGCTGTCAGAAGCAGGGCTATCGCTGGATGTCCTTCACCCCCGTTCATGGAGGGTGAGAACCAGTAGCATTTTAAGTGCTCCAGGCCCTTCTGAAAGGCAGGACTGAGCTTTGAGTGAGAGATCTGTGTGTGAGCTAAGGGGTTGTGGGGTCTTCTTGGAAATCTGGAGGAATCTTATTTTGCTTTCTTTTGGCAAAAAATAAAAAAAATAAATGGAGTGAGCTTTTCAACAAGATGGTATCTTGTGATAGATCATTTGGAAGATTTGGCAGGAGACATTGGTCCTCTCTAGCATAAACCCTGGTTAACTGGGGGTTCTTGATAATCATAATAATCAGAATCTACTGAGTGTTTGCTATGAGCAGGCCTCCTTAGAGGCACTTGATGTGAATGATCTCATTTAATCTCTGAGACAGATACTATTATCAACTCCATTTCACATACACAGAAACCAAGGCAGGTTAAGTGTGCCCAAGGTCCCCCAGGGTAAGTAGCAGGGCACATAACATGTGACAGTTTGACACATAATTTTTGTCTCTAGCTTTGATGAGTGAAGAAAAGGGTGAATGACTACGCAGTTACCTAATATGGTGGAGATATGGAGGGTGCTTTTGCTTTTGTCTCTTAAAAGATTGCCACTTGTTTTTTCTCTTTCCCTGCAGTCTAACAGTCCAGATAGAAAGTACACAGTATATCAAATCAGAACATGTTCTAAAGTTGCAAAGAACAGAATCCAACTCAAGCAGACTTTAATAAAGGAGATTTATGTGCTCATGTCATGTCAAGTCCAAAATGAGGGTGGCCTACCACCGCAATGACATCAGCATGGACTTAGGTTCTTTCTGTCTTTGTGTTTTGCCTTCAGCAGTGTCTGCTTCTTCCAATGGCTGCCTCATTACTTCATGGTGGCAAAATGGCTGTCTCGTTCTAGGCTTCATTTGTGAGTCCCTGAGGAGGTGAGAGAGCACTTATTTTCCAGCATTCTAAGCAAATATCCAAAGATTCACCCGATTGGACAACTTAAGTTGCAGCTGACTCTTGAATCATTCCCCGTTCAAGGCCAGGGGAGTGGAATTTATTGGCTAACTTAAGCTAACCACCAATGATCATCTCTGGAAATGGGAGCAGAATCTGTTTCCACTGGCTACATGGGATACGCGGGAGACTGGATACCCAAATGAGAATCTGGGAACAGTCAGGAAGGGGAAAGCATAGAATGGTTACTGGGTAAATAATTCATATCTTTGACTTATTTGAAGGTAAAGCATGTCTTTGATTAAAAATGATAGAATGCCCAGTGGCTGAAATGTAGGAAATTATTAATCTCACTTAACATGTAACCTGAAGACAGACCATTCCAGTAGGTTTCGTGGCTCAATGATGTCCCCAGTGATCTGGGCTTTTTCTCCTTTGTCACAAAAGGCTGCCAGAGCTCCAAGCATTACATTCTCAAGTGTGACACAGACAGGAAGGAAGCAGGAAGGATGGAAACAAAAGGGCTTTCTTCCTATGCTTCTTGTCTTTTACTGAGGTAGGAAAATCTTTCCCCCAGTCTCCCAACCATCTGTCTCTTCCATCCAGCTGGCCCAAACTGGATCATATGGCCATTGCTAGCTGCAGAGGAGGCTGCAAAAGTGAATACCTGGGATTCTCAGTCCCTACAGTGGGAAGCTGGCAAGGAAAAAGTGGATTGGGAATAGCTATGGGTAGTCATCCAATCGTATCTTGTTTTGGTAATTTTGTGCTAATGAAATGAAGGCCATGTTTTAAAATGTTGCTTAGTGTCCATTATAGAGAATATTACCAGGATCTGGTCTGAGGTCTTTTCAGCAAAACTCAGATTCACAAGCAGTTGGCTTTCATGCATTCTATCTTCAAATACAAAGTTCAATATAGCACTAGGTATTCAAGTGTTGACATCAATGAGAGGTTTATCAGAAGCAGATTCAGGCATCCGCTTACTTCACACTGTCAGCAGTAAATGAATGCCTCGCAGCTAATTAAAACTCAGACGTCTAAAGCAGGCTTATAAAAATGGGAAATTCTAATACAGACTGTTAAATAACCTGGTTTGTTTTTTCTAGATGGCAAAAATATTTCTCCACTAATTAATTGCCTAATCTTCAGTGCTAGAAGCACAGTCTCAAAGTACATTACAACTGTCCTATCACTCAATAAATTGCTGCTAGTATCAGCGAAACATTTTTGGCTTGAGGATTGGCGCAACAAGGCCAAGAAAGTGACTCAATAGATTAGAGAAACGGTAGAGTGAAAGATGCTGAGAACAATCTGATTACACACACACACATCCATTATGTTTTCAGTTTCCAACTATTCCAACTTTAGACATTTTTTTCCTCTCCTGACTTCCTTTGAAAAATGACATGAGCAAATTTTTCACTGCTGTTGGAAGCAGACTTTGTTAGAAGAAAGAGGCCAATACCAGGGGAAACTGTGACAAATGAATCTGTTAGGAGGAAAGAACAACTTAAAACATTCAGAGAGTTAAGGATCCAGGAGTAATTGCAGTTTGGCTGGGCAGGGCCAATGTGGACTTACATTTAGTACTGACTCACAACCAACATTTCATGGTGCTTTAGCATTTATGAGGCATTTTTACTTATACTGCCAATTGGCCCAGGCTCTAATAAATCTCCACTAGAGCATATTTGGTACATACAATTACACTGGGATGTAATAGGTATTATTTTTGGCAGTCCAGCTGTTTATTCCCCATCTTCCCTTTTCTGGCAGCTGACTCAGGCCTGGCCAATCACAACACCCATTCCCTGGAACCCATGGCGGACCAATCAGGGTCTTTCCCTGGAATTTTGATGTATAGCCAATGTAGTTACCCACCCACCCCATGATAGAAGGCTGGAAGGTAAGACAGGAGCTGTAGAGGAGAACAGTGGAGTTGGAGAGAGCTTAACAACACTTTTGGACCCAGGATCAATCTACCTGAAGCCGGACCCCATGGGATGTCCTAGTTAGGTGAGCCAAAAAGTTCTGTTTCTGGCTGAGCTAGTTTGGGTTGAGTATCTGTCACTTGGGTACAGAGTCTTGATTGATAACAATATTTATACAAGCTGCAAATCAGGTTCAGCTTGAATTGAGCCTCTTTGATAAAACCTTCGCTGGATGACTCTCCCTGCTGACACTTTCTTTTCCAGTAGCCACACACTCCCCGATTGCACCAAACAGTGCTGAATGCAATGGCAATATTCTCTGATTTTTTTCAAATGTATTTTCAGTTGTATTGAAAGTCCTGTGAGAAAGGATAATACGGTTCCCAACTAATAAACAGGAGTTAAGAAAGTTTTAAGTCATTTGGTTAGAACTCCAGAGGAGTAAAGTGAGCAATTGTTAAGTTCCTAGGCTAGCTCACAGAAAGCCCATTTTAGGAATATGTGTACAATGGCAGAGAATACTAGAGGAGTCATACAGAAAACTATTGCTTAGAAGAAAGTAGGTCTGATTTGAGAAAACAAGGAGGTAGAAACAGACTTTTCTGGACTATCTGGAGGAGCTTTTGAGTTGTGTTGGTCTTCTTTTATAAAAATTAGTATTAACTTTTACCAAACTTATACATTCACATGGCTTAAAGAGGTGAATAGTTCACAAAAAATAGCAGTTTTCAAACCACTCTGCCTCCTCAATTTTCTTCCTCTTGGAGGCAACTGCTTTTAAATCTTTTAGTTGTTTATTTTGGCATTTGACACTAACACATATGTCTAAGCCACTTTTTGATATTTTTTCAGGCATTATCTTAATTTCCACTAAGGCATATAAGAATTTAGCTTCCGTCCTCACTCTGGTACGCATTGCTCACACCCTCATCTTCTTGATGCAATTCTATCATAGTTTTGGTCAGATCAATATTTAGTGTTCACAGTATCAGTAGATACATGCAATTCACTGCTGAGCCATATACCAAGATTACTTTTCCTTTCTATCACAACTTTAAGTTTTCCCAGAAATAATAATTATCTTATATTTTGTTTGTTTGCTTGGGTTTTTATGTAATTATTCATTGAGCTTCAAGTTCTCTCCTAGTTGGCTACATATCTTCTCGGTAAGTTAAAAAAAACAACATTATGTTATCTATCTACTTCATCTTTTTGGAGACATCACTCCTGGAACCTTCCACCTGCTCCAATCGGAATGGTTGTTCTCTGAGCCTACTGCACAGCTGCTATTCTGGGATCTCCCTTCATCGTTGTCCTGGGGATTCCATTTGCCTTGCTCGTGAATTGGCTTTCTTGCTTTCTGAATCCCAACTTTCCATTTTCTTGCTTCCCTCCCTCATTTTGGTGGCATGCCTTCCTCTCTACCAGCTTTTTTTTCTTTTGATAATCATGACATAAAATTTACCATTTTAACCACTTTTAAGTGTACAGTTCAGTGGCATTAAGTACATTCACATTATTGTGCAACCATCACTACTACCCACCTCCAGAACTTTTTCATCACTCCAAACTGAAAGTCTGTAACCATTCAACAACTCCCCATGCTCGCCTCCCCTCAACCCCAGGCAACCACTGTTCTACTTTCTGTTTCCATGTATTTGATTATTCTAGGTCCCTCATATAAGTGAAATCATGCGATATTTATCCTTCCTCTAGTAGCTTTTTAAGAAAGGGTATAGAAGAGATATAGTTCTTAAGAACATGCATATCTAGAGATGTCTTTATTTACTAGTATTTTCCCAGTTACTGATAACTTGACCTAATTTATAATTCTAGGTGGGATATACTTTTCCATTTAATGTAAAGGCACTGATCCTGTGTGCTATATCAGTTAGAATCATGAATTCTGGAACCAGACTTGTCTGGTTCAAATCCCAGCTCTACTATTTATTAACTGTGTATATTGGGAAGTTACTTTGATCCTATGTACCTCAGATTTCTCATCTGTAAAATGGAGAGAACAATAGTACCTAATTCAGAGGGTTGTTGTGAGGATCACTTGTGAACATAATACAACATAATACAGTACAATTAAAGTTGATCTTGAATATGAGCTACTATTGCCTTCCAACTTTTAGTGTTGCTCTTGAGTAGTCTGATGTGGTTTCAATTCTTGATCCTTTTTTAGGTCAACCATTCCTTTTTCTTTAGAAGTAGTTAAAATCTATTTGTACCAATATTCTGAAAATTCCTATCGATATTCCTTTATGTAGGCTTAATTTCAACCATTGTTCTGGGCTCATAGGAGGTCCTTTCACCAGGAAACTCATGTCATTTAATTTGGAGAAATCCTATAATTAATTATTTAATTATAAATGATTTAAGCTATCATTTATTTAATGACAGCTTCCTCTTTATTTATTTTTAGTCCTATCTTTCTGGAACTGTTATCATATAGTTGATCTGGTCCATCTTTTATTTTTATGTATGCCTTTTATCCCTTAGTTTTTTTCATAATGGGGCAGGCAAAGTAAGTTTACAATTGTTCATGTAGAAAATAATACAATCTATATGTATAAACGGCTAATATGCTAAGTGTCCCTCTGACCGTCCAACCGGTCTCTGTAATATGCACTGACCACCAGGGGCAGATGCTCAATGGAGGAGCTGCTGTGACGCGCACTGGCCATTTACAAAGAAATGGCACCGTGGACCTGGTGCCGACAAAGCAACACTTGGCTTCCCCCAAGTGGGACACAGGCCTGCCACCACCCTGGAGCTACAGCCTACCAAATCGCTGCCAACACTGCCAAGACCCATGGCGCAAAATGCAACCCACAGCCCAGTCCAGCCCGGAAAAATGGTCGCTGTGGGCACCGGGTAATGACGTCACATAGCAACATCTGGCTTCCTCTCCCTAGCGATTAGCCTCCTTGCAGTTTCTTCAGCCCAGGAACACGACTTACTTTATAGCCACGTACAAACATTTTACACTTTAACCAAATGTCTGTGAAGCATTTTCCCTTACCTTATCTCATTTGATCCTCACAGAAGTCCTGGAGTAGGTATATAGGAGACTTGGTAGAATCCTATTTTCTTTTCATTAGCCAGAAAATGAGACTTAGAAAGCTTAGAAACTTGACCCAACTGAAAAGAAGAAAGAAATGGTGGAACTTGAAAATGACTTCAGGTTTTCTCACTGCACAGAATATAGTCAAACACTGCTGCAGTTAAATATTTTACTCTTTGTTCTCCCTGCGTGATCTACAATAATAATCTGCTTTGTGTTAATATTTATTGCTGTGTTGCTGACAATTACCTGAAAGAGAAGTTGGGGTGCTTCAGTGGGCTGGAAAAAGTTTAGCTAAATCAGAAAGCAGGTCTAATTAAGCAAGTTTATTTATATATATAAAAGGCTAAGTTGACTCACGCAATACATATAAAGCTCTCGCTGGCACCAATCACACGCGTGTGTTTCGATCTGTCATTGTCGACCATGAATTTGGTTGACACTTCTATTATAGAGAAAGGGCAAATAGCAATATTAAAATATTTCTTCTAATTAATTTCCTTTCAATATGCATGAATCCATGTACTGGGCCACTTAGTAATTAATAAGTAATAATACAAGGATAAACTGTTTCATGTACTAACAACTGTAAACCCACTTTTACCCACCCCTGTATTTAATGTCCAAGGACTCTGCCTTGTTCTCATTTTCTTTTCCTTTTTAATAGCCTGTTCTTGTTTCATGTATGCATATTTTCCTTTATCTCTCTGTGATTTTTAGTGAAAAATCGACAACAACAACAACCCTGGTTTTCTTCTCCCTTTATAGCCTTGTTTTTTTCTATTTACTCTTACGACATATTTAACATTAGAATCTTTCTTCTAACATCTGGTGATTCTTGATATCTGCCAAGTGGGGCAGAAAAAATCAGACTAGAAGTTTTGTGTGTGTTGGATAGGACTTGTCAGCCATGGGCTTCGCTCTGGGGTGATCTTGTTTGCTCTGATCAGGAGCTCCTCCTGTCACTATCTTTTCTCTTTAGCTGGCCAGAGTCACATGAGAAGAATCTTGTAATTTCCTCTCTGGAGAGTGTGTGTCAGGCTTCCAGCCTGCAGGGGAAGAGGGCTTGGGTAGTATTTAAATTTTCATTGGATCCTCTGGTTTTTAATGTACTTATCCTCTCCAGAGAGTAAATCTTCACTGTTTTTCTGGGGTGGGGAAAAGTCACCCAGATGTAATGAGTTGGGGAGGATATCTAATTGCTCCTCCAATAGACTTCCTGCTAAAGCTAGCTCTCTTTTCTGCCCTGTTTCCCAGTTTTACAGTGCAAATTAGGATTCTTTCCAGTCTTCACTATCACCAGCTTAGGAGTCTGCTTCCTTGGATCTTCTGTCAGTTACTACTGGACTTTTTAAAAATTTTTAACAAGAAGGGGAACAGTTGTAACAACACTTTTTGAAGCTTGTTCAAAGGCAGCTCTCGGGGCCTCCTTCCTCTTAATCTAACTCAGCAGCTATAGTGTAGGCCCTAAATCCTGAACCTATCACAAGGATCCCTTGGGAATCTGAGTAGGTGGTCCAGGGACCACAATTTGGGAAACTGGCTTAGACAGTGTTTTGCCAGAAATTATCAGGGTTGCTTGAATCTGGAAATTTCTCTGAAATTCCCTTGTTCCCTGTTACTGGCCGTTGGTGTTAAGGCTGAGAGCACTTTTTCCCACAAACAGGGAACCTACCCAGTTGTGCTGTGGTGACTCACTTTGGGGTGTTTTTTTGTGGGGCCTCATGTGTCAGGCAAACGTTTGGGATGGTAGGGCTTTCTAAAAAAGCCTTCTTGTCTGCCTGGCGGGTGTGGCTCAGTGGTTGAGCCTTGACCTCTGCACCAAGAGGTCCTGGGTTAATTCCCCATCAGGCATGTAGGTGGCAGGTGTGTTTCTCTCATGGTTGTTTCTCTCTCTCTCTCTCTCTCTCTCTCTCTCTCCGAAGTAATGAAAAAGATATATATATTTTTAAAATTAAAAACCTTCTCATCTGGATGGCTCTTTCCTGAGGTTTCTTAAAATTCACGTAACCTCTTCAGGAAGCAAGGCTGTCAGGCTATATAGTACCTGGTGACGGGCTTTTAAGAACAGTAACTAGAGACAATGAAGGAGCAGGACGGCTTGCCCTTTGGTTCAAGGAACAGGAAATGGCCACTCAAAATTTGGAAGAACAGTTTTTCAAGTCCTTGTTCTGCTCTGCACCTTAACTTTTTGTGTCCAAACAATGTTCTTCTTTCTTCGGAGGCCCTACTTTGAAAACTGGTCTGATTTAAGCACCCACACTCAATTCCTTGACCCTAGTAAGTAGCCAACGCCCGCACCTAGAGGCTGGGCCTGGAGTTGGGATTCAGGCTGCTCAGGTGCAGCTCTCTAAGGAGTTTTATTTAGAGCTCTTAGAGGCACCAAATTCCTTGCAGGAAGGCCCAAAGGCCCTCCTAGATCTGCCGCTTCAGGCCACAGCGGGGGATGGTAGTCTCAGGCCAAAGGTCGCAGGCAGAGAAGCCCACAGGGACCCCGCGCTGCGCAGCCTCGCGTCTCCAAAAGCTCGGAGTTTCGGGGCGCCTGACTGCCCCGACGGGTGCGAAGGGCGCTCCGCGGCCAAGTTCACCACGTCACTCGCGATCTGACCCGCTGTTCCCGCCCCGGTTCCTGGTGACGCGAGCGACACGGGCCGCCGAGGGTAAGCGCTGCGCGATCCGCGGGCGTCCTGGCACCGGCGCCGGAGCGCGGGCCGTTCCCGGGAGTCGGGGGCTCCTGGCGACTCCTCTGCGCGCCCGGGGCGCAGGCCGGGCGTCTCACCCGAGCCCGCCGCCCGCCCGAGGTTCACGTTCAGATAAGCGGCGGCTTGCTTTGCGGCTTCCCTTCCGCTGCTTCTCTCCGCCCGGGAGAGCTGTGGTTCTGGGGCCTTCCCGTGGGCGCGGACCACGCTCCTGAGCGGCGGGGGCGGGAATGCCCCAGGTCACCCGCCGCTCTGGTCCCCCCGCCTCACTTTCTGCCCTTGGCCATTTGGCACAGCCAGGCCGCGGGCCTGCCCTGACCAGTCCACTCCCCGGTGGCCGGCCTGACAAATTGCCAGCTTTCCCTTTGCTCTGCTCACCAATCCCCTTTTGGAAACACACCGGAAGAGGGAGCTTTGGGCCCCGCAAAGGCTTTTCTGTCCCCAAAGGGCCAGCGCCCCCCGGCTCCCCGCCCCCCCGCGCGCACCTGGTTTTAATTAGCGCCCAGGGAGAAATATGGCCCGGGGCCTGAAGGATCCCCAAGAAATCCTGCCCATAAGAGAGAAGGAAGAGTGCACGTGGATTGTACATGAGCAGACGCACTCACTGTACAAGGGTTTGCAAAGACCTCGTGCACTTCTCAACTTTAATTGTAGCTTGGAGAGGATGTAGGTGGTCTAGATGTTAGAAATGGGATACAAACAGCGGTGGAAAACGCATTAGCATGGAGGACAAGGCGATTGCCAGTTATTTACAATGTATTCTTTTCTTCCCACTTTTCATAACAAAAAAGGAATATTGAAAAACAACCCCTGCCTGGTCTATACTCCCACCGCGTTAATCCACGGGCACACATTCTTTTTTTTAATTTCCAAAATTGCAATTATAGGCACACGGCATTCTTATTTCAAATTCTGGAACGAGGGAGGTAAGTTACATCCCAACAGAACGGAAGTCTTTATTAATTCTGAGGGGAAAAAAGCGATCCCAATTCATGAGCTGAAAGTTAAAGATTGTATCATGCTTTCAACCTACATATTCTAAAAGTTTAAAGGATAAAGGACATGAAAGGCTTTTTAGAAAGACATAGAAATATATATTCTCACACATTCTTTTCGCATCTTCATTTAAAGCCAAGGACAACTTTCTTTTCAACGTAGCACTTTGATCTTCCTACTCTTAAGAAAATAGCTTACTCTACCTTGTACTAGAATTTTGAGGACACTAATTTTCATCAAACATATCTTAAAACCCTAATCAGCATTTAATCAGAGGCCGAGGGTCTTGCACTTCTGTTCCTTCGGCCTGGAATTCTTTCCCCTTGTCTTTGGTTTGCAAGACCCTTCTTATTCAGATCTCTGCTCAAATATCCATTTATCTCCCCACCCCTGGCAACAACAATATTTTATTTTCTTCCAAGCACTAGCCATACTCTGAAATTATTAATTTGATTATTGCCTGCCCTCCCACCTCAATAATATAAGGGATCTTGCTGTCTTGCCTGCTATTATATCCTAGAACCATACCTCTTACTCCCCATGTCTACCAGGACTGATTTTTAGTAAATACTTTTTTAAAAAGTTTGCAGTACAGAGTTGTAGCCTTGGGAGCTCTTGCTCAGGGAATGTGACCCTTGAGGAAATATGTTTAGTGTCCTGTTCCCCACCACTTGCCTTTTCAGAAGGGTGTCTTAGGTGTAGCTGCTGTCCCTTCTTAGGGCCCCTCCCACAGTGACCCAGGCCAGCCCCAGGAAGTAGACCCTGGAGGCAGCTGGGGCCTCTGGCATTTTTTTTTTTTTTTTTTTTTTTTTTGGATCTGGATTTTGGACTAGAGACCGACTGGGATTCTCCCCCAGAGGCCCGGGACTGCTGGCTGTGCAAACCCCCTGACCCTTTAGCACTTCCCAGTGCTTGGCTGCACGCATGAGGTTCCAAGGTTCCTGGTGGGAGCTGCTCGTGAAAGATGCTCTGTTATTGTTGGACTCCAGGCCCAGGGAATAATTAGGGGAGTGACATGAGCTAAAGGCAAGGCCTTTCCTTGTGGGCTGGGCCACGAGGCTGCAACTGGCCTGCTCTCTGGCAAAGGCCATGGATTCCTGCGGATTCCTACGATTCCTACGTGGTTCACTTCCCAGAGGAAGCCTTGGTGAGGAAGAGGCTGGGAGTGGGGGCAGAAAAGTTTGGAATTTCCCGTGGTTCCTTGGGGATTGATTGTTGTTGAGAACCACCCTGGGCAATGCCAGGTGGAGTGTCTGGGCCTGCTCGCCCTTTCCTCAAGGCCACGCCGGGCTCCCAGGGTGTTACAGGCGGCCCTGGCCAGGGCCTGCGTGTGGAGTGGGTGGAGTCGGCACAGCAGTGAAAAGAACCCAGTGTTGTGGGAGCTGTCAGTTGCCAACAAGGAAGAAGCTTTTCCTGAAGTTCTGCAGTGCCCAGCATGATGCCTGACACACAGTGGGTGTTTAATAAATGTTCGTTCAGATATGAAGCATGTGAATACCCTTCAAACTGTGTTTCAAGTCTGGATATGTCTGTGAACATAGACTCTGGAGGCCCACTGCAAGGATTCAAATCCTGTGCTATGACACCTCCCCGTGCCTCACGCTGCTCCTCTGTAAGAGGTGGATAATAATGTTATTGCTCCATACGGTGGTGGTCATGGATTAGATGTAGTAAATATTGGAAAGCATTTAGAACAGAGCTTGGCATAGGAAGCCTCATGCCCAGGACACTGGGTTCTGGAACCCGGGTCAGTTTGCATTTGCTCATTTTTCAAGCTCCTATTCTAGGTCCTGTTTCGTCATGCCTCCTATTATAGCATGAAAAGTGCAATACCAACTTTGAAGAGAAGATGAGTGTGAATTTTCTACTCATGTCTGAAGGGTTGGGAAATCCTGAAATTTGTAAGAAATACTTTACACTTTCTCCTGTAGGCCTGGAGGAGGTAGAAGCCCTGTCTATCATTGTTTCTTTTGCTACTGCTCTTGTTTAGATAAGTTTCCTTTCTAACAGACATTTTGGGTTTTAAAACACCACGTGTGTTCTTCAACACTGTATCACCCACATGGGTCATGCCTGGGTCTGCTGCAGGCTGTCCAAGTGACATTTAGGATATGACTCCAGTTTAATCAAAGGCTCCCTGACCAGAAAGTCAACCCTGTGAGTTTAAAAAATGTTATACATAATATAAAATTTACAATTTTGACCATTTTTACATATATATTTCAGTGGCATTAAGTACATCCACATTGTTTTGCAACCATCACCAGCATCCATCTCCAGAACTTTTTCTTCTTAAACTGAAAATCTGCATAATAATTCCCCACTCTCCCAGCCCCCAGCAGCCACCATTCTACTTTGTGTCTGTGAGTCTGACTACTTTAGGGACCCTATAATAAGTGCAATCATACAGTTATGTGTCCTTTTGAATCTGGCTTATTTCACTCAGCATGATGTCTTCAAGGTTCATTCATGTTGTAGCACGTGTTAGAATTTCCTTCCTTTTTAAGGCTGAATAATTCTCCATTATATGTGCATACCATGTTTGTTTCTCCATTCATCTGGCTATAAACATTTGAGTTGTTTCCACATCCCTGTATTCTTGACTAAATTCTCTAAATACTGCGTGTATGGAGCTTCCTTCTGTACACGTTGGAGATGCCTTTTGGGTTTTATTTAGTTACATATCCTATATAAAAAAGGCTAATATGCAAATAGACCAAACTGCAGAATGACTGGTCGCTATGATGCGCACTGATCACCAGGGGGCAGACGCTCAACCCAGGAGGTGGTCAGTGCCCTCCCACAGGGGGAAGCTGAGCTTCTGGCTGGCGAGCACAGCGGTGTGGCGGGAGCCTCTCCCACCTCCGTGGCAGCACTAAGGATGTCTGACTGCCGGCTTAGGCCCGCTACCCATGGGGAGCGGGCCTAAGCCATTAGCCAGACATTCCCCCAAGGGCTCCCGGACTGTGAGAGGGCACAGGCTGGGCTGAGGGACCTCCCCACCCTGGGTGCATGAATTTTGTGCACCAGGCCTCTAGTGTGTTGATAATAGAAAATTGCAAGCCATCTCACTAAATTAAGATAGGAAATTGGGCTCATCAAATTTTAGAGGAAAAAAATGCTTTTAAATCCCAATTTTAGGTGGGCTTGGATAGCAGCAGTTCTGTACTTGATGGGGGTGTGTTGGTGGGGGGGGGGGGGGGGGGGAATAGTGTTGGTCCCAGGAACTAACTAGTGATTCCTGGGAGAAGAAAATCCCTTTTAGTTTGGGAAGGGAGCAGGGCTTACTTAGCAGTTAGCAGTTCAGTGACGGGCCAACCCCCAGTGCTTTCCTAGAGCTTTGCAATGCCTCAAACATTTGTAAAGAGGGTGGAAAAGTCAATAGGTTGGATGGAAATCCAGACCCAGACACGATGGAAAGTGCTGCTTAGGAGGCTGATGTTGGTTCTCAGCTTTGAGTTGGAAAGATTAAAATGCGGGGACGTGGGAACCATTAGAGTCCTGAGCTCAACCTGATTTCCCACACTATCCTTTTATCCTTCCCAGAAGACTTTGCTTGAGGGAAAACAAAATAATTTTGATTGAGCTATTTGGTTGGAATAATTTCAAAGCTAATTTAATGAGGTTGTTTTCCCATTGCCAGCTCACAGGGAACCAGCTTTATCATTTGAATCCACTGGTTCCCAAATTGTGCACCCAGGTGCCACACATTAGATTCATGGAGGTGCCATATGATATTTTAAATTTTTGAGGGAAACACAACTATATTGGCCATCTCTGGGATACCCAAGAACTACTAGCTCTAGGTGTGACGTGTTCATGATTTCACCAATAGATTATGCTACATCCCTTTCATATCATTGGGAAGCTGGGGTTTTTGGTGGTAGCTTTGATGAAAATCAGTGTGGAGTAGGAAGTGAGGGGAGCAGTGTACAATCTGATTCCAAAGTTTAAGACATTGAATAATACCCAATAGTTGTACATAGTCCATTAATAAGTAATTGTGATTATTTAAGTAAAAGAATATATATAGTTTTTCAATTTATGTATATATATATTTTTCAAATAGTTGCTAAATTGTTAGGACACAATACTTATTAAGTTGTTTGTATTTCACTACTTAACAAATGGAACCATTAGGAGTTTCTTTCTTCCTAAAGGTGCCATTAAAAATTACCGAGACACTAAGGGCACCATGTACCAAGAGAGTTTGGGAATCTTTTTTTAATCTATCAGAAATTTCCCAAAGTTGTGTATTTACATCAGACACGGAGTTGAGATTACAAGAGAAATAAAGTAGACACTTTTATTTGAGATTTTCTAAAGTAAATTGCTTTTTCTGATCATAAAATTAATACGTATTGGTAATTTTTAAAAATCCAGAAAGGTGCAAAATAGAAAATAAAAACCTCCATATTTCAACTGTCTATACCCCTCACTCGATGGAGATAATATCTGCTAACTTTTGGTGGATACTCTTCCATACTTTTTTGAGTTTTTGGGTTTATATTTAAGAATAGTAGGTATTTTATAAAAATTGATCATATAAATCTTATTGTTTATTGCTTTTCAAAATTCACTAGATTACAACCATCTTTCCATGTTAACATGGAAATATATATATACCTAACCATACATAATGCATACTGTACTTCAAACAGATTTATAAATGCACTTTCAAGGGAGAAAAGCCCCTGAATTCTAGAACCTTTATTACTAACTGTAGATGATTCCACTGTTAGAGTAGCTCAATGGTGCCTCCTTGTGGCTTCATGAGATATTGAACATTTTTCTTCAAATACTTGTGTGTAAGGCCTTGTATTCTGACATTGAGGACACAAAGATGAATTAAATAAGATTAGGAGCTCACAGTCTGTAAGAGAAGATTCAGTGTATAATTAAATAATTATTAAAGGAAATAAGTAATGAGGGAACATCAGAGTTAAAATCTCATAGGAGGAAGAAGCTAGTCCACCTGGGAAGATTAGACTTCATAGCATGCTCACAATAGTAGCAGCAATGTCAATGGTACAGATAATATTTATTGAATGCTATGTACCAGAAGCTGCTCTTTGCATTTTTAAAAAATAGAAACAATGGATTTTATCTTATCTAGGCCTTTAAACAGGGGTAGGATTTCTACTTAGAGGGGTGATGAGAGGTGGAATGAAGGCAAGAGGTGGTCCTCCAGGTAGGGTGACTGCAAGAGGAAAAGCAGGGGAGTCTGCACAGAGAGGAGTGGGCCTTGAGGATTGCTTGGAGTGAAGTGGGAAGCGACTTTAGAAAGAAGAAAGTGC
This sequence comes from Myotis yumanensis, assembly GCF_028538775.1. Lineage (NCBI taxonomy): Eukaryota > Metazoa > Chordata > Mammalia > Chiroptera > Vespertilionidae > Myotis > Myotis yumanensis. Next base: position 21,156,986 of record NW_027223761.1, read on the forward strand.
CTTGAATCCCAGGCTAAAGAAAGTGACCCTAATTCTGTTCACAGGTAATGGGCACCAATGATTCAAGGTTTTTCTTTTTTTCTTTTTAAATCAGGAGAGTAATTTTATCAGAGTTGGACTTTTGGAAAATTAACTTTTCAGCAGTGTGAAACATGAGAGACTCAAGGTGGAGGGGCCAGTTAAGAGGTTCCTGCAATAATCCCTGTAGTGGAATGCTGCTCTGAAGAGGTGCACCAGCAAATGGAGAGGAGGGACTGAATCTGGTTAGGAAGCCATTATGACAGGATCTCTTCCTTAAGTTTCACATTTCTGTTGTCTTGTAAAGCCACAGTAACATTTGGTGAACTTTGAATAGAAGTCTTCATACCCAATGGGCTTATTCCACATGAACTAAATAGATTGATTCACCAGCCAGTGTTCACATGCTGACTTTACCCCTCTCCCCCAGGAAACTAGAGCAGTGGTTCTCAACCTTCCTAATGCTGCGACCTTTAATACAATTCCTCATGTTGTGGTGACTCCCAATTCCATTGTTACAAATTGAACATAATTAAAGCATAGTGATTAATCACAAACACAATATGTAATTATATATGTGTTTTCCGACGGTCTTAGGCGACCCCTGTGAAAGGGTCGTTCGACCCCCAAAGGGGTCGCGACCCACAGGTTGAGAACCGCTGAACTAGAGGGAGAGCAGCTAGATCACATTATTCAGCCTCTGATCTCGTAATTTTGACAGAGCCCAGATCCTCTGGGAGGCACATTATGCATACGCATTCTCTAAGTTTGTGGTGGTGACCTGGTGTTTGGAGAATGGTGTTACAGTTTATTTCTTTTTCCAGTGGATATAAAACCAGAGGGAACTTGCTGAACCTGAGCAAATAGGATTTGGATTTGACCTGAGGAACTGACTCTAAGGATGGGGAATAATTGGAACTGCACCATCAAGGGGGCTGCAGCACAGTTTTGTGGCCATTTACAAAGACGAGACAGTTAATTGAGATGATTGGAGTTTACTTTTGTCTTCCAAAGTAATCAGCTTTTAAATTTTATTTATAAATGCTTAAAAAATAAATTCTGCCTTGATATTGTAAGTATCGAGAGCAGTGATTCTCAAAGCAAGGGCACCAGTTCATTGGTGATCCAATGGGATCTTCATGATGGGCTCAAGCCTGTCCCCTAAATGTATAGGGTGTTATTTTATAATAAAAAGGTAAGGTACGTAAGTTCTTATTTATTACCACTGACTTCCCCATGCCTATGTGGGCATGTCCCCGCATAGTTTGAGGGTCACCAATGTGGAGAGAAGTGATTATATTGATTGCTCTTTGTGCATTTCCCCAGTAGCTTGTGAACTTCTATGCACTTCCTGGGTCCTTTTCAATATTTTTCCTTGAGAAACTATCTTGAGTTACATCACATTTTAAAGGTAAGTTGAATGGGGCAAGTTGTGTTCAGTGTTTCTAGGACATCTAGGACCTGAAATTAAAAAATGCCCCCATGGCCCTTTTCTCTGAATGTTAGAGAATATGCTCCAGCTCATGGTCAAAGAGGTGTGACTGAATATAATATATAATGTACTATGATGCAGTTCTTGAATTTGTGGATCACTAATTAGCATGCTTGAGCTATTTTCAACTTTGCTAGAATCATAATTCAAAACTGACTTGTCATTAGTACACAGCAGCTTCATATTTCAAATCCTATCAGATGATAGTTATGTACTTTATCACTTTTTAACCATTTAAATTACACTCCTGTTAATAGGATCTATGTTTTAATGTCAACAGGCGGATTGGCGGATTGCATGGTTCATGTCTAGTTGAGTTTTTATGGCTAATTGGGCACATATGTACTAAACTCACCCCTCTATTTAGAAGTGAAGGGTTTCACTAAAAATGAGCATATTTTTATTATAGGCAGCTTAGTTTCATCTGCTTAAGTAGTTTTTTAAACATGAAGCATTTTTCAGTACCACTGTATCGTGATGTGTTAACTGTATTTTTAAAATGCAGATTTCTTTCACTAGCTTAATGGGAATTCACGGAAATCATAGCCTTTTAATTAAAGCCAATATGTTTCAATGTCAGACATTCTGAAGGATCCCAGTGAACCAAGAAAGAACACATTTCTGCGCTGGCAGTGAGCATAGGGGGCCCTTCAGAAGCCCGACAGGAATGCCTGATGGAAGGATTGGAAACAGGAAAAAGAACATCAGAGCAATTTTCAGAATAGCTTAAATAATGTGCGTAGTGAAATAATTTTCTACACCAAAGGATGGCTTGATTGAAAAATCGTGACTCCTGCTTAGTTTTAATACTATAACATCGATATCTAACTTCGATCCATTTGAACTAAAAAAGAGAGCCCGTGATAGCTATATTTTTCAAACCTAAATTTGGTACAAGTGACTACATTTTCAGAGCTAGTTCAAGTGGGCTGACAAGCCAAATTTGGGAAACAAGGGAACAGAGTATTTGAAACAGAAAGGATCCTTGAGAATTCGGAATGTACAGTCACTGTAACGGCAGCTGTAAGGAAATCACAGTTTTGTCAAACAGAAAGAGCCTGGGACCAGAAGCCAGATGAGTCACATTTTAATCCCTGTCCTGCACTTGACTAGCTGTGGCACTAGACAAGTCACTTAACCTTGCCATGTTTCTCTTTTCTCGGTTGTAAAACAGTGAATACGTCTACCGTAACCATCTTAGTGTTGTTGTGAAAATCCTAATGAACTATTGAGAAATAATGCTACAGCATTACTTATGTAAATGGGATTATTTCTGTGGTTTTGAATAACCATGGCCAAACAGAAATTTGCCATTGCCTCGCTCAGGTGTTTAACACCTGCCGGGGTAAGGAAAGGCTCGGTAGACAGTGCTGAATGAACGCATGAATGAATGGATGGATGGATGGACAGATGGATGGACAGATGGATGAATGAATGAATGAATCAGTGAATGAATTAATAATTCTATTTGTTCTGGTTTTATTTTCTCCCTCAGAGACTTGGGCCAAAAAAAGAAAACTAAATGTGTGGTTTGGGATTCTTTAGAGTTTTACACAGGTGCACTATGCTGGTACCCATCCAAATCTGGCCACATGTATACACACAAATGTAGTCTGGCAGACATCTAGTATTACACATGTACAGGATGTTTGGTGGGAAATTTTTCTATGAGATTGGGTTTGGCAACTAGAGCCCTAGTTGCAAATGCAACATTTTAAAAAAAGTTAGTGACAGTTGCGCCCCTACCCCCGACAGGGGGTCTATTTGGTCCTCCTGCCTCCAGTCTTTGACCCAGCCTCCTATCTCAGCTTGGAGACCTTTTCTGGAGGTTATGGGGGAAGGTGAAGGGTGGGGGGCGGGGGGAGGAAGTCTCCTATGCTGTAGCCTTTGGAGGAACAATGTTCATGGTTTTCTTCCCTTTCCACGAGGAAGAAACAGAGGGTAGGGGGTAATTCCTTCAACAGAGTAAATGAGGGGTGCAATCATGCAAGTAAGAAGGGAAAACCTGCTTTATAGGTACCCCTATTGACATGTGCTTGGGCAGCAGGCCTGCAGATTTGGCCCCTGGCCTATTGAAGCAGACAAGAGGACTGGAGAGGGATGATGGCAGGATGCTGAGAGGGGCTGGCTTGGGGGCAGCTTGCACTGGAGTTGGGGCAAGGATGCCCAAGTTCATTGTGGTCACGTGCACACTGCGGTGCGGGACTCCCTTGCTGGTTTTCCCACCTTAGAGGCTGGCCCACTGGGTGAGGAAGCTGTCTGCAGACACATGTCCAGCTCCAGCCTGCCCTGCAGGGAAGGGAGGCGATGAGATTTAAATGGAGTCACAGGGACATTTTAAACTGAATACCTAGCACTAAGTGACTCAGAGGTGTTGGGACTTGCTTGAGATTCACTATTCCAATTGGGAAGGAAGATCTGACAGCACACAGTACAAAGCAGTGATTAGAAGACAGAAAACAAAGAAAACACAACTGTTTCAGGTTTGTATGGCAGTGAGCAGAAAAGACCTTGAAAGTAATTCCTCTAGGTTAGTAGGTTTCCAATGATGTTCCATAAAGTAGTGAGTGGGGGATGGCAACCCACAGAGGTTACTCAGGATTCCCTGGGAGAAGGATAAGGATGGGTTAAGGGGGGTACAGAGGAGGCTAAAGATGCTGAAAAGGTGGGACTTCTGCCCACCTCCCACCTTGGCTAGAAAAAGTTTGCTTTTATCTGCTTTATGTACCAGGCTTCATTGTAAGATTACTTTTGTCTCTAGAGGGTTCCCCAGTTAGGAAAAAAAGACTTCCTTATAATCCACGCACTCCCCCCCCCCCAACCCCCCCGGTATTTCTGAGAAAAATTAACTGAAGTTCAGGGGAAGTGACAACCCCTAGGCCACAGAGCCTTGAGAGACAGAGTCAGGACAACAGGCCATTTAGTCCGGCACCCAAACTCAACGGTAAGAGTTAGCCTCATAAATTCAAGGTGCATTCATTAAGCAGCTACTAGATGGAGTCGTGCAGTAGGGTTTTTTCCCTCTCTCTTCTTCTTCTTTCTAAAAGATTAAGGCAGTTATTGCATCCATTTGGTGCCTTTACTGCCGGAAAAATAACAGCCACCAGGGGCTTTCTTGGGTTACCTCGGTAAGAGATCTCTGCAAGTCAAACACTATTAACTTTAATGAAGCAGCTTTGATGGCGGGGAAGAGACAGCTGACACCACATTTCCCTGACAATAAACCACTCTGACAGATAAAAAACAAACAGGCTCAAGATAACATATAGCGTTTCGGAGAACAGGGCCAATAACAAACATAGACGGATGTGATCCGGGCTTTCCTCTAAAGCTGTGTCCCTCCATCTGTTGTGGACACTCCTGAAAGGCAGGGCAGGATGATCTAATCGGGCTTTTACAGAAACCTCGGCCTGGGTTCCTATTAGGCTGTCCTGGGAGGAGATTTTAAATCAACTTAGTACTCTCCAGGGCTTTTTTCTGAAGACCCTCTTTGCTCTGTTTTAGCCATTGCATCTGAGTGCTGATGGCTTGTTTATCTAGTTCTAGCAACTCGGGTTGATACACTACTCCACGTTCCCAGTCCTGGGGTGACCCACCCATGATGGTCTGTCCATGGCATGCACTTTCAGCCTCCAGAAACGAACCAGTGGCCAGTGATCCTTACACAGGGAGCTGCCAGGGCTTACTCCGTTGTGGTTACGCTAAGTTTGGTGCGAATGCCTGTTGGAGGCAACAAAGAGGAAGTAATTTGGAGCTCTGACATGATTTGACCATTCATCATTGAACCCAGATTTCAGTGAGACCATGATGAGTGACAATTATTAGTTAAAAAAAATTTTTTTTTATTTCAGTTCCCTCACCAGGCTGTGTCACTGAGCAAAATGCCCTAGATTGTGTCCTTTCATTGAAGGGCTACTTTTATGTGTACGGTGGAGGAAGGATCATTATCATTGTACTTTTAAATTTTAAGTCATTTTCTACATGAGTTTTTTCATTTGATCTTGGAAACCTCTCTAGGGAAGACTTTTAATAGCTCTACTGATTTGCCTTGAATCAGGCAGCAAACTTGAGAGGCAGCATTGGATAATGGAATAAACCACTTCAAGGTTTATTCCATTTTAAGGAAAGCTCTTAGATGTGTGTGTGTGTGTGTGTGTGTGTGTGTGTGTGGTGTGTGTGGTGTGGTGTGGTGGGGGTGGGATGTGTGTGTGGTGGGTAGTGGCTAGAATGCAGAAGAGCTGCCCTGAATTACTTAGTGAAACCCACTGGTAATTACAGAGCCTTGGTGTAAATGCCATGCTCTTTCCTCAGGAGTATCTTTCCTCTACTAAGACAATGGACAAGTTACCCAAGTACCCCCTTTCATAACGGTCATAATTATTGTAGAGTAAGTACCCTCTATGTTAGGTACGTATGCAAACACGTAATTATATCGTTAGCATTCTCACCAGCCCTAGAGGTACTCTTAATACCTTACTAAGTGACACGCAGCTTCTGAACCTGTGCCTGTCCTAATGTGCCGAATTACCTTGGGTGTGGGTGTGAACATGAGGTCAAAGGTGAACAACAGGAGGGAAAGTCTTTGGTGGGAAAGCAGGCCAATTCAACAAGAATTACCTCCTCACTGCCTTCCAGCCCCTCAGTGATTCCATGAGGTAGTTAACCCTGTGCTCACCTTTCAACAGGTTAGCAAACCAAAACTCAGAGCAGTTCTGCAGAGGCTGTCGGAATGAAATTTTAAATTATACCTGGCCTGGGACTCGAACTCAAAGTTTGAAAGGAAGAGAAAATTGCCATTGCCCCTTCCCACACCCTTAGCTGGGATCAGATTTCTCTGTGATAGACATGCTGGGAGCACATGGGTTTATGAGGACCCTGACTGGGGGGCTGGGTGATGATGACTGGTTATTAGCTTGCCCTGGTGTTCAGTCCCCAGCAGAGGACAGGAGTGGTGAAAGGACGCGGAGCTCCCAAAACACACTCCCTTGTTTCCCAGCATGAGAATGCCTCTCAGAGGGAGGAGCGGCTGGGTGTTGTGGGAGCCGTATGTGGGAGCCTAGGACTGAGTAGCCCTTTTCTCTGCATCACAGCAGCCCTCGGGATGCTGTCTCCAACGTTGACGCTGGCTGCTCCAGGCGAACAGGCCAACAGATGACAGAGAGTTTTAAAGGAGGGCTGCAAATAAAGGATGCTCTAGCCCAGAGTTGATTTTCCTGATTTCCTAGCTTTTCTCACCCATATTTATATGCAGATGAAATCACAGTAAGATGAGCATTAGGGGCTTGGTCAATGGGTAAAGGACTGCAGTGAAAGGTAGCCCCAGGTTTGGGAGTGGAGTGAGCGGCCAGGGAAGCCCCTGGCTGTTTGTTTAAAAGTCAGTGGAGGATGTTGGGCCACTTAGAGGTCTTTGAGGCTCAGCTTTCTTGATCTTCTTCAGCATGGAGCGCCCCCCGACTGGGATGCCTTGTATTGGGCGGAAATTTAGCCCTTCACTGCCATAGCTCTGGTTTCTGCCCGGAGCCCTACAGGTCCCTTAGGGTATTGCCTGTTTTGTTCCTGGACTTGGGCACAGGGAAGACGGTCACAGGTTTTCCAGAAGTTTGGTTACAGCCATTCTACCATTACCCCTGGTAGAAGCCAGGAAGCTGGGGCTGGTTTCCCAGTTATTAATTTTAAAACATCTCAAAGCTCCGCCCTCTAGTGCTTCTTTGAGAAACATACACATTCTCGGGGTGGGGAGGGGAGGGTGGGAGGGAGTGACGTTTAGTGCTAACTGTATTTTAAACAGAATGGCCAGAGAGCAGGGTGGCTTGAGAGAGCTGAGTCCCTAGAGCTCCACAATTGAACACCTCTTTGTGCTTCAGTCACCATCTCCTGGCCATTGATAAGTTTGGAAACTGTCCAAATCAATTTAGACTATTTTAGTAAAAAATGAAGCAACACATCCCTAAAAATAAACCTTGGTCTGGATTCCTTGTTCTTGCTCAGCGCAGTGCTTGCAACGCCCTTTAACTTGAAACCCCTGTTTGTTTACATTACTGACTGATAACAGTATTCCCGGAATGCATCAACCTTTTTGCCGTTTTCTTTATGAAACATCCCTTTGGCGTTTCTCATCCTGTAACAAGTATTCCTATTTTCTCGTATGTTGAGGAGAAAGCGCCTTCAGTAACACACCCACCTTAATATTAGATTTTTCCCCATTTCTTCAAAGTGAGGACAGATCTTAATTTATATGGCAAGCTGAACTGTGTGCTCCCTTCCTAAAGTTTTTAACTTTACCCTTAAGTTGACTCTTGCCTACTCGGTGACCTTGCACCCTAATTTTTCCGTTTACTTCCTGTACTGCATTTGAAGTGCCTATAAATCACATCTTGGGTCAACCCTTGCCTTAACATGAATAATATTTGTATTCTCGCTGTGAAACACAATTTTACAACAATGCCAATTTATTTTTTGGCAGTCTAGACTTTCATGCTTTTTCCTTTTCTTTTTCAAAGCCCTATTAAATTTCAAGCCTCAGCTCTTGGGGGGATTACTGCTTTAATGCACTAACTTTTCACCTCTCAAGGCAGATCTGGAAAATGTCACATGTGAGGTTCTAGGTGGGCTGATCCAGTTGGATGAGGGTTCAAAGTGGAATTGGGCCCAGTCAGGCTGTGAGGTGGAGGCTGAAGTGGAAGAAGGGCTTGGTGAGACCGGCCATGGCAAGGAGATTCTCACCTGATACTTGGTTGGCTTGGCCACTGACAGGCTTTAATGAAAGGAGGGTCCCCTCCACATAGGACCCTCCTTTAATTAAAATAACATACTTTAGTGATCTTGTAATCATTGGTTTGTTTCCAGAAGCTATCAGGTTGCATGTGGAAAAGTCAGTAGAGCAGAAACAAGATCCGCTGACCTCATCTCCCAAGCCATGGAGGAGGGAAATCCAGCATTTGGTACAAGGAGAGTAAAAGCAGAGAGAATTTTTATTTCAATCCTATCTCCTACGGCTTAGCTTTTTTATGATAAACTCCGTAGAGCTCCCTCTTCCCCCTTGTGAAAAACACTCACATATAGTTTGTACCCATTGTTGCCTGCGTTCTTAGGAGGTGTGTGTGTGTGTGTGTGTGTGTGTGTGTGTGTGTAGTGTGCTGCATGTTCAGTGTTGGAGGGGTCCGAATTCTAATTATTTGTGCCCTTATGTGGTGTGAAATTCATAGAGCCTATCCAGGCAGTTAGCAGTATTTACAAATCTATGGGAACGGAGGGCTTCAGAATATCCTACCTCTCATAAAATCTTGAGTGTGCCCAATTTGCCTCAGGTAGATGTTGCAGAAAGTTGAGGGAGGGCCCTGCCGTCAGATGACTTCTCTTTCTAACCATGGACATACCACTTATCCTTTCTAAGCCTTTTAAAAAAAAATCTGTAAAATGGGAATAAGAATAACATAGTGTGAGGATTAAACGAGATGATGCATCTAAAGCTCTTAACACATAGTCCTCAGTAAATATTAGTTATAATTATGAGGATGGAAGATCCATGATAGGGGATCAGCTTGTGTGGTGCAAACTTGGACTGTAGGCTCAGAAAGGCTTGAGTTTGGACTCCTCTTAAGTGTTAGCTCAGTGACTCCAGAAACCTATTTCCACCTGAATCTTTGTGTTCTCGTCTATAAATTGATAACTATATCCCTCCACTCCAGAGTTGTTCTGAGGCTTCTTTTAGGATGTACCATGCTTGGCACATAGAACTTAACAAATATTAGCTGGTCTTCCATTCCCCAAGTCTCCATAGATGATGGGTAGTTTTACTTGATGTGAGTCAGAGTGAAAGAAAAGGGGATCCCTTAGAATGCACCCCCTCCCTTTAAGTTAAAAAACAATCAGTTAACATTTCCTTTCAGTCCCCTTCCAGAACCCAGGAGCCTTTGGCCCCACAATTTCAAACACTAGCTTAACTGAAACAAATATTGCTGTCCTGTTAAAATTAAATGAATGCATACATTGTTACAAAATGATGGACTGAAAGTTCTCCTAATCGTTCTGCTGTAGAACAAAACTCCCTGATTGGGACACAGTGCCACAGAAGTTGTTTGGGGCACCGAGTGCTTTGGATGTTAACAATCTAATCTGGTTGGAAGGACGCCATCACCGCCTACCTTCTGCCCAGCCTTTGTCCCCTGTCTCATAATGACTAGTGTAGCTCTGGGCAGAATTTTTGTTTGAGTGTCTAAAAGGACTTTTTCCTTTGGTAATGAAGGAATTTAGCTTAAAATCAGTGCTTTCTGGGGCTGCAGGAGGTGAGAGAGGGGTTCGTTGGCATGGGAGCTACACAAAAGCTTCTTTCTGCTCTGCCGATTCGTGGGGCCGCCGGCTCCATGGGCAGGTCCGTGAGGAACAGCGACACCGCGCTTGGTGTGAGCAGCCCGATTTCTGCTTACACACACAGACGTGATTTATAATCCCAGTCCGGACAGCATCTGAGTCTAATTACCTGGGTATATGAAAGTTCAGGAGATCTCAGCTAACTTAGCAATTCGGGGATGCGCTTTACCAGAAGCAGATGGAAAAAATAAAACACTTTAGTTTATGACTATTTTTCTATTCAGGGGAAGGAGAAAGAACAAAAAGAGTTGCCAAATTGATCCTTGTCAAGCACTAATTAAATATTATTCATGATTAATTCTGATGTTGATGTATTCAGTGTTTTAGCGGTGTCATAAATATCTGAAAGAATGAAATAACTCACTTTGTCTAGCTGTCATAAATCAGGCATACCACAGGCCCCACGTGGCCTCCTGAGCCGGCCCCTTATTATTATTATTATTTTTTTTTACATACATACACTTGTTGGTGACCTCTATAGAATATTATTAGAGGTGTCAGGAAATAATGTCCTAATTATGCTTTCCTGTTGCCATTTCACTCAGTTTAAAACACATATTTTTAAGATTACAGAGAATGAACAGTTTCTATTGATTAGAGGTAGATATACAGGTGAAATATTATGATATGTAGGATATGCTTTGAAAAAAATCCAGGTTGCCTGGAAGAGGGGTGAATGGGTGGTAATATAGAAACAGGAGTAGCATGATAAAGCTTCTTGAAGCTTAGTAATACGTCCACAGGAGTTCATGATAATATCTTCTATTTTAATAATTTTCTATTAAAAAATCAGAATGATATTTCCTTGGGAGGGAGCTCAAGTGTATTCCTCAAGAAAAATTATGGTGATCAATTTTCATTGTAAGCGTATGTTTTTTAAGTTACAAATCATGGTTCAGAAAATGTTGTAAATCCAGTTTGGGGTTGATAGACTGCTAGTGATGATGATGATGAAGATACCAAAGGTAGCTTCTACTTAATCACACATCAGCAGGATGCCAGGCACTGTGCTACGTACTTTACACATTTATTTAATCCTTAGGATGACACGAAGGTTAAATATTTGTTTGCTTACTTTGTAGATGAGTAAACTGAGACTTGAGGAGATGAAATTCCTTGTCGAAGGCTACAGCATACATTATGACAGAAATGAAGTATCCAAGGTTCCAAAGTGAATTCTTATTCTCCTTCTCTGTTTAATTTATAAAGAGGCTATGCTTAGTGAGACAGTTGGTCTGGAACCATGAATTCAAGTAATTTGATCAGGAAAGGACCTGAGAAATGCTTTAGTCAGAGATGGCCAATGGGTGACATGCCTCCTGCCGGCTCCCGTGCCCGTGGTGGCAGACATTATCATAGATTGTGACACTTTCCCATGCTGGCTCAGAATCCCACTCAATCAACATCGTGTCCCAGGCAACTCAACTGGCTCAGAGTTGGCCTTCGCCTAGAAACCTATTTATCATCTCTCGTCTCTCACCACCTTACTGGATGGGAAAACTGAGGCCCAGGAGAGGCAGGCTCGCTCAAGACCTCACAGCTAATAGGTGGCAAAGGACTCATTTCTCCCGATATAGGTCCAGGGTTCTCCTTCCATTGCAGTAGCACAGGCTTCTTCCAGGTCGAACTCTGTATGATTCTGCATGTGTTATTACATGGAAACTGCTTAGAACAGTGCCTGGTACATACTAAGTACTGGATCAATGTAGCTATTAGGAAAAAATAAAATATCCCAACAGTAAGGTATAAGAGCTGTGAACAAAACCAGGTCAGTTTGCAAAAGCACCTGCTAGTTTCCTAAAATGCTAACAAGACCCCTGGGCTAAAGCTGTCCAAACAGCTGCAGCCTCAGGCCACAGGGCCCCTGGCAACACAGGCTCCTCAGCTTTGCATCCCCAGTCACTGCTCCTCAGGAATGTGCATGGAAGGCACCGTCCTGAGGCTCTGTCCGGGGGAGATTGATGATGGAAAGCAGGCGACCTTAGCATCGCCTTTGCACGGCGCCAGTAACACCCCGCCTGCCTCACCGTGCCCAGGCTTGGCAGACCCATAAACCACTTGGCCAACTTGCTCAGCTCCTGCTCTGATATGGCATCCAGACTCAGGCTTCTCTCACAATCTCAGATCATCCTTTCCCCCTCTGAAGACTTCTGAATCCTTGGATGACTGACCAACACGATTTCCACCACTCCCAGCAGAATCTTCACACATACAGAAAAGGTGCTGTTCCCGCAGACTTTATTCTCGGTGGTTTTGTGGGGTTGTTCTGCCTCTCCTACGAGATCCAAGAATGATGCAGGTACTGTGTGTGGATTTTTAAAAAATCTGTGAACTAAACAGCTAATAGAAGCCCAAGTAATTTGTGTGACAAGTGACAGCTTGTGTGAAAATAACTTACCCATATCCTGTTTCGCATTTTCATTGTTATGCTGGGTAAAGCCACACGTCACTGGTAGACCATTAAGTCGGAGTCACCAGTGTTTTCCTAGGTGAAAGGGTAATTATTTTTGCTGTTTGTTCCTAATTTATTAATAGTCAGTGAAGACATTAGGGGAAAGGATTATTTCAAACAAGTGACAGGTCAAATGTGTGAAGGGCATGGTGATCTAGCGGTTGATGAGAAAGCTATTAGTGTAAGGATAAGCTTTAGTTTGGGATCTGCATGTGCTACTACTGATTGGCATTTCAGATGAAATAGGCACATACAGAAGGCTGGATAGAAACTATGGCGAATACCAGGAAACAGTTCCCCATCGGATGGCATCAACTGTGCTCTAGAGTAAAAGCACAATTTCCTAGAATGTTATATGCAGAGTGATTTTAAGTGGCACATGAATAGTTTTTATTTTAATAGTTATCTATTCATCTTAAATGTGCTACCAAACCCATGATTTCTTGGATTATTGATTATTATGCTTAGACTGAATTTAAACTAGATATTTATGTTTTAAAAAGTGAGTTAAGGAAAGATGTGTTAAAAAAGAGTCACAGAAATAAGTAAATAATAATAACAGTGATGTTCAAATATGACAAAAAATTGAGATAATGATATGTACATAAGTGATATTCAAGGAACATTGGATGGAGGACTGGTTCCCTGGAACTTCGGGGCCAGCCTGTGTTCACTGGAGAGAATATGTCTTATGAAATAATCTGGCTCTCACAAGATTCCACCTTTGCTTTAAATTTTCAGTATAATATAATTCTTTAACTTGTGAAGCAAAAAACAAAACGGAGCATGGAATGAGATTTAAAATAGGCATTTGCTGGCTTTGTTTTCTGAGTGTGAGATGAAAAGATTAATCCTGAGGATGTGATTGGCTTGAAGATGAGTTGGGGTTTTATCTGAACTCTGCCACCAATGTCCCAATTGAGCTTTGCATGACCTCAACTTTCCCTGGACCTCAGTTTTCACATCTATGAAGGGAGGGCTGGCGATGATCTCCAAGATACATTCCAGTCTTGAGTTTTCTGGTTCACTCAGAAAAGCAATGCCTCCTTTAGTGGTATGGTGCTCTGGAGAATTTAAGGTATTTCTTAGCCTTCTAAAAGGGTTACTAAGACCACAAACCCAGCTGGTCTCTTTAAATGGACCAAATGGCTTCTTTAAAGGTTGAACCCTCATTTAGAATGTAAATTCAGATGTGCTTATTAAAGCGAAACCAAGTCCCATTTCTTCTCCATTACAACCGGGATCTTTTTGGTAATTGGTGTCCCTAATCCATCACAGGGAGAGGGTCAAAGATGATTTCCCAAGGGAGGAGAACTCAAAAGCTGATTCTTGTATAAAATCAAGGATGTCAGAAGAATGGAAAAGACAACTCAATCAGAGAGAGTAGCTTGAACCAAGACCTGGCGATGAAAAAGAACATGGTTGCCCTAGCTGGCTTGGCTCAGTGGATAGAGTGTCAGCCTGCGGACTAACGGGTCCCAGGTTCGATTCCAGCCAAGGGCACATGCCTGAGTTTTGGGTTCTATCCCCGAAATAGGGGACGTGCAAGAGGCAGCCAATCAATGATGCTCCCTCATCATGTTTCTATCTGTCTCTCTTCCTCTCTGAAATCAATTAAAGAAATATATTTTTTTTAAAAAAGAAAAAGAACATGGTTCATTTAGGAAAATGCAAGCATTCACTGACACAGCAAATGATCATTGTGTTAGCATCCTGTCCAAACACCCTTGTCCCTCTAGCTGGGGGCATGTTTCCTTTTGCAAAAATTCTTCACTTTGTAGTCAATTTGCACAAACCATGTATACATGTATTTTCTAGACAAGCTGCTTGTTCCTTCTGATGATCTGAAACACAGCAACCTGTTCCTTCCCATCAAGCAGGTTGGATAAGCCGCGGCCAATTTGATGAAAGTGCAACATTGGAGTGGGTGACACAGCGCTGATCCAGGCAGCCCGTGTGGGCACAGGCTTTCTAGAAAGAGTTAGCACATTATAAAGAGGACAGGACAAACAGAAGCTGTCAACACAGCCTCTTGCAGTGATTCACACAGCCACTTAAAACTACAGGAAAAAGGACCCCCCCACCCCCCAACACACACAGACACATAAACCCAAACATAAACAGAGCTCCACCACCACTACTCATTTCAAACTTTGCATTTGATGTCCATCCATTTGCGGAGTTAAAAACAAAAGGCTGCTTGTCTGGTGGCCTTGTTGAACTGCCTAAGCCAGCGGTTCTCAACCTGTGGGTCGCGACCCCTGTGGGGGTCGAACGACCCTTTCACAGGGGCTGCCTAAGACCATCGGAAAACACACATATAATTACATATTGTTTTTGTGATTAATCACTATGCTTTAATTATGTTCAATTTGTAACAATGAAATTGGGGGTCACCACAACATGAGGAACTGTATTAAAGGGTCGCGGCATTAGGAAGGTTGAGAACCACTGGCCCAAGTTCAGAATCCGGCTCTGCTGCCCTGTGAAAATGGCCAAATGTTTTTGTATTTCCTTTCCCCTCTGTAAGTGGAATAGTAGTACACCTTCATTATAGGATCTTGGGAGGAGTAGATTTATAGAACTTGGCAAAGCTCTTGGTAAGTTCAATGAATAGTAGCTATTGTTACTATCTGGTGGACAATTTTGGGGGTAACTATCACCCTTCCTTCAACCCTACACCATGTAGTAACAATAACAACCTGTAGAGCAGAGAGTTTAGCAAAGTTTACACTTTTTTTTTTTTTAAAACAAATGTGAGCTCAACTGAAACTGGAGAATGAAGTGTGTGTTCATTCCATTATATAGGGGAGTGGATGGGACCAGAGCAGTTACCTGATTTGACCAAGTTAGCAGAGTGAATAAGAAGAATTGGCATACAAATGTCAATCTTCTGGTTGAAACCTTGTGCTTCTGTTGTACCACATGTCACTCTTACACGAAAAATGTCTTTCAGGGACATTTCCATATAAACTCGCTCACTTCCTGTAAGTGACCTGTCCTTACTCCCATGAATCGAAGCATACCTGCCACCTGAGCGCTCTCTGGGGTGCATCTGGCTTTTAGTTTCAGGGTCGCTTGGGCAGGTGGAGGAGTTGCTGGTGGGCGCAGCCAGGGAGAAACGGGCAGGGCTTGTTACTGATCATGCCTGTGACAAACCTCAAAAGCCCCAAACCCACTATTTCATTCTATTTGAATTCAGAGAAAAGCTCCTTGCGGTGGCTCGGCTGCCTTGGAAAGGATGTGTACAAGGTGACACTGGCTTGGACGGTGAGTGCGATGAAATCTTCACAGGGGCAGTGGCAGCTGTAGTGATGTCCCCTAACTGCCTCCTGTGTAATTCACAGGCATGTAAGGTCTGGGCCTGTGAATATTTATCATCTCTCTCAGAGGGCTCCTACTCAAGTCTCTATCCTCCAGCATCACTTTCTGTTGGTTCATTTTGGTTTATGGAAGTAGGTTGCCTGTTCTTCGTAGATGTTGGTCTTGTGATCTGCAGGTTCTTTCTTGTACTATTATTTGTTAATTATTGTTATTTTTTCACATGAACAACTGTAAACCTACTTTTGCTCCACCCTATATATTCTCCCTTAGCAACAGTGGCATTCTAACTGGAAGCCAGCTTTTGAAGTTAGTACAAATCTATTTGATTATGGAGCATTTGCTACATGCCAAGCCTTTTACATGGATTACTTCATTTAAACCACACAGCCATCTCATGAGATATGGTTTATCACTATCCCAGGATTATAGATGAACAAACTGAGGTTACACACTTTAGCTTGGATAGCCTGGAGTGCTAACGTTCTAGAAAATGATACTTGTCTGAAATTTGTGATGAAACAAAACAGGAAAATGCTGGGATTGAAAAAGAGCAAAGGGTTGCTTATCTGGACTCCTATGTCACTCCCCACTTCTGTTTTCTGTGAGATGTCACACACTGGGCTACCTCAGGCGAGGCCTTCCTCTGTGCTCCTGCCCCTCATACTTGGGAAGGAGGCTTGGACTGAAATGAGGGAAACCTCTTCTACAGGGGATCCCCTATAACAATAGCCTTTTGGTGAATTAAGCACGTTTCCTGGTGTGGGAGCCCTGGGGAAGGCATTGTGGGAAGATTGGGACTGTATGTGAACCAGCCAGGACAAGGGGGCAGGGACACATTTACTGCCAGCCCACTGTGAGCCAGGCACTGTGCTGGGCACTTTATGGAGACTCTCCCATAACAAGTGCTATTGTCATAAATAACTAATAAAATTCTATTTCATTCTGACCACCACTCAGTGAAGTAGGTGTTATTAGCTGCTATCAATCCTTTTGGAACGAGGCTGGGTGTGAATGGTTAAGGCTGGCCTCCTTATTTCATGGGTGATTTGCCGGCTCAGAGTGCTGAGATAACTGGTTTAGTATGTAGCGCAATCCCAAGTGACTGAGCCAGGGCTGCAGATCCCTTTGGATTCCAAAGGCCTTCTGAGTATATTTTTAGTGTATTTTCTGGAGCTTGGGATTCTAGGTCCCGTTCTCCCTGTGGTAGGGCTGGAGTGAGCAGTCTGCTGCCTTGTAGGAAGGAGGTCAGGATTCCAGCCAGGGAGCTTGGTGCCCTGGCCCCTGAAGCAAGTGATGCCATATTTGCTGACTTCACGTCCCACTTTTTGCTAAAAAATAAGGAGTTAAGACTTTTAAGCAATGTTTCTAAAGCTTTTATCAAGTCTTTAGTGGCTACACACTTGGGTTTAGGGACACAACTAGGTTGGGTCAGACCTTGTGCTGCTTAGAGAAACTCCATTTGCTTTCATTTGGGAAGAGAGGTTAACACTGCCCCATTTGCTAGGGTTGTTGAAGGTCATACTTGGTACGTGGTAAATGCTCAAAACATGTTAGCTGTTACTATTACCACCACCATGCCCTTACCCCCTCCCCCTGCTTTCTTATACACGCTCGGAAAGGCTTCCAACCACCCTCTCCCATCCAACCCCATTGAGGCCCACTAGCTTCAACTGTTTTATGGAAAGTTACTCATTAAGTTCATTGATTCTGCCTTTGGAGGTAGCTGGTCAGATGGGGGCCTCCAGGCTCTGGGAGACGCGTTTGTTGCACTGAGTCTCCCAAGGCTGTGTGGAGCTTCCCCATGGACACCTGTGTGAGGCCAGAGCTGCTCTATCAATTCTTTATTAAGACCAGTTATTTTTTATTTATGATGCTTGTGGGTTCATTAAAAATGGCACTCCCTGTTGGGGATACCAGCAAGGCTTTTAGCCAGTTTTTTATCAGGTTGTTAGAGTAGATATGAATATTTTAATAGAGAGAAAGAGCAAAGCCTTCAACAAACTTAATTTGTTCTAGAATCTAAGTGACAGGCTTAACAGGGGTGCCAAGTAATTCAGTATAATCAGCCCGGATAGTGGAATAAGGAACACAATTAAATGGACCATGGAGCTTTTCCAGCAGGTCTCAGGAGGGTTCCATCCCAAGCAGCTGTAAATCACTGTATCCCTGGATCCTCTGAGTCCAGGTAAGGTCTGGTATAGCCTAGGCAGCGTCTAGGCCCAGGGAAGTTTGCAGGAAGCCAGGGGGAGTATTTTTGCAGGTTGTGTTTTAACATTTATAGAATTCTTTTTCCCATGATGCTGATCTTATAAAATTATGTACAAAATGATGGATAAGCTAGGTCACTGCTGTCAATCAAAAGCATATTTGGGTGATGGAAGGAGACTTGACTTGGAGTGGTGAATACACAATACAATATTCAGATACTGTATTATAGAAACTATATAATTTTATTAACTAATGTCACACCAATCAATTCAATAAAAATATAAAAAGAAAAAAATCAAACAAACATATTTGGGGCCTCAGTCTTGATTGCCATCCCAGAGACAGTGGCTGGTTTCTTGGTGTAGTTTTAAATATATCCACTTGGGGGAGCTTTATGATTGACTTTAAAAAATCCATATCAGATTTATATGCCACAAGAGATCCAGATGACTCTCCTTCCCCCCCATCCCCGCCCCATGCACTACAGTGACAAGCAACTGAAGCAAGCAATGGTTGCAGAAATACAATGATAAATCAACATGAGTGGTTTTACTTTACTGGTAATTCCTCCCTCTGGATTTTGAAGTTATTCTTGATTTTTTAAAAGCTTCCCTTTCAAACTCAGATAGTTTAAAGATAAAATAAAGAATGGCAGTCCTTTCTACTGTTTCTTGGATGAGTGTTCTGCATATGTACGCAGACATGAATGCATACTTAAATAAATGCATTGATGTCCCAGTTAATTTTAAATAGCCATAGCACCAGAAAAATCTCCTTTGAAGTTTTATGAACATGGTCAATCACAAGGAAGATAAAATCATAAAACCAAATGCCTGACCGGGAATGCTGTTTTCCAGTATATTCACCATATAACTCTCCGTCACCCTTTCTGTCTCTCAGATAGGTGGGCCATGGAGAGGTCTAATGAAGGACAGTTCCTTGCTGCCTGGGCATATGTCCAGGTTCCAGATGGTCTTTGGGGTCTACCCAGACTTGGACAGTTTTGAAATAATGGAATGATAGTTAGGGTTCCTAATTAGGGCATTTGCTAGAGAATGTTATCGCAATATGGATGCACTATCAACTCATTTTACTGTGGAATAAAATAAAACCAATTATTACCCACATATATAAGTGTGACTCTATGTGTCTACCTGCCTGAACAGAGGGAGCTGGAAGTTGTGTCTCAGGGGGCGGTGGCTTGGTTATGGTCTAAAGTGTAGTCTGCCTGGCTGGCATGGCTCAGTGGTTGAACATCTATATATAAAAGGCTAAGATGCAAAGTGTCCCCTCGGGAGTTTGATCGGGAGACTGGGAGTTCAGTCGCTCACTATGCCATGCGCTGACCACCAGGGGGCAACGCAGAACATGGTGGGTGACCAGTGGCTGCAGCGAGGCGCTGAGGGAGTGAGAGAAGGAGGAGGCAGGGTGGTGGGGAATCTGATCAGTCCCTGATCGATGGTCAGGCCTAGGGACCCTACCCATGTGCGAATTTCATGCACTGGGCCTCAAGTCTACCTATGAACCAGGAGGTCATGGTTCGATTCTTGGTCAGGGCACACACCAGGGTTGTAGGCTCCATCCCCAGTGTGGGGCATGCAGGAGGCATCTGATCAGTGATTCTCTCTCATCATTGATGTTTCTATTTCTCTTTCCCTCTCCCTTCCTCTCTGAAATCAATTAAAATATATTTAAAACAAAAATAAAGTGAACGCTTACTCTGCTTTCTTCTTTTCTCCTTTGTCCTCTTCTTTTGAGTGGTCAGACCATTATAGATTCTCTCCTCATTTACTTATTGTCCAATTATTATGCTCAATAGCTTGGCTATTTGGACAAAGCCTCTTTCTTATTTTTCTGCTCTCTTTCCAGAAGAGGAAAGGACGAGTTCTGGAGGGTCATTCTCAGCTTTCGGGCCCTTTGATGAAGGGCATGCCTATGTCTGAGCACTGCTGCTTCTTTCTGCATTTGCTTCCTTTGGTGCCTCCCTCCCACCTCCAACGGTCTCAGCCTCACAGCGCTCCACCTCTTTCACTGGACAGGCCTGTCTCCTCACAAGCGTTGCACTCTCCCTCATCATTGCCCATGAGGATAGGTCTCAGGTATCCGCCCCAACGAGGACTGACCTCTCCCCATCCACATTTGCTGCCTCCTCCTGCCCACTCCCCACGCCAGACCCACATCGTGGCTGAGCTTGTGTATGTTTATGCACCATGAACATTTTATAGATGCTTTGAGAAAAGTTTTACATAAAATCAGATTAAGGTTCCAGTCTTACATCATTTGCTTTAGCTAAGAGACGCCTGTCTCTAAGGGCACAGAAGGCCATTTGCTCTGATGGCAGCAGAGGGAGGATCTGGGCCCTTAGCAACCCAGCCTAACCCTACTCTCTTAAGCTACTCCAGTGCAACCCAGGACTGCGAGGGGAAGGCTGCTGCTTTAATACACTCCAGTGCCTGCCAGGAAACTTAAGTCATCAAGATCAACCAAACTGACTAGGTATATATAACTGTGCGTATGTTAATTTTCTACTGCAAGTAGATGATTTTTTAAATTCTAAGGAGTCAGCTCCTAGGGCTACTGTTGCACATTAACCTATTCTAAAATGTTAGACTTAGTGTCCACGTTCTTAGTACTGCCTGGACGATTACCATATTCTCATTCCTTATTATGTGTTGGGTTCTGTGCTGAGCACGTCATGTACGTTGTTTTATTTAGACTTCCTAAAGACCCTGTGACACAAGTATGATTAGGCTCATTTTACAGATAAAGAAATGAGGACTCAGAGAGGTTAAGGCATTTGTCCATCAGGACTGGGGCATTGCACAACTCCAAGGGGCACCATTCACATTGTTGTCTATGGAGATAGTGCCCTCTGGTGTTGTGCATTCACAAGGTGGCCCTGCTGGGGTTAAGTCTGGGATTTCAGACTCCAGAGCCTAAGCTCTTCATTTTATATAACTTTATTAAAACTTTTCACTTCTCTAAGCTACTTTATTTCTTCTGTTTCTGTCTATATATTTGAATGTCAATCCATCCATCTATGCATCCATCCATCCATCCCTGCCTCTCTCCATCCACTCAACCAGTCATCCATTTAATGGAATAAGTGAAGGTATTAATTACAGACATACCTTGTTTTATTGCTTATCACTTTATTGTGCTTCGGTGGTGTTGCATTTTTTACAAATTGAAGGCAAGATCCTCCCGCAGCAAAAAGATTACAACTCGCTTTATTGTGGTACTTGCTATATTATACTGGTCTGGAACCAAACCCACAGTGTCTCTGAGGTATGCATATATCTATAGAAACTGAATATCCAGCTCCTTGGCATATATCTGGAAACATTAATTTTCTAATGCCTACTTTCATTTTGAAGTTCATTTGAAAGTAAAACTTTGATTATTGAATATTTTAAAGAAATTATAAAAGAAAATAATTTTCTAGTCACCCATATACCCACAATCCAAATTTCATATTATGCCATAGTTGCCTGAAATTTCCATTGTCCCTATTTTTTAAAGAAAACAGACCAGTGTGAGTCAAAGCCTCACCTCCTCTCTTTCACATCTTTCTCTACCTTAAAGATTGCATGTCATGTCCATGTCACATTCCCACACATGGTTTTATACATTTACTACATCTGTATATATCCATAAATAATATTTGGTATTATTTTGAGTTGTACAGTTTGTATTTACTATCAATATGCTTTGCAACCTGCTTTTGTCCTTTAACACTATATTTTTTGAGATTTAATCATTGTGATGCATATACGTCTAACTGATGGGCAGTTAAGTTGTGTTTACTTTCCTTGCTATTAAAAATCCTACTAGAGGGTGGGAGTGGGTGGAGGGGAGACATCTGTAATACGTTCAACAATAAAGATAAATTTTTAAAAATCATACTGTAAGTGAACATCTGGGGACATGTCTCCTTGTTCATATGACCATGAGCTTCTGTGGTGTAGATATCCAGGAGAGGAATTACACATCTTCAGCTTTCCTTTTCAAAATATTCTCCAAATGGCTGTGCCTGTTTAGCCCACCAGCACTGTAGGAGAATTTATATTTCCCACATCCTCACCTACACTTGGCATTATCTAGTGGATAGCAAATGGTATTTCATTTTGATTTCTATTTCCTTGACCATCATTGCATAGTTATTTGGGTCATTCATATTTCCTCTTCTATGAAATGCTTATTCATAATTAATATCCTTTGCCTATTTTTCTAGTAGTAATCTCTGCCTTTCTTATTGATTCATAGGAAGTTTTTTGTTTCTATTTTATTTATTTTTTCTAGAAACAGATCCTTTGTCAGTTAATTGCATTGTGAATACTTTCTTCCAGTACTCACTTTTCTTTTAACTTGGTTCTATTTTTATACATCTTTGTCACCTTAATTTTATCTTTGAAGATTTTAAAGAGGTAAGTTATTTCATTACAATACCCTTTTAAAATATAATGGGAGTATACATAGGTAAATTTCTCCTACCTTTATACAAGAATGATTTGACATTATTGAGCTCTATGAGCAAGGCACTATATAAAATATAAGCACTTTACATGTATTGATCAATCCTTTTAACAACACAAGGAGATAGGCACTAATGCTATCTCCACTGAAAGATGAGCAAACTCGGGCCCGGAGAGATTAAGTTATTGCCCCAAAGTATGCAGTGATTAAGAGATGGACCTAGGATCAGAATCCAGGGAGTTATTTCCAGGGCTTGTATAACCACTAAAGGGAAATGCTTCTCAATGTCACACTTTCTGCTCTCCAGAGCTCACTTGACAAGAGACATGCAAACAGGCCTCATTGTGCAGTGAGACAGACTAAAGTAGCACATATTATTAAAGGGGGTGGCAAGGACTTCTTGGAAGAAATAGCCTTTGAGTTGAGTGAATGAAGGTGAGATATTTGTGCTAGAAGCTAGACAAAGGGAATGGTTGTGTGTGTGTGTGTGCACATGCTCTCTGTAGGAAATGGAAAAGACATTCCAGGCAGAGGGAACGCTATGTGTAAAGGACAGAGCACAGAATATTCTGAGAATTGTGAGTGACTCAGTATATTTAGAAGGTGGAATTTATGGGTGGAGTGATTACAAATGAGGCCAACAACAGTGCCTGGTATTTGGCTGCCATTATTATCTGTTAACTAAATAAATGAGCAAAAGCTTTTAGTGTTACAAATGCAATCATGAGGCAAGCTCTGTCCCTATAGTTTGTCCCTTATAATTAGCAGTGCTCCCCAAACCTCTTTAGTTTCAAACTTTGTCCTTGAACATATGAGGAAACATGTGAGTCTTACATCCCTATATCAATAAACACAATTTAGCATGCCCAATTCAGCCTTTTGCAACTGAAGCTCTTTCAAGTCTTCTAGGTAAGCATTCAGAATGTTATAGGTCATTGCATATTACTGGTCATTACCTATTACTAGGTCATTACTGAAGCCGTTGATACAGTTTGAGATTTATTTGCAGAATTCTGCTTCTCTTATGTTATAACCTATCCTATATAATAAAGAGGGAATATGCAAATTGACCATCACTCCACCACAAAGATGGTGGTGCCCACAGCCGAGGTGAGGTGTTTCTGTAACACAAGATGGCTGTGTGCCCACAGTGGAGACAGGGTTTCTGTAACACAAGATGGCTGTACCCACGGATGCCCATGAAATTACTTAATTATTTAATTATTTCATGGCCCATGAAAGCTGTGACCCCGCCCAGCGGGGCTTGATAAGGGTGGGACCAGCCGGGTCTGGATCTAGCCCAATAGGAGTAAGGGCCGGCCAGGTCTGGGTCTCGCGTGATTTCGAGGCACACGTGGGTGGGCGGGGACTTGACTCTGAATCCCATGGTGCACCCCGGACTCTGACAGGAGGAAGATTTTCATATACATTTTACTAATTTTCTTTCATCTCTGACACTTCTATTATAGAGAAAAGGCAAATAGCAATATTAAAATATTTCCTCTAATTAATCCCCTTTTAATGTGCACAAATTTTGTGCACCGGGCCACTAGTAACCTCATAATTGCCCCTCTTCTTTTTCAGGGATCCTTCCACAAGTCCATATGACTGCAGGGACACTTTCCACTTCCCTGTCTTGCCACCCACTACTTACATAGCTGACAAGCTGCTATGTTATACCATTGTGCTAGCCTGAGCAGGCTGGCATTCAGCCTAGCCCCAGTGATATAAAATGAGGGGGTACAGATATCTTTTCTAACAAGACTAGCAAAAGGCAAAATCCTCTTTTGTTTGAAACCATTAGAAGTATAGTCTTGAGTTCTTGTTCTTTCAGAGAAACTGTGGGGTGAGTCCTTTTCTTCCCCAGCTCCCCCCCTACACCCTGGCTGCTGTAGTTCTGTATGGAGTAATTGAGCAAATGAAATACCAAACCTGTAAAAAAAAAAAGGTAGCATTATCAAAGTGAATGAATGAACGCTTACCTAGCAGAACTGTAAGATGTGGAGAACTAGGAAGACAAGTTAATGATCTAGAAATTGTATAGCTTTGCTGTCTTAGAATCATGGCAAATGAAACATATGGCATTGGGTCATTTTTTGCATTGATATGAAAAGAAAATGAGTTTATTTTACAAATAAATGAGTTTGTGTTTCTGTTTGCTATTCATGACTATACTGTTTACTTCTCTCGAAATAGAAATATGTCACCTAAATATTAAATATAGAGAAAGATTTCTTCAGCTATTAATGAAGAATTTTTCTGTACATGCTGTGCTTTCATCCACTTCAATAAACATTTTATGTTTTTCTCTTCATTTGCTATTACTTTGCCTGATGAGGCTGTCTGTGAACATCTTAAGGAAAAAGGAGGGAATTGTTGAAAAGACAGACATGTTAAAATTGTTATTTGCCTGGGTATTAGAATTTTAAATTAAAGCCTGGAATCAAATTCACTTCATTTTCTCATGGATTTTAAGGTACAATAGTGTTTCTATTTCCTATTTTGAAATTTAGAATAGGCCCAGAATTCCACTAAAGTTTCAATTAAAAAATCTATCACATTTATTGTTGTCATTTCAGTGGACATTTATTATTTTTATCTTTGCAGTATCCTTACTGCAGACGCCTTCTTTTCCCTGTAGAAATCAACTATTCCGTCTTCTTAGTTCATGTGACCCAAATCTGGTAAATCAAAGTCCAAAGTAACTTGGTAAACAATAGGCTTATGTCGGAAGCCAGGTTAGTCCAAGTCAATTACAACTTTGAGACTAGAGAACAGACAGAGGCCAAGCTGGGCTCCTGTGTGGTGACAGTCTGCCTGACTGAAACCAGGCCAGAGAAATTGATCCAAAAGATTGGGAAAGATTCCTGACTATGTTATTTGATCATTCATGCTTTAAGTGAGATTTGCCCCACCACTAAATTTCTTATTTTTCCCCCTCAAACTATTTTGAGTTGGTTTCATCCACTTACAGTTGGAAAAGTTCTGGCCAATGCACTCATCATCATTTTCCTCAGGGAGCATTTGTTTAATACTTGGATCATTCCATATTAACCACTCACAACTAATACAAACACATCTACACTAATAAAAGAGAAACATGGTAATTGGCGTACGACCGCTACCCTTCCCATTGGCTAATCAGCGTATCCTTATGCAAATTAACTGTCAGCCAAGATGGCGGCCAGCAGCCATGCACTGAAGCGAGCAGGGAGGTTTGCTTCCTCCAGGAACTGCAGACTCCAACGTTCCCCGCCTCACTTGCCAGACTCTCAACTGCAACTCTAAGCAACTATTACTATGTTGCAAATAAGAAGCTAAAAAAAACGGCTTTCAGTCAGCCCCGGACCACAACATTGTATCCATGTTTTCAGCAGCGAGGCCTCAGAGCTAAAGCTGGCCCAGAATAAAAAAAAAAAAAAAAAAAGAAAACAAGGAGCAGTTGGAAGCTTTTAGTCAACTGCCAGGGGGAAAACAGCCCTCAGCCCCTCAGCAAGCCTGGCCAGGCACCCCAGTGGGGACCCCCACCCTGATCCAGGACACCCTTCAGGGCAAACCAGCCGGCCCCCACCTGTGCACCAGGCCTCTATCCTATATAGTAAAAGGGTAATATGCCTCCCGGCACCGGGATCAGCGGAGCAGCGAGGCTCCCGGCACTGGGATCAGCGTGACAGGGGGCAGTGCCCAAACCCCCTGATCAGCCCTGCTCTGTGCCTGATAGGGGGGGAGCTCCCCAATCCCCCGATTGCCCTGAGGCTCTGTGTGTGACAGGGTGCAGCACACCAACCCCCTGATCGGCCCTGCTCTGTGTGTGACAGGGTGAGGCGCCCCAACCCCCCGCCCCCACGGGCCCTGCTCTGTGTATGACAGGGTAGAACCATAACCTCCCCTTTGGCTCTACCCTGAGTGTGGCAGGGTGCAGTGCCCCAACCCCTGATCCACCCTGCTCTGTGTGTGACAGGGGGCGGTGCCCCAGCTCCCCTATCGGCTCTACTCTGTGAGTGACAGGGGGCAGCGCCCCAACCCCCCTGATGGACCCTGCTCTGTGAGTGACAGGGGGCAGCGCCCCAACCCCCTGATTGGCCTTGCTCTGTGAGTGACAGGGAGCAGCGCCCCAACCCCCTGATCGGCCCTGCTCTGTGCATGACAGGGGGTGGCACCGCAACCTCCCCATCGACCCTGCCTTGAGTATAACAGGGGGCGGTGCCCCAACCCCCCAATCAGTCTACCCTGAGCGTGACTGAGGGTGGCATGGCAACCTCCCGATCTGCCCTGCTCTGTGCATGATGGGGCAGCGCCCCAACTCCCCAATCGGCCCTGCTCTGAGCCTGACCAGGGGCTGCACTTAGGGATTGGGCCTGCCCTCTGCCACCTGGGAGCAGGCCTAAGCCAGCAGGTCGTTATCTCCCGAGGGGTCCCAGACTGTGAGAGGGCACAGGCCGAGCTGGCGGCCCCCCCCCCCCCCCCCGAGTGCACAAATTTTTGTGCACCGGGCCTCTAGTAGTATTAATAAAAGGGTAGAGTTGAAAGGGCCACCTTGTCCAGTTTCCCATCTAACCAGAACTCCCTTCCTGAACATCTTTCATGACATTTAACCTAGAATACACATAATTTCTTCAAGGATTTTGAGATTCAACAGTGTTTCCATTTCCTATTCGAAGTTTTAGAATATATTTGAAATACCAATCATATCTCTACTCTGTCTTCTTAGCTCACAGCTACATAACCTCAGTTCCTTCTCCCGTCTTTTACAAAATGATATATCTGGACCACCTTGATTGCTTTCACCTCAATTTACTTCTGTTTGTTAAATATCCCCTTTAACAGGGGACCTGCAATGAGTTAGCTTTTCCTGTATTTTTCTCTAGACTGGGAGGGGGGCGGGGGGGGGGGGGGGGCGGGGCGGGGGAATGTCCAGCCCACAGGTCATATAAGGCCTGTGAAGTCATTTGGCCTGGCCTTACCAAGACATTAGGGGTGAATTTATTAAATGTTTGACCAAATACTGGTATAGTGGGCTAATTTTTAAGTTGATAATTTTGGATGGCCCATGAATGATGTGATACAGTAAATACCCAAATGGCTCTTGGCAGAAAAAGGGTCCCTCACTCCTCCTCTAGATTCTTACATGAATGCAGCCTTATTTTTGGGTTTCTATGTCCCATAAGCTTGCTGATACTTTTTTTCCCTCCCTCTCATCCTTGTTTTTGGAAGAGTTCTTAAGCCAGGTCTGTGTTTGAGTTTGTAGTTTTAATTATTGAATCTACATTAAGACTTTGCAAGCAACCATAATCCTTTGTTCCTCTAAATATCCAACCGTGTGTGTGTGGGAGGAGGTATTGTTTCACTCATGTGTTTCTGGCTCATTGGGACCTTTGATGTATAGAATGATATGAGTCAATCACTATCACTTAGGTCCCTGAAACAGCCCATTGATTAGATAAGAGTATTAATTTCATCAATTAGGAACTGCATTTGACAACATTTTAGGGTCACACAACAATTGTAATGTTTCTCATTAAGACAATTTCGCACAGTCTCAACTGGCATGGTGATTTTGGACTCAGAAGGTTAAAGGTAAAAAGGACCTGATAGAGCTTATCAAGGCCAAGGTCCCCTTTTATAAATGAGACTGAATTAAAGGTGATTAGGCCGAAGGTACATGGAGTTCATGACAAAACCAGGACTAGAACTTGGGTTTTTTTTATTCTCCCTTACTATCTTTAGTCTCAGATTTGGGAAATAACATTGGTCTGCTATGTTTGAAATTTGCATATTACTTCCTTTTGGGTATTTTCATAGCAAGGACTCTTTTGGGGGTGGGGGCTTCTCCAACTGTGCATGGCACCCTCCTATCTCCTCTCCCAACATCCATAATCTCTTTCCCACTCCCAAACCATTCAAAGGTACTCAGCCCAATATTGCTGTGGGCAATCTAAACCTGAAAAATCAGATGAGATGGATGTTCCAAAATCCAAACCAGCTGGCACTTGAATCAGGATGACACTGTCCTATCAAGACTCAAACACTTTTAGAACTTTGTTTTGGTGGCAGCTACACATTATATTTTACATTTGTTTAAATCCCTTGGGTTTTTTAAGGATATTTTTATAAAGAATCACGTCTTTGCCTTAACTGGTTTGGCTTAGTGGATAGAGCGTCAGCCTGTGGACTGAAAAGGGTCCCAGGTTCAATTCTGGTCAAGGGCATGTACCTTGGTTGCGGGCACATCCCCAGTAGGGGGTGTGCAGGAGGCAGCTGATTGATGTTTCTCTCTCATCGATATTTCTAACTCTCTATCCTTCTCCCTTCCTTTCTGTAAAAAATAAATAAAATATATTTTAAAAATTCAAAAAAAAAAGAATCACATTTTTACATTCTTGTCTGATCTGGAAGCATATTGTCCCTCTAATGTTCTAATCTTACTAGGAAGACATGTCAGTTGGACTGTATCATGGGGAATCAGAGCATCAAAGAAGAAACAGCCAGTTGGAGAATCTCAAACTGCATAAACATAGACCTATCGAGGAGAAAAGATCATATAGAAGGAAAATTATGATAAAATAAACTGAGTGTAAAGAATATTTAGATACCTGGTCTGCAAAGAAACATAAACCAGGAATAGGGGTTGCCTCTGGGAGGAGGGATGGATGGATGGAGATCAGGATAGGAGGGAGAGAGATGTGTAAAATCTGGACTATGTTTTTGAGGCCTTCCTTTTCAAAAATAACTGAATGAAAATAAAATAAGTATAAAGTGCTACACATAGTTTCTTTACCTGGGGCAAATATTTTTTAAAAAAGTATTTTTATTGATTTCAGAGAGGAAGGGAGAGAGAGATAGAAACATCAATGATGATAGAAAATCATTGATCAGTTGCCTCCTACATGCCCCTGCACTGGGGACTGAACCCTCAACCTGGGCATGTGCCCTGACCGGGAATTGAATTGTGACCTCATGGTTCATAGGTCAACGCTCAACCACTGAGCCATGCTGGCTGGGCAAGAAGCAAATGTTTTGTTTTGAGAACTTTCATTGTGTTTTTCAGTGCTTCGAGCAAATTTGGGGAAAAGAGTTATGGAGACATCTCCTTTAGCCTTATTTTCTTGACTTATTAAGTAATATGGAGTTTTCTTTGGCTAAAATTTTGTTGTTGCTACTCTTAAGGATTTTTTTTTCACCCAACATATCTTATGTCAGTATTTTCTATGTTGGTACTAATTGTTTTTTATCACCCTAAAGACTTTGACAAATAAGGAATATTCAATTTTCCATCTTCCTAGTCTTTTTGCATAATATATGATATTTTAAAAATAGGCCCCCAACCCCCCCTTATTTTCATCACATTTCTCTTAGCTCTTAACATGTGGTCACCTTATGTAATGGGCCACTTTTGCTCACTCTAAAGGTAGATTATTTGGCTGTATCAGTGTGTGATGGATTAAATCAGGGTTTGTGACTATAGGTTTTACATTGGCATATATGAAGATAGCAGTTCTCAGTAGGTGCAGATTAATGGAGATTTTTCCATTTTGAAAGACATGATTTTTGATGTGTCTGCCATGGTTTTGCCTCCTCTGGAAATAACACCAGGATTGCCCTTATTTGTGATAGGAGAGAGACTGCAGGAAGAAAAGATGTTGGCTTCAAGGTAAAGATTTTGGCAGATCCAATGCCATCTCATTGGTTACAAAGCCTTTCTGGAAAGCGTGCAATTATTCAGCTTGCACAGCACAATTAAGCAAACAATTCATTTCGTCTCTCTATTGATATTCCATTTCTGAGGGACGGGGATGGCTCGGGAGATTGGAAATGAGAGCTGCAGCCTTTCCCCTCGACGTCTGTGGTTTGGATCTGTTCCGTGGGGTAGTGACCACATGGTGTCTCCATCTGATGGCTGTGCAGTGACCCATGTGAAACAGATTGGGGTTTCAGGCCCATGGTGAAGCGGTCACATCTCAACATCCAGGATCCCAGCTGGCAGAAATATGTGAGGATTATACCGACATGGTTCTATTCAGTTTGCGCTTGAGTGAAATTCATATTGTGAAAATCCTACTTGCAGTAAAGTGAGCTTTAGAATATCTTTAAAGCCCTGAGTGAAGGTCTCAGCCTTCTACTGTGTCTGATAAGTAGCACATTTAGCTTGTTTACTTTGGCTCAGAGTCTTTAAGAATCTTTATGGAAACGTCTCCCAGTTCTCACCCACGTTTGTGAATGCCAGGATAATACATCTACTCGTGGTTATTACAAACTGCCTAAAGAAACATGGTACTTGGGTACAGCATTCTGTTTACATTTTGTAATAAATTGTGGCACATGTTGGTAGTTTTAGATTGCATGAGGCCTCTTGTGAATAAAACAGATGTGCTTATAAAAGATGTGCTTATAAAGTGCCATTTGGACCAAAGATATTTCCTAACCTAGGCTTGGGGGGACATGTTGATTGACCCTCTGGACTTCCTCAGTATGTTTTTAAATGTTTTTATTGATTTGAGAGAGAGAGAAAGGGAGAGAGAGAGAGAGAGAGAGAGAGAGAGATCGACAAGTTGCCTCCTTACCCACCCTCATCTGGGATCTAACTCAAAATCTAGGTATGTACCCTGACTGGGAATCCAACCAGTGACCTTTTGTGCATGGGAGGATGCTCAAGCAACTGAGCCAAGCCAGCCAGGACTGCATTTAACAAGCTTCTACACATGTACACACACACACACACACACACACACACACACACACGGATTTACTAGTACTACTTTTTTACCTTTTCTTGTTGGAAGAATCCAGATGTGGACCTCAGTTGGAGAAGGAGGAGGAGGAGGAAAAGGAGGAAGGAGGGAGGGGGAGGGGGAGGGGAAGGAAGAGGCCCTGCTGGCCCCATAACGAGAAGAGGCTCCGTGATTGGTCACCTTATGGACTACTTTCTAGGGGTCAATGTGTCTGGTCAGCTCAGTGCGTGCCTACAGCTCTGGCCTGGCGTTGGAGGAAGGGGAGCTGATGGTTGTATTGAAGTGGGCAGTTAGCCTTTAAGTGAAAAACAGGTGCTCACCTTGTTGTAGCTTGTGATATTTATCTGTTTTAAAGACAACTGTGGACTCTTAGGTTCTCTTGAGTTCCCGTGAGGAGTAGGTCATTATGATGAAAGTATTTTAAAAGCTTCTTTGCTTTCTTGGCAGGAAAAAATGAATACACTGGAGAAAGGCATGGGAGAAATAGTAGGCTTGGACCCTTCATCCTCTCCCTTTCCATTTTCTGCTCAGCCTGATGGGGTAAGAGGCCCACTAATCCTTTGACTGTGGACTGAGTCTCTATGCAGCGGTCCGAGTTGGTTTGGGACACAGTGGGGTTGGACTTGTGATAGCCCCCTTCATTTACTGCATAGTAAGATGCCAAGGGTTGGCTGTTTCATTACCTGATTAAGGCTTCTTATTTAAACTGCAAGGTATCACTTAAACACAAAACGAACTGGAAGAGAGTTAAATTGGATCTTTCTGTTGACAAGAAAATTATTGACTCTCATAAACTCATCAGTGAATTACAGAAACACAGTGGGATGTTTTTTCAGCTTCTTTGGCAAAGGCTGTGCCGGTACTTTTTGCACATTATTTGAGAAGAATCTTGTGGGAGGTTGTGGAACTGATTCACTGGCTTGCAGGAAGACCGATTTGACTTTTATCTCCTAAGGTTGACAATAAATGCTTTTATTCAGTTTAGAGGAGGAAGGCTTTACCTTTTTACCATGACTCATAATTTCTAAGCAGTGCTTTACAATGACGTTCAGGGGAAAGTGTTACCATATCTTCTCTTTTAAAGCCATTTTCTTGCCTTTTTTTTTTTTTTGTAAATGATAAGCCATTTTTTTCTCTAAAAGGGCTTGTCTTCTTGTCACTGTCTTCTCTGTTTCTATGCCATTGTTCCTCTATCCTAGCTTCTCTTTTAACGTCTTTTCCAATCTTTGTCAAAAGTAACATCTCTTTTGTCTTCCATTTCTCTTCAATTTTTCTGTGAAGACTAAGTTTTCTTCTTGTTCGTTCCCACTGTTGTCTTTCTTCTCTGTCCATCCAGAGTAGGTGCTGCTCTTTGTGAGCTCATATTGTTCGAACTCCCTACTTATCATATCAAATATCTAAGCCTTACTAATCGCTCCTGATCCTTAAAAGTTTGGGTATCCTCCGATAACAACCAATTTTGGAACTGTGCAACATCAGAAAGTCCAGGTAGTTTATTGTTTTCTTGTAGCTCATTTACTTATTTTGCAAGCAACTTTGTTCTCTTTCATAATTTCTTTCCAAGTCTACTAGTAATTTTAAACTGGTAAGATATTGCCTGTACTTAGTCAATTCCATCCAGGCACATACAACTTCATTATTGCTGGTGAAGTAGCCATCTTTGTTTAATCTCTTCAGAATATCTTTGCATGAATGGTATGCTCTTAAATGTGGATCATGGAGACTATTATATTTGTTTTCCAAAAGTCGAAAATAAAGAGTAATCAGGTTAAAACCATAAGAAGGTTGAAAACGCCTTTCACTTAACTTTGTACTATAGTGTGAAGTATTGCTCCCTGGGATCCCAGGCAGCTTGACCCCAAGACGCAGATCCAGTAGTGAGCTGCCCTGACGCCTGGAAAGGTATTTCTCTCTGTCTTTCCCTCTCTCTTTCACATCTCCACACTGCTGGCTGTCTGCAGCCAGGCTGCTGGTGGCCATCTTGGTGGCGGCAACACTGGCAACAACACTGGCAGCCTTAGAGCGGGTGCTGAGGTACAGCTCCATAGCAGGCCCCTCGTTCGTTTTGTTTCCAATGCCTGTTGGCTATGAAAGGTGCAGGTGAAACCCTGGCAAATAACCTCTGTATTTTTATCAACATACAGATGTTTCTGGGAAGTGGTATAGGAACAATGCTGAATTCCATTCCACTGCAAGAGGAAGGAGCGGGACAGGAGACGGGTTGCAGGGAGGCCACTGCTACTGAAGGCCATGGTCATGGTAGCAGCCCCCCTTTAACCTTCTTTGATATAATGTTCCCTAGACTTTTATATCCTCAAAGGACTATTCTTTCTTGCAACACACTATGGGGAATCTAGGTTAAGATGAACTATACAGACAAGAAAGAGAGGATGACATTGGATAGCAGGATGAGTAAGACACTTTTAATTCATACTTGCTGATCGCAGGGACTCCATTACCACTTAATGAAGAGGAAGCATGTTACCGCCTTGATTTTGTCTAAGACCCTTTCTGTTTCCCATGTTTGCAACCACCACATATTTCAGCTTAGGAAATAATTCAAGTTCAATATGATCAGGGAGGTGTCTCACTTTGTTAACAACGGTCGGTTGTGGAGCTAGCTGTTTGCCAAAGGGAACCTCCTTACCATTCATGACCTCGGTTGCAGGCTCCTCCTCGGCCTGGGTCCTGGTTGGAGCGCATGCAGGGGCAACCAATCAATGTGTTTCTCTCACATTGATATTCCTCTCTGTCTTTAACTTTCTCTTCTACGCCCTCTAAAAATCAGTAGGAAAATATCCTCGGGTGAGGGTTAAAAAACAACAATAACAAATGTGGTTAAATTAGATTCTTTTAAAAACATTCCAAAAAATATAACTGATCAGAAAGTTTTATAGAACTGCATACTTTCATAAAGTTAAAATACCCATCAAAAGTATATTAGTGTACTACAGAAAATTAACACATGCAAAGTAATGTAGGCACATGGTACTTTAATTTTTTCAGGGGCCCCGGGGTACCGTTATCTGCTCTTTGCTGGGAAATCACTCATCATGTAGCTATTGGGGAAAGGGAGCACTTGGGCTCCTTTTCTGGGAGCAATCCAATGCAGTATGGATATTAATTAAATTTATTAAACAAATAACACAGCGACTCGGGGAAGCAGGGGTCCATCTGCCAGCTCTGCAGACAGATCTCTGCAGAGATGCAAGCTGAATGGTAGTTAAAGCGAAGTTGCCGAGCTCAGCAGATGGGCTCTTGTCTCCAGTGGGGGAGATTTGGTGGCGGTCCAACAACTCTTTTCCCCCTCCAGGTTTTTGTTCCTTGCAACTGTGATTGAAGAAGCCCTTTTCTGCCTTTTCCCAGCCTTGTGCCTCCCCCTCCCCTTTGTTTATTTGAGCAATGTTTAAATCTGAGTGATTTGTTAGAGAGGCAAGTCCCGGCTGATCTCATTTTGTGTATGTGCTGTAAAGCTCAAGCAGAAAATAATTAGGAGAATGTAATCCCATTGACTTTGCACCCTACTTGTGTACATTGCAGCAGCTCAGCCTCGTGCCCTGGAATAAAGTCTCTGAACAGATTCAGATATAGTCAGTATCTCCATTCTCTGCATTTGGAAGTTCATATTGCTCTGAGGTTATTATTCTAAAAATTGTATCTTAGATTGCTTTTAGATTTATATGCCTTTGAAATAATGCAATTTAAGGATTCTTGTTTGGTTTGGTTTTCCCTCCCCCCCTAATGTCTTCATATTCTGCTGTCAAGTGTCTAGGTGCCTTAAATCCTAGTGTCTCCTTCACTTGCCATCTGGGATGAAATGTCGTTGACAAAGTTAGATCAGCACATTTGTGATCGGCTGTGTCTTTTAAAAAACCACTTTCCCACCTCCTGACCCACCTCTCCCATAAAAAGGATGGTGAACTTGAAATCTTCCTGTAAAGAAGGACCACTTTGGTTTCAGTTGATTATCACTTCCCAGCATTTTGACCAATTTTTAACAAAAGCCCACTTGGACAGAATTTAATGCTAGGATGTAAGATTTGGTGGGAAATCATCTCTACACACACACCCCTTTCCCCTACCTGAACCTTTGCAAAAATTATTTTGCAGAAGGTTCTCTTGTCTTTGGCCATATATCCTCTTGCCTGGAATCAATGCCTTTCACAGGAGAGGAGTGGGTGGGGGCGGGGGGGAGGGGGCAGAAAAGGGGAGCCACCCAAGCCCTACTAGGCAGAGTGTGTGCTCTCTTGATGGCAAAGTTTTAGACTAAATACTGTAGATGCCACCTTGGGCTGAGTCCTGAGTGCCCTTACCTTGGAGAGATAGGTTTGGTTTTGGCCAACCTGCCAGTGGGATAGATTAGCTGAGATAAAGACACTTCTGTGGAATAGAAACTCCTCCAATCAGAATGATCCCCACCCAACCCCCCACTTCTCTGCTAGCAGAGATCTTCGCTGGTTATAGATAGAATTCAAGGAGAAGAGCTGATGAATCTGGGAGTATGATTTTCCCCAGGTGTACTGAGTTTCATGGGGATATGGAGGTCAAATCCTTAATCCGGCTTTGTCAGAAGGACCAACAAATGGGTCCATTTTCCCGGAGCACAACAAAAATCTTAGCCAGCAGAGCCTCTATCCAACCAGGACAGTCAGTTCATTTCTGCTGCAACTGTAGACCTTTGGCCAAGTCCATCCTTGGTGTTGGTCCGTGTTTATGCTTTTTTGAACCCAACTTGAAACCTGAATTGCTTTGGTTTGATCAGAGATGCAGGATTTTAGCTGATGTTGTCAGATTGCTCCTCACTGAGATTCTATCTCTCCCTCAGGCCACGCCAGTATTAATAATATGAAGTTCTATGTTACTATGGCGAATTGTTGGGATTAGATCAGGGGTGGGGACCGTCTGGCCTGCACGCTGTATAAGGCCCAAGAAATCTTTTGGTCTGGCCCTGCCAAGGCATTAGGGGGAAGTTAATTAAATGTTTGATCAAATATAGCAGGCTAATTTTTAAGTTGACAATTTTGTATGGCCTGCAAATGACGTTATAAATATCCAAATGGCCCTTGGCAGAAAAAAAGGTTCCCCACCCCTGAATTAGGTGGAGATTTTTGTTTTTCATTAGAACCCTGCCAACGATTATTGTGAACTCCAAGAGTTATTGTTACAACCCCATCCTTTATGGAATTTAAAAAAGCTCAGCTTAAAAGATAGTCACGAAGTAGCTGGTGAAAAATGTTTGTTTACTGGTGAATCATAGGTGAACTGCCAATTTATTTCTCTAATTTGTTGGAAGTCAAAATTGGCTGGGGTGGGGGAAAGATTCGACATTTTGAATTCATAGGCCATTTACCAGTGTCTGCACTGTCTCTCCTTCCACCCCGGTGTACCTGGACTAATTTCGTTCTCTGATTTAAATCACAATCTAGTTGCTCTGGCATCTCAATTTAAGGGAAGATTGGACGTTGTTTTTCAAAGGGAATTGCAAGTGTTTTACACTTGTCGGAAAACAGATTGTGGCTTCTTTCCCAAGGATAAGCTTAGAAATTATGTATAAATCTTAGGGTTTCATTCTTAGCAAAATGTTTTCAACCCTCTTGTCCACACATTAGTATACATGAACAACACACAGAAAAAGCCAGGGAACAGCCTGACAGACAGTGTGAATATTTCTGGTCTGCTTCCTGCCCCTGCCATTCTGCAGGACACATTTTGTTTACTCTGCGCTTCTAATTGCTTTATTGCAAATTTTGTAGGCAGCCTGGCAATTTGGGATGGAATGCATAAAAAAGCTTTTGACTGGGGGCAAAGTCAACACTCATCTGTAAGGAAACAGAGAGTAGCTTTACAAATAACAATGCATTTTTTAATTGCTTGAGAAGAACAGGCATTTTGCAGATGTGTTCATTTATTTGGCTTTGGTGTACTTTTCTTCCAAGAACTCAAGTGCAAACTTTAAAAATATTCATTCCAGGGGCTCCTGGACTGAATAATTTATAAAAGGAACCAGGATTGTGAGTACCATCACCAGCCTTGTATAGTCACTGTCTTCAGAATTAACTGCTGTGGCTGTTCAAAGCATGGCCCTCACTCTCTAGAAAAGGGACTGAAGAACAATATCTTGGAATGAAACACAGGCCTGGCAGCCCAGCTCCTGAGGTGAAAAGGAAGGTTCATGGTCATTGTCATCCTTAATGATCTCACAGCCCATTTCCCACGTCTCAGTCTTATTTCTGGGACCTTGTCTGTAGTTTTTTATAATCCTGGACCCGATGAATATTGGTTGATTGTCGGTTTGATTTGCACTTGGCTTCTAGGAGCTGAGCAGAACAACCCAACACTCTAGGTTGTGGCCTCTGGCCAACTGAGTCTTCTCCGTTCTGGAATACCTTATCTTTGCAATGCTTTGGGTCACTGACTTTGGTTCTTATAATCTAGTCTTCTGAGGCTGAGCTGAAAGGAGAGGAGGGCCTTCCTGATGGCTAGCATGATTCTTTTGTTCATCTTCTACAGTAGATTTTGATTCAAATTCAGAGTCATACAGTCAGAAGTGAATTTATAAGACATCCAGCCCATCTCCCTCCCAGTGATAATCCATGTTGGAGGGGGGACTTTAGGGTGAGTGTGTGGGTTTATGCTGCTTGTCAAGTTGTAACAACAGACAATTTACCCCCACATTGTTGTAGTTTTCAATTTTGTGAATTTCAAATGTTTTGTATGTTAGAAACTTATTTCTTATACCAGCGATTTTCAACCCTTTTCATCTCATGGTACACATAAACTAATTACTAAAATTCTGTGGCACCCAGTTACGTGTATTGTACCCAAACTCCAAGGCAAAACATCACAAAGATTAGTTGTTGGGATAATTACTTAACATCTCCTAGCATCAATTTCCTCATCTTTAAAATGAGAATTGATATGCCGTAAAGATTAAATGGCATGATGTATGTGAAGTCCTTGGCATGGGAGCTGGCACATAATAAGTGGGTACAATACACATAATTTATTTGTCATAGATCTACAATCATTGTAAAGTTTTTAGTTTCAGGTAAATATATTTCATAATAAAATACAATTTTAAAAATCAATGAAGTGATCATTTGAGTCATGTGGCCAGATTTGAGATGCCCAAGGAGTTAGATTAGTCAAAATTCTTCCTGGAGCATAAACCAAGTGCTTTGGAAAATGGCACTAATGTTGTTAGACTCATTCAGTGTAATGTTTCAGTAGATCAATACTCTGTGATTCAAAAAGCCCAAGATTATCTGATATTCCTAAAAGTCCTGGGCATAAATTTGGCCTGTAAGTAAGTTTGATTCTTAAATAGATCTTAATTTCTTGTTATTTCCTGGTCCTATTCTGGCTCCAACACTGACCAAATATTATCTCCTTGCAGCTTCTGGTCTCACAAAGGACAGGTGAAATAGGGTGAAGTGCTTATGCAAATTTATCACCCCTTCCAAGAAAGGGCTTTCTTCTATTTTGAGATTTTTGTTGGTAAATTCAGCAACTATTTTTGGAGAGCAATTGACCTGAGAAAATTTAATTTTTTTAAATCACGTACTAAAATGAGACCTTTGTTTACTTAAATATTATTCAACCTAAGTGTAAAACACACTGCTAGGGCCCTTTAAATTTTTTTGTTAGATTTTTTTAATTCAAATATAAAGACAATTCAAGTGAGAAACTTTAGTGCATTGATTTTGTTCTTTGAGTCATTGCACTGTAATTAGCTGAGTTGCGTTTTAAATGTAGCAGGAGAACATCTTTCTTGTCTGTTTATGTCAGGAAAAAAATGGCTAATGAGCACTTATCAAAAAGATGAACATTTTTTCATTAGATTAAGTAAAATCAAAACAGATTTATAATGTACTATTATATTTCGGCTTGGAATAAATTGAGCAAAATAGCGAATATTTTCACAGCTTCCTGATAATTTATTTGCATGGCAGGATCCTCCTCCCCCACACACTTAGACTTCAGGAAAGGGCCCATTTATGGCGACTTTGTGGAGTCAGAGCTCATTCCCAAAGGATTGGGAAAGCTCTTAACATTATTTATAAAATCTGAGCATGAAGCAGGTATCAAAATGGATTTTCTTTGGATTATGCCAGTGAGCTTTGCTACTTAATGCGGTTCTTTAAAATTATTTTAAAAAATTACTTCCCTCGACTTTCTCATAGTGGTCAGTCAGAATGCCACCTAGTACTCAGTATCACTCATGCAGAGATTTCTTTTATTTTGAGATTTTTGTATGCGTTCAAGTAGATGAATATTAGCCTTGTGTTGCCAAAAGGTACAGATGATGAAGGTTGATTCCTTAGGAAAAATTTAATGCAAAAATGTACAAGTTTAAGAACTTTCTCCTTTTAAATGTCATTTAGATGGCAGGTTATTTTCAGGTCATCAAGGATTCTAAGTCATTACTTGTGCTTCCATTATGTGAGAGTTAAGTCTGTCTTCGTCATTATCTATTTGGGGGCCATATAAATATGCACATATCCACAAAGCAACCAATATAACAGGTCCTTATGTGGCTAAAGAAGAATCTTCACTTCTTCAAGTTTTCTGAGTTTGTATTAGGGTGAATGTACAAGAGATAAATTCCCTGAATAATGAGAGGGAGAGAGAGAGAGAGAGAGAGAGCTCTCTGGACATTAGAGATTTAACTTATTGTAATCCTGTAACTTCTCTCCATGTAGCACAGTTTTGGGAAAACATTTAATCGAAATACAATGCAGTCATAAAAGAATAAGCTTGATTAATTTCTACAAAGTAACATACCTATGTAAACACCATCTAGACCACAGTGTAGAATATCACTAACAGTACAGAAGCCACCTTTGTGCCACTTCCCAGTCATCGTCCCTACCCGAGGTAACAATCTTCTGATTTCTATCACAGATTACTTTTGTCATACCCCTCATTCTTCAAACATTCCTTACTTTCTGGAACAATGAGATGTTCCAGGGTGACCTTTTACTTTATCTGCCCCGGCATTGGGATCAGTCATTTCTTCAAGGAGTCCTGGTTCCATTTTGTGTAGAATGGTATTTAGAAAATTGGATCTGGACACTAAGTGTGCTTATCTTGCTGCTGGAGTGCCACAGGGCTCAAAAGGGAAAGGAAAAAGAGTGCTGTCTTTATCTCTATCCCTAACCTAGGCATTAATACTAGACTCCCAAATCTTACCTAACATTTGAAGGTTCATTTTGGTCTTTCTCTTTCCTATGTTTGAAAGTCCTTTTTGTAAGTGAGAAATCTGGCTAAGTTATCCTTAGTATATTTACTCATTTGCCAGGCTTAGATTCTGTCAATATAAAAAACACACCTACTAACCAGTGTTCAATATTTGTTAGAAGATTTTTCTTTGAGGGTATATAATCAAAACCCTGTACTCAAAAGTAGTTATTTTTTCTCTTCTGTGTAATTATGTTATTCATTTGACATAGTTAGGCTCACTTGTTTCTGTTTGTATTCCATTTTAGGTTTAAATTCTTCATCATCACCATCATCATCATCTTGGGTGAGTATATAAAACATGAAAGCTCCCAAACCCCAAATTACACAAAAAGCTGTATTCAGAAGCGTGTTACTATCCCTCCTCCACCCTGTCTACCTTGTTAATGTGCCCTCATTAGTTTCTGGTTCAACTTTCCTGAATTGCTTTTTGTAAGTGTAAATAAATACTTTTATATTATCTTATTTCCTCTTCTTTCTTACACAAAAGTAGCATACTATATATAGTCTTTTGCACTTTGCTCTTTTTGGTTGACAACCAAGATTTCCATATCATATATTCTTTAGTTTTCATGTACAGCTGCATAGTATACCATTGTGTGAATGTATCATAGTTTATTCAACCAATGTCCTATGTGAGTTTCCCCCCCAATATTTTTCAATGGCAAACGCTGATGTACCTTGTTCATATGTACTTTTGTACTGGTGAAAGTATATCTTCAAGGTAACTTTAGATGTGGGCAAAAGGTAAACTCACTTGTGGTTTTGTTAGATGTTATTAAATTCTTCTGCCATAAGGCAGGACACTCCCACCAGCAATGTATGAGTGTCTCGTTCCTTGTGTCTTTGTGAAGAGAATGTGCTGTCAAGCTTTGTAATTTTTACCAAGTCTAATCATTGGGAAAAGGTATCTCAGCATAGTTATAATTTTCATTTTTTTAATTATGCCTGAAGTTTTCCATCTTTTCATATGTTTAAAGGTCATTTAAAAATCTGTATTTGTGAATTGTGTGTGACTTTTGCTTAATTTTTATTGGTTTTTGATCTTTCCTCTCTGAATTTTAGAGTTCTTTGTGTATTTGGGATGCATAGTCTCCCTTTATCTTTGATGCCTGTTAATCATAGTTATTTTAAAAACAGTGTGAGTTTGTGGGACTATTTTATTGTCTTTTCTTTTGGGTTTTGGTCATTTTCCTAATAGGCCTGGTAGTTTTTAACTGAATGTTAGACTTTGTGTCTAAAAAGTTGTGGAGACTCTGGATGGTGCTGTTTTCCTGCAGAGATGATTTAGGTTTCCACTGGCTAAGAGGTGATGTTTGGGTAGACAGCCTTGCTCAAGGCTGGTCCATATAGGGTTTGCTCTTACTCTAAGGAAGTGGCCCTTTTGGGGTCGAAACTGAAAGTCTGGGCTCTTTACCTTCCTCCTTGGCAGTCCTCAGCACAGTGAGACTCCTATTTTTTTCCTAGATTTTTAGCCTTGTAGCAGTTGCTTTCTGCTGGTTTCTCTGTCTCATTGGAGCACGTGCAGCTTAGGAGTCAGCAAATGCCTTTGGGGACATTTGCACTATGAGGCTCACTTCTCTGCAGCTCACTCTTCTCCAGGATGTTGGCCTTTCAATTTTTGGCACCTCTTCCAACACAGCAAGACCACTGCAAGCTCTAGGTTGCTGTTATCTCTTCAGCCTTTATTCCCCACATAGTAAATTGGCAGATACCCTGATGAGAAACAACAGTAGCAAGTGCAAGCTCACTGCAGTGTGTTACCCTGTCCCCAGAGTTGCAGCCTATAAAGTCCCGCTACCGTTATTATTTCCTCACGCCTTTACAGGGCTCTTCTTTTACATTTTATCTCACTTTTATAGTTGTTCTCAAACAGAAGGGTTATTCTGATACTATTTATTCCATCATAGCTGGTAGCAGTAGTCATCTTTCCATTTAGCACATTTCATTAAATTTATATGGAAATGAGAGAACACAGTCAAATTGACAAAGCATTTTAAAATTGACAAGGAAATTGGCCACTGTTGGGGTGGTATAAATTGTTAAATCAAAAACCTTAACAAATTTATTTGCCCTTTGACCCAGCAATTCTGCTTTTAGGTATTTATTTTAAGAAAATAATCACGTGTGTGTGTGTGTGTGTGTGTGTGTGAAGGTTTATTTACAAAAATTCCAATCTGAGTCAACAAAATTGGAATCATAATCCTCAATATGTGATAAAGGATTTTATAAATTGTGGTGCTTTGATACAATGGGATATAATGGAATTCAACATTAAAATGATGTAGGAGAGTATTTAAACATATCAATAATCTATTGTTAAGCACAAAAGATTGCAAAATAACTTGTGTTGTATGGTCCAATTTAAGAATATTTATAAAGATATATAAATATAAGGCTAAAATAATGCCCCTTCCTTTCTCCCAAATCAATAACAATAATAAGAACAGTAAATAGGTTTGTGACAAGGACCTGCATTATCAGGGAAGATTTATTTCTTAGGGGAAAAACTTTAATTTCCTTTTGAAACCAATGGCCAAAATTTAATGCAATCGCTTTTGTGAAGCTAAAGATTTCTGCAGACCATCTTATTCTATGCTGCCCTTTCACTTGAAGGTACCCTTCACGGCAGCAATCACCGACTATGGCCTCTTGGGTTTGGAGGATGCTTCCTAGGAATGTCCGTTCCTTGACCACATCATCAGAGAACCAGCGGGTTGAAGATTGTCATCGTCACCAGGAGGCCTATGGGTACTTCTTGCCCATCCAGACGAGGTGGCAGGACAATGATCAGTATGGCCACGTGAACAATGCCGTGTACTACAGCTACTTTGACACCATTATCAACCACTACCTGATCAGGTAGGCTTGGGTTCTGCAGCCCCACATCCTTACGTCAACACTCTGGGAGTTCAGGCGGGCATTGTGGGAAAGGATTCCTTCCATTTTCCTCTGCTAGTGCACCTCTTTCATTGAGTCACTGAAAGTCAGATTATTCCAGAGGAGAACCCGGGGACCGACATGTGGGTGAGGCAAGTGTCGTCCTGCTGCTCCTGCAGCCTCAGGTGTACGGTGTCTTGGTCCTCTGGACTAAACTATCAGCAAATGTGCAGGCTTTGAATCTCAAATAAGCACCTACACAACAAACCATGTAATATTCAGACCCTGGGCAACTTGAGCTGACAGAACATCTGCCCTTGAGGCCTTTTTGTGAGACAAGCAGCTGCTGTCCCCATTGAAGACACATAAGGGGCAGGAGAGAGAGTAACGATACAAAGATATTTGTTATAGTTGCTGAATGTCCTCAAGACATGATTGCCATCCTATAGGTATGTTTACAAATTTGGTTAGTATGATTCTCTATGTGAAAGACTGCATGGTATAGACAGATCTGCATAAATCCTCGCTTTGTCTTGCATTAGCTATGCAATTTTGATCAAATTATTTAGCCTTATTGAATCTTCTGTAAAAATAGTTCACATTTATCAAGAGCTTTCTCTGTGTCTAGCACTGTGAAGCATTTAAACAGATTTTCTTATTTAATCCCAAGACAACTCAATGAGAGAGTAGCAGATTGTCAGTGCACTGCCTGCATCTCCTGCCTATACCCTTTCGGGGCCGCACTGGCCTGTCATCTGTCAGCACCAACATTTATCTGCCCAAGGACGATCTCTAGCCACCAGAGCTCCTTTGGCAGTTAGGCCAAAAGTGCAAGGAATTTATGCCTCCTGGAAGCAACCTGCAGTCTCTGAGTGATGGGAGTTGGGGTATAAATATCCCAGCATCCTCACCTCTTGAACATCTGTGATCACTTTACACAGATTCCCAGGCTTCCCTAGTGGGACTAAGCTCAAATTCCCAGATTGGTACCTTAAAAAAAATAGATAAAATTTACATAACATAAAATCTACTGTTTTAACTATTGTATAGTGTACAGTTCAGTAGCTTTTAGTGTATTCACTATATTGTGCAACCATCACCACTAATTCCAGAACATTTCTATCACTCCTTCCCCACCACCCC
This sequence comes from Myotis yumanensis, assembly GCF_028538775.1. Lineage (NCBI taxonomy): Eukaryota > Metazoa > Chordata > Mammalia > Chiroptera > Vespertilionidae > Myotis > Myotis yumanensis. The sequence goes on from NW_027223761.1 coordinate 21,201,318, forward strand.
CCCCCCCCCCGCCAAAAAATTCTTATTAGCAGTCACTCTTAAGTTCCCTTTCTTCCCATCTCTTCACAACCATGAATCTATTTTCTGTCTCTATAGATTTACCAATTTTGGACACTTCATATAAATGTAGTCATGCAATATGTGGTTTTCTGTGTCTGGCTTCTTTCACTTATTATGATGTTTTCAGGATTGATCCATATTATAGCATGTATCAACACTCGGTTACTTTTTATGGCTGGATGATAGTGCATTATATAGATATACCAATTTGTTTATTCATCAATTGATGGATATTTGGATTACTTCCATTTTTTGGCTATTATGGATAATGCTGCTATTTATGTTCAAGCTTTTGTGTGGACATCTTTTAAATTCTTTTGGGCATGTACCTAGAATCGAGTTGCTGGGTCTTATGGTAACTATATTTAACTTGTTGAGGAACTGTTAAACTGTTTTTCCACAATGGTTGTGCTGTTTATATTACCACCAGCAATTTATGAGGGTTTTTGGTTTCTCCACATCCTTACCAACATTTGTTATTATCTTTTTTATTACAGCCACCCTGGGGTGTGTGAAGTGGTAGCACATTTTGGTTTGGATGATGATTAATGATGTTGAGAGTCTTTCCATGTGCTTATTGGCCTTTGGTATATTGTCTTCAGAAAAATATCGAATCAGATTATTTTCCCATTTTTCAATTAGATTATTTGTCTGGCTTCTTTCACTTATTATGATGTTTGGCTTCTTTAGATTATTTTTATTGTTGGGTTGTAATAGTTCTTCTTATATTCTAGGTACTAGATCCTTATCACATATGATTCATAAATACTTTCTGCCATTCTGTCGTTTTTCTTCACTTTCTAGCTAGTGTCCTTTGACCCATAAAACTTTTTAATTTTTATGACAGAGTGGTAACTTTTAAATTAGCCAATGCTTCTTTATTGGCTACGTTCCTTCTTGTCCCTTCCTCACTCCTACAGGAATATAAATCTACAAAAAATACCTGATAGTTCTTACATCATGGATTTGCTGTGTCAGGAAAGTTAAACTTCTTCTTTCAAAAGGTTATACATAGAACAACTTTCACTTGGAGAGAGTGCCTGGTTGTCCCTTGGTGATATGTGGTCCCGAATCTTCACACTAATTTTACTTTGTGTGCGCCTGTCAGTAATTCCTCTAGAAGTTTTATTATGAATTATAAACTTTTCAACCCTCATTTTAGCTTTTAGGGGAATGTGTGCTTTATACCTTGAAATTCACAGGAAGAAGTAAAAAAAGTAAGGCTCCTTGTAATTCCACATCATTTGTCGCATAGAGAAACTTAACGGTGATTTTTTCCAACTCGCTCTAGGGCTACTCACTTTTTTTTAGGAAGGAGCCTTGTAACTTCTTTGGATCAACTCTTAAGAATCATCTCAACACAGTTGGGACCTAGTGGTATGTCTTAGTCAGTTCAGGTTGCTATAACAGAATACCATAGACTGGGTGGCTTAACAACAGACATTTATTTCTCATAGTTCTGCAGTCTGGAAAGTCCAGATCAGGGTACCAAAATGGTTGTGTTCTGATGAGGGCCCTCTTCCTGGTTTGCAGACAGCCACCTTCTTGCTCTAGCCTCACATGGCCAAGAGAACAAGCTCTAGTCTTTTTATCTTCTTACAAGGACATTAATCCCATCATGGGGGACTCTAGCTTCATGACCTCATCTAAACTTAATTAATTCCCAAAGGCTCTACCACTTAATACCATCCCATTGGGAGTTAAGTTTCAACATATGAATTTTGGGGAACACAGACATGTAGCTCATAACATGATTTTTGTGGCTTTTGAATGTGTCCTATTAGTGAATGGAGCTTCTGGAAAGATGATGTGCAAAAAAATGCTGGTTGAGTCTTTTATCCAGTGGAGATTGTGGGGGTAGTGATGGGGGTTGGCAGCATGAATTCCTACCAGAGTAAAAAGTGTCCCATCTCATGAAGAAATTTCCAGGTATTACACATTGATTCCAAAATTGTGAAAATACCCTGGCTATTGTGGCCAGGGACTTTCTAGTCAGGACAAAAAAGTGGTTTACCTTTATACTTTTGCTAAGAGATCTGAGGATTATTTTTAACAGGTTGCTCACTGACTGTCAGAAACCAAGCCAGCACCACATAAAGGTGCGAGAATTTCGCCAGCCCCTGTGAGGAAGGGCAGCTGGTCACACCCAAGCAATGCATCCCAGCCAGGCTGGCACACTGGCCTCCTTCCACTGGGCTTTCCCAGGATGAGCAGCGCAGTACATGCGCCAAGAACCCATGGGATAATCAATGAGGAAAATCCTCCTCTGAGGGGGGTTTTCTCCAGGAGAGGGGACCAGGGAGTGTGGAGGCATGGCGAGGGAGGGTGAGAGAGACAGCAGAAGAGGCCGCAGCCTGCCCAAAGTTCCCATCACTTTGACATGCGGAAGGGGTTAAGTCATTCTTGAACAGTTTATCGCTCATCAATTGCAATTAAATATGTTTATATTAAATTATGTTCTGTAATTAATGTAAAATCCTTTAGCCTGTGCTGTTGTTAGAACCAGATGCTGAAGTACCAACAATATTTCAACGCGACTGTGCTGGCTCGCCAGCTGTCTAACGGTAATTACTTTAATCTCAGCTTGTTATCTAATTATCACCTTTGTAAAGGGAAAAGTACTCTCTAATGCTTACTGATTGTTTCAGATGATGATGAAGAGCAGGGAACAGCTGTCAGAGATCTGGGCCCTGCTTATCACAATGAAGGAACTTATCCTGAAGCCTGAATTCAGGGCCAAATTCTGAGAAAAGATGTCTCAGGCGGGAACAGGGGACTGGCCAGTAAGGGGAGACAGTTGGTGTGGTGGTTAAGGGTGTGGCCCCTGTGGATAAATGGTCAGGTGACACCTGCCTCCTACAGTGATGGCGGGGGAACAAGTTACTTGGTTAAGACTCAGTTGCCTCATCTGTAACACGGAGACAGTAATAAAAACAGCATCTATCTCAGAGGACTGATGTGACGATTGAATGAGACCATGCGTGGGAAGCCCTCAATGCAGTGCTTGACGATATGTACATATTTAGTAAACGTTAACTATTCTTCCTTAAAAAAAAAAATCAGTGTTGGTTTTCTGCGTTCTCCTGATCAATTCGTTTTCCAAATTATGTTTAAGTTCTGTCCTTTTGGGACTGAAGTTTACCTTTGCATTGCTTATTCAAAAATGGTTTACCAAACCAGTCAAGAGTATAAACAGGTATTGTCAGGGAAATCTTGAAACTCTTAGGGGGAAGAAGAAACTGTTTCTGGGATATCTTTCAGTGCTTTATGCATGTATTTGCATATCAGCAGTTGATGTGGTACCTGTAGTTTATTCCACAATAACCATTAAAGCTAATGCCCTTGGGATGTTTATTAAGCTCTTAATATCCTCCCATGCTTTACCTCTTGGGGGCTGTACCCCACCAGAGGGGAGTTGGCACCAGTCTCCCCCATGAGAAGAGCAGGTCTATCTCCCCCGTTAGACTGTGAGCCCCTCATTTATATATTTTGAGTCTATTGCCTGGTCTGGCACATGTTTAGTCCTCAGTGACTGGACAGAGCTAAACAAGATTATTCCTTCTCGGGCCATGCTGGCTCACCAGGGTTTTTCTTTCCCAAAACACCTCCTCCTGGGGCCGTGTGCCAGGCCTCAGTCTCCAGGATTTCTTGCCACAGGTTACTGTGTCCTCATATCCGGAAACTGCCAAGCAGGCTGTGGGGGAGACCTGTCAGAGCACCTGGGGGGCCCGACCATCATGGTGGGAGTCAGATGTGTCTGGTTTAGCAGCAACAGGAGCAGGAGGTCGGAGCTGGCACAGCTTGAGCCATGCACCTGAGGAGGGCAAAGTAGGGGGGTCTTTTAAGGTAAAAAATGCCCAGGTGCAAAGAGGGTTCCTTTATGAGAGGGGGTCCCACCATTCGTCACAAGAGCATCAAACACCACATAAACTCCCTTCATTAGAAGGTACCCCAAACCAGACTCTGCAGTCACTCTTGTTTATGGTATCTTTGGCTATTGAAGGAAATAGCCTAAAATGAGAGCAATGGCCCAGCCACAGAGACCTTAAAGCCATCTTTGCGTGGCCTCATCTCCCATCACATCCCTGGTAGTTCCTTTCTCTCCTGCAGTAAACTACCTATGGTTCCTCGCAAGCAGCGTGTTGATTCTCAGCTCTGTGCCTTTGGTTCAGCTGTTGCCTTTACCTGGAATGCCCTTCCTTGCTCCTGTTCTTCGACAGTCAGACTCTTCCTAGCTTTTCCTGACCTTCCCAATCACCACCTCTCCAATAGAATGTGTCCATTCTCGGCATTCCCACAGGATCCTTGATTTTATGTATCACAGGTCCAGAGACCTTTTTCAGAAAGCAGCCAGATACTAAATATTTGAGGCTTGATGGGCTGCTGTTGCAACTGCTCGGCTCTGCTGCTGTGGTGGGAAAGCGGCCTTAGACAACGTGAGCATGGCTGTGTTCCAGTAAACTCTATTGTAGTTCCCTGCTTGTTCCATTTATTCCACTTTCTCCGTGCTCTTATATTTGTATAGCTTGAGTCACTCTTCTGGCTACTTAACCATAGGTTGTTAGTGCAGTATTACTGAAATTTTTCTCTTGTAGTGACATGTCACTCTAATCCAGTGATGACAAACCTATGACACACGTGTCAGAGGTGACACGCGAACTCATTTTTTTGGTTGATTTTTCTTTGTTAAATGGCATTTAAATATATAAAATAAATATCAAAAATATGAGTCTTTGTTTTACTATGATTGCAAATATCAAAAAATTTCTATATGTGACACGGCACCAGAGTTAAGTTAGGGTTTTTCAAAATGCTGACATGCCGAGCTCAAAAGGTTCGCCATCACTGCTCTAATCTGAACTCCTCAAGCTGGGCACTGTAGTGTTCTAGCCTCCATTTCCCCCTAAAGCAGTGCTGGGACCAGGTCTTGCATACAGGTAGTTAGTTTCAGAAATTGATCCCCAAGAGCTAGACTGGGGACCAGGAGGAGTGAACTAGGAGAAGGAAGTAGGAATGAACTAGGAGTGAACTTTGCTGAGCTGATTAACTGTGGGCAACAGCAGCTGAATTCCCCTGGGGATGCCCAAGGAGCCCTGCAGAGTGGGCCTCAGAGTTCCCTGCCCAAAGGACAGAAACACGGGACATTTGTCCACTGGCTCCATCCCTCACTGGCCAAGGTTTGCGGAATGGGGTGTTAGCCCCCTCTGTTCCAAGTGTGTGCATGTGTCCGAGTCACCGAGTAGATTCCTGCATCTGCCCAGGAGATTGGGACGCAAAGAGACTCTTCACGCTGCCCAGGCAAGGTGCTGTCAGGTCAGGCCTGAGTGCTGCCGGCTGCTGCAGCAGTGTCTGGAAGACTAAGGGGCTTCAGAGGATGTGAGGCAGCCTAGCAGGGCGACCAATAGGTTTAACGTTCATTGGCTGCTGCCCAGCACAGTAAGTCTTACATTCTGAGAAGTAGTGGTTAAGGGCAGCTGTTGACGCTAGACTGCCCAGGTTTTAATCCTGCCTGGTTCTGCTCCTTACTAAACGTGTCACCTCAGGCAAACTACGCAGCTCTTCCGATCTCCCTTCCCTCATCTCTGAAAGTTAATTATTAACAGGCACTTAGTAAGTACTAAATCAGTGGCTTTTTTTAAGTGAATGCTTCTATCTTTGCTTATTTCTAAAAATAAAATGTACTCTTTCCAAATTGAACTTTAAATACCTCACCAAATAAGATGTATTTAAATACTTTTTTTTCCCACTAGGAATAGAAAGTAAGAAGGAAAAAGACACAAAACACCAACCTAATACTGCAACTGCATCTGAACATGACAGTAATCGCTGAGCTTCCTGGCTCCCAAGAAAACAAGGGGAACAAGATGAGCTGCATAATTTGCACTGTCTGATAAAGGAGTACATTATTTTTTCCCCGGAGAATCAGACTTTTGTCTCAAATTGAATTCTAAAAGGAATTTACCAAGGAGGCTTAAACAACCACAAGAAAGGAAGGAGCCTAGAAAGAGGGGATTTATCTATTTTGGACTTGACCAGTGCTTGGCACATGTGGGTGCTCAGTGACTGAACAGATAACAGGAAATGTTTTCGGCAGCAGATTTTCTTTCATGAGAGTCAGCATCCTGCATCTGATGACCTGTGTGAAGGAGTGACTGTAATGGTATGGTTTGGAGCCGGTGTGGAGGACAGAGGTGAGAGGGTCTGGCCCTGAAGGTATGTTGATTGGGTAGCAGGCAGATGGTCTCTTGGCTACCCTGCTTGCTCAGAATGCTGGGCCTGCTACCACACATCCACACACACACACAACTAACCTCTGTTGCTTCCTATTTCCAGGAGGCTCTTCCCTCGTCCCCGCATCGCAGGCTAGCTGAGCAGACTCTTTCTGTAGTCCCCCCAAGCAGACAGGTGAGAATGAGCTTCCTATGGCCTCAGCCAGCATGAGATTTTTCCCTGCTGTGGTGGCCTTGAGCCCGCTGAGTGAGGAAGGCCTCCCATAGGGCTTGGTCTTCAGTTTTGCTGAGTAGCATCTGAGATCCTAGGCAGGGCCATGCTGCCTTTTTAGTATGTTGGCATCTCAGGGCTTCCATTAATATTATGGTGACTCTATCAGTCTGCAGGCCTCAGTTAAAATATTATGATCTGCCTTCTTGAGCCCAAGGGAATCTCATTATAAATAAAGTAATCTCATTTGCGGGTATGTTCTCTAACCCACAGGCCTGGAAATGTTCAGATACAACATGCCGGGGAAGTTGGGCTGTCAGATTAATACATTGTGTGAAAATTGGGGCCAGAGGTCACCAGTCTCCTGATACACAAATCTCCCTCTGAGAATCTCATTTCATTCAGACTATCAGTTAGATTAGAAATGCCCTAATTATCCCTCTGAAATTAAATTACTTTATGTTAGGGTGATATAATGAACAACCATAAAGAAGATATATACAACCAATCATCTTATTAGTCACAGCAAAACCAGACCATACACTAAACAGACCTTGCAGATTATTGTCAACTAGTCCCTGTCACAGAGAAAAAGGGTGAGGGAAAGGAAAAAAGAGAGAGGTTAGCTTGGTTCACCTCTGGCCAGCTGTGGTTCTTGCTGTGTTTCTCTGCTGAGGTGCTAAGAGTTTCTTCCCCAAGGTGCTGCTGTGCTCTTGACCTTATGACTTGGAGGATGGGACATCTATTGCCATTTGCTTTTTCTTCTTTTTAATAGTAAACCACAATGACTTCATTGTTAATTGCTTTTTAGCTAGTGCATAAAAAATGCAGCACTCATAAGTATGAAGTTCAAGTCACGATGAAAAAAAAGAAGATAAAACATATTTGCTAATTCTTTGAAAATTAGATAACTAAAACCAAAACAAACAAAATCTCTTTAGCTAGGAGTCATAGTTAAACTTATTTGGTGGTTATAATATAAAATATTTATTTATTTTATATATTTGTTTATACTGAAGTAAATATAAATCCCTTCACTTCTTTATTCCAGAAACCTTCCCAGTATCTGTTGAGTGACATGGCTCTGTTGCTAGGGTCCACTGATCCTCCACAGAGAGACTGACCTCTATCAGTTAAAGTAAATGATGCTAGCTGCTGTAATGGATTACCACCAAATCTCAGTGACTTAACAAAAGGTAGTTTCTTATTTAAATCACTATCCAATACAGGTCAGTGTGTGTGTGTGTGTGTGTGTGTGTGTGTGTGTGTGTGTGTGTTGGTCTGTCCACGCAGTCACTAGAGAACCCACCTTGTGGCTCTGCTCCCTTCTAGGTCAGATTTCTCAATAGTGGTGCTCTGTTGTAGTAGCGCCAAGTAAGTCAGAGCACTATGTACTTAACACTTAAAGATGTCAACACATAGGGTGAGCCCTATTTTCTTGCTTCCTTTCTTCCTTTCTCTCTCTCTCTCTCTCTCTCTCTCTCTCTCTTTCTTCTGACTGGGGATCTAACCTTCAACCTTGGTGTATCAGGATGATGCTCTAACCAGCTGAGCTACCTGGCCAGGGCTTTGAGCCCTATTTTCATATAAGGTGAGCCTCTGTTTAAAGAGTTTGGCCCTTTGGGTAACCAGCTCTTTTCCTCATCTCCAGTCACAAGCACCAAGATACTGACCGGAGCTTAAAATTTTAAATTATTATCATTTTTAAGAGCACACACTTGAACTTCTCTCTTAGGCTGAGGTTATGCAAATAGAGACGGTTGGAAAGGGATCACCAGGTGTGTGCTGGTGACCCATTTATTGGAGTCAGTTTCTTACGACTCTCAGTGATAAGTAGATGGGTAGTTTCCCAGAGGTGTGAAGGGATATGCTGCCTCATTTACCAACTTAGTGCCCACATGACAGCATCGCACCTTAGAAGTTGTGCTACTAGATAGTGCTTCAGTGGAAAGAGTTTGGGGTGGGGGACTGGTGCCCTGGACTCCTGAGTTGGCTGTGCCGTTGTCCTTGTGGTTGTTGGTGAGTCGGGTCACTGCCAGGGCAGCCAAGGCTCTAAATACCTACTCTTCTGGGTGGGTTTTTGACAAACAGCTCTTGCCCACCCCCCACCCCTGCTACACACACACACACACCTTTCAATATGGCTGCTGTGCTGCAGCCAGAAAGACATTTTCTAATGACATGATACCATCTTTCTACCCTTATTCCTGTTTATAACTTTTTCATGGCATCCAATTTGCATTTCAGATAAAGGCAAAACTCCTTTGCATGTCCTGCAAAACTGCAGGGTCTGGCCCTTTTTCAGGCTCCTTTGGGGCCATGCTCACCCTCTCTCACCAAGGTTACTGTCCACCAGCCTTTTTCCAGTCCAGCCCCTGCCCCCCAGGGCTCCATGCTGTGCTCTCTGCCTTGAGAGTTCCCCTTCCCCTACCCCATCTCTCTCCCCTTGGTTATCTCTTCCTTACCTTTTAGGTCTCAGCTGAAAGGGCACTTCCTCAGGGATGTCTTCTGAATGCCCTGACCAGGTCCAATTTCCGTCTCCTGGCTTTCTCCTTACCAACCACAGGATAGCATTGTCAGAATGGCAGTTTTTTCATTTGTTGGAATAATTATTTGAAGTGTAATTCAGTCTCTATCATTTGATTATAATCACCACGAGAGCTATGACTTTGCTCACTGTTGCCTCCTAAGGCCTTGGCACCATGCCTGGCACATTGTGGGTACTAAGACATTTTTTTTACATGAATGAATGAATGAATGAATGAACAATCTGGGCTATCTGGAAATTTGACACCGAAATGCTACTTGTTTGAGTCACTGTAGAGCTGCTGACAATTTGGAAGTGGGATTCCTGCATTCTGGAATGGTGCCCTCAAGACAGCTAAGGTGGTCAGTGAAAACGGTGTGACGTTCAGTATTTCTGTGTCAGCTTGACTTCATTTCTCTTGGAAATCTTAATAGAGCCTGGTAACCCCATAGTTTTCCAAAGCCTTATACAGTAGAGCCTTGACTTACGAGTTTAATTCGTTCTGAGACTGAGCTCGTTAAGGAGCTAGTTAAGGAGCTGGTTAACTCAAATTACTCTATCAACTCAATGCAAAAAATCGGCCGAGAGACAGCTGGTATCTCAAAAAACTCGTTAGTCGGGACACTCGTAAGTCAAGGCCCCACTGTACTTACAATGTCTGTACCTGGGCATTCCATGTGCAGCTAGCCACCCCTAGGAGCCTGACTGGTAGAAGGCGTGGATGGCAGGTAAACTACTGGTTTGGGGAAGGAGAAGACTACAGATCACTCCCTTGCTCTGAGCTCACTAATTCCCTTCCAGGTTAAGGAATGGGGTGAGCAGTCCCTGAGTGTCTCTATGTGGAAGTTGGGAGGAAGGTTGGGCAGCCCCTGGAGAGCTTCATCCTCTTACAATTCACTGCATGCGGCCACCTCTCAGCTCTGAACAGAGTGAGGTATGAAGTCATTTCCAAAGCAGCCTCTATGAAATTTCATTACACGGTGTTTTCAATTTAAGGGGAAAGACCTTTGCGGAAACTAATTTGCAGTGGCTTTAATCACAGAGCTCAGGGACTGCACACTTTCCCCATCGCTGCAACTAAAAAGGCTCACTGGGTTTGCAGATTGCCCCCGCCCTCTGCTCCTGGATTCCTCCTGGGGTGGTTGCACATCCCCTAATTTTTGCAATTTTTGAAACAAAAAGGAAGTAATTATACTCAGTCATCCTGCTGAATGTGCATGTGTTGGAATCAGAACCCATTTGAAAACACTCGGAGTTAAAGCGAATGGAATGTGTTCTAGGAAGGGGATCATCTTGGGGTTGTTTCTTCTTCCCTGTCAGCCTCTCCTGCCCCTGGGGACTGTCTTTTGGGTTCCCTTGCTCCCTTATTCACTGACACCACTGGAATTGTTCTTTACCTGGAGGTCAGGTGGGACTCACAGAAAGTGAAAGCATTTAAGAGTCAGTAAACCTAGGCCTATAAACCTAGGTCAGTAAATCTCAGTTCTCACTTACCAAACGTAGTCCCCTAGGAAATTCACACTTATCTTAAAGCTCACATAGGGTTTCCGGGAAGATGCAGTGAGGCAAAATGTGGGAAAGCCTGTGAGGTCTGCTCCAAGGTAAGGGGTTGTAGGAGTTGGTGATACCTGTTTATCCAAGGTTAATATTGAAGAGCACTTGTCTGAGTCAAAAGACTTCCTTGCTGACCCAAATCCTCCCCTGGTGAATATCACAGCTGCTTGAAATTTTGGGGGGTGAAACTTTGCAGTTTCTAGAATCTCCTGTGAAAATAGAAAGATTCCAGGAAGAATCAGACACTAAGTAACCCATTTTCAGTCATCAGCATTTAGCAGAGACTTGTTTATCAGATATCTATTGGCTTCTTGGGGAGAAGAATGAGGAGACAGATGTGGGGAAAGCTGGCCGTTTTGTGAGGGTGTTGGGAACTGGGGTGGATGGAATATCTTTATACTATGGTGTTCTCTGACACTGTGCTCAACACAGAGTTGGGTAAAATAAAGGGTGAAGGATAGCACATCAGGTACTAGACTAAGTATTTCATTTGTTTAGTGACTATTGGTCATTCTTTTTGTCTGTCAGCAACTGGACATGCTTCATATGACTGCAGGAAACCCCTGCCCCGCCACACACACATTTTAGAAGCTATGAATTGCTGATACATACTTGTTTCCCCAGCATCCTTTGCAGCTAAGAAGCTGGTGCACGATCCAGATGCACCTGCCCTTGGCTGTGACTTAGCAGCTGCTGATGTGTTGAGGTAGGGACCGTGCAGAATCCTATCTGGCCAGAGTGGTGGACCTAGGATGGCTACATCCCGTGTGAGATGGCAGCCATGACAGTGACCCCATGACAGTCATCATCCAGAGTGTGCTGGGGATAGTGGCTGTGATAGCGGTTTCTTCGGGGACTTGCTCTGTTGATATGATTTCAAGTGTTATTCCTGACAACCTGTCTCCAGCCCTTGCAGAGATTTGTGGTCTCTCCAGAGTTCATTCAATAACCCCTCTTTCTTCTTCAACTAGCCAGACTTCATTTCTGTGATGTCGGTCAGTTCGCTGTGTCAGTTTGGGGAATGTACTGAGCATCTCTAGGTTTCCATTTCTTTATCTCTAGAATGTGGATAGGAATAGTCCTACCTCATAGGTTTCTTCTGAGAAATGAGTAAGGGAGAGAACAAGGCAGGAGGCAGGGTGTCTTGAGGACAGTTTCAAGGAGGGAATGAGAATGAGGGCAAACATGCTGTGAGGCCAAGAGATGAAGACTGGATTTCTTGAGATGGGGTCACTGGAGACTGAATAGGACTCTGCAGTGTTGGGGCACAACTCCTATGGGGGTTGGGGGAGCTTTGAAAAGTAAATGCCAACTGAAGGATCTTAGTGGGTTTTTTTTTATCATTAAGATGGGAAAGGCACCCTTATTTTAAGTACTGCTGTGGACACTGCCCAGAGGGAGAGGTTAACTTATTAGTGTTCCCTGATGGGTAGGAGGGCATGGGGCCCAAAGCCTGATGGGAATTTTGGCCAGGACAGGAGGAGTCACAGCAGGGAAGGCAGGAGCAGGAGGGTGCCGATGTCACCTGGAAAGGTTAGGTCGTGGAAGTTGACAGAGTTCCCATGAACTGGCTTCCTTTTCTCTTTGAAATAGAAGATCAAGTTGTCTGCTGAGTGTGTGGGGTTAGGTGGACAGGGGAGGCCAGAGATTCAAGGAGAGTGGAGGAAGTTTAAGTATCAAGATCAGAGACCAAGAGTGTGAGTTAGATATTGTTTAGGCTGCTGTTACAGGAGACTCCCAAATAGCGTGGCTTGAATAAGAGAAAGGCTTATTTCCCCGTTCACACAGCAGTCCAGGTGGAGGTCTGGGCTGACAGGGGGCTCCGCAGTGTCAAGGGGAGGCCAGAGCCAGGTCATGCAGGGCTTTGTGGGCCTAGGGAAGGGCTCTGGATTTTATTCTAAGTGGGATTGAATATATCGGAAGGGATGCAGAGGGAAGGCAAGGGGTGGACCTCATGAAGGGAGTTAGGGAGGGCACCAGGGGACCTGTGTCTTCCTGATGTCTAGAAAACTGAGACAGTCTGGTGAAGTGCCCCTCCAGCACAGGGGAACTGTGCCCCCACCTGCTGCTCCCAGGCTGGTGGGCCTGTCAGTGGGGAAAGACAGGAGAAAGTTTGATTTCCTGTGTGTCCTGAAGTTCTTGCTTTTTGGTCAGTTAGTTGCTTTTTGGTCAGTTAGTTGCCCATGCATGCACAGCTGCGCGCGCGCGCGCACACACACACATACACACACACACACACACACACACAAACTGATTGGGGCCCAGGCTTGGGAATCAGGTAGACTTGCGTTTAAACCACAGTGACTGTGCCTATTGCTAGGTGTCTTTGAGAAGTGGATTAACCTGTTGCAGCCTCCAGTTCCTCCTCCATAAAATGGTGATATGAATAGAATGCCCTTCATAGAGTTATTGTGAAGATCAAATTAGAGGGAGCATGTAAAGCACAATTCTCAGCATGTAGTAAGTGCTCCATATATTACAGCTACCATCATTACCAAGGTTAGTAAGTCAAAGCTATCATCTTCACCATCATTTTACCTTTCTCCAAGAAACGTATTTATCTACTACAGGCCTGATGCATGAAATTCGTGCAAGGGGCTCGGCCCTCGCAGCCCCTCATGGCCCCTGCTTTCTTCCAGAAGGTCGTCCGAATGGTCATTCTGCTGTTCGGTCTAATTAGCATATTAGCTCTTTATTATATAGGATTAAAACAAACTACCCAAACATCTCAAAAGGTACATTCGAATTTCAAAAATCCTACTTGGAGCCAGCATTTCTTTTCCCTTTCAAGCCTGAGTCTGGAGAGGAAGTTACTGGTGGTGCTTTTCAGTGGGAAACCACCTGTCCACCCTTCTGTGTTCTCCTCAGAGAATCTGTTGTCCTGGGAAGTCTTTTCTTTAGATAGCAATTTGGCTGCTAAAATGAAGCCAGGCTTCTTTGTGTCTAAGCCTGCACTGGTTCCAGGGCTCGGTGTGGGGGTGGACAGGCTTGCCATTAGCAGGTGATGTTGGAGGCTCCCGCTGGCATCCCTTCTCCTCGCAGAGCCATGGGAAGCCATGCTGGCTGTTTGTGAGCACTTTCACATGTGTGTACGTGTGTGTGCTGTCCCACATGTACTGTCCCAAGGATATGATCTTACTCTTGTTTCCCACTTTAAGAGGCTGTATAGCCATGTGTCAGAGATACACACAGACCCACCCCTCCCTGGACCGCCTTTCAAGAGCTAGGACACTCCAGTTCTTCCTGAGAAAGGGGTGGGCCCCACTTTTCTTCTCTGTAAAATGAATGCCTGGCACATAATAAGTGCTCAATAAACAGTAAGTAATTGATAAGACCTGGGTTCTAGTTTTTGCTGTGCCATTAACCAGCTGAGTAGCGTTGCCTAAGTCATTTCACCTTGATGTTATAATGGCTGGAACGTGTGGGGAACTCAGAAGTCCCTTCTCTCTCGGAGGTTTTATGATTTTATCAGCAGCAACTAGACTTGCCAAGGCATTAGGGGTGAGTTAATTAAATGTTTGACCAAATATAGCAGGATAATTTTTAAGCTGATAATTTTGTATGGCCCTCGAATGATGTTATAAATATCCAAATGGCCCTTGGCAGAAGAAAGGTTCCCCACCCCTGCCCTAGACTATAGGTCAAGGTTCCCTTGGCCGTTTGCCTGTCCCGAATGATGTCTCTCTCCCTCTCCAATGGATCGTTCCTGCCACTGTAGACACATGTCCACTATCTCTCATCTTTAAAACATTTTTTCGAATCAGGTCCCATGAGTCAGTCCTTAGTGTTGGAATTTTGGGGGAAGAGAAGTTCTATTTCGGTTGGAGTGCAGAAGTTAGATCAGCCTGTGGCAGTTGGTGGCCCTCTTGCTCTCATAACGGAAACTTCACCTGCCAGTGACGCCAGCAGGTGAGCAAGCCACGAGGTCCAGGGAGCTGATTCCTGCTCACATCACTGAGTACCAGGTACAGCCTTGCCTGAAGCTATCTGCATTCAGACTTCTTAGTTATAGACATTGTTTTCTCCTGCCTTGTTAGCTTGTTTAAGCCATGGTGGGTTTTCTGTCACTGTCAAAAAAAAAAGTCTGACTGCTCCTTCCCGTGGCTAAGAGGAGCACCCTGAACTGTAACAGTAAGGATTTAGATCAGCCTCAAGGAAGAACTTCCAGATGACACTGTAAGACTCCAGTCTAATGTGGAGATCCAAATGCGTTCAAGCAGTGTCTGTTGAGGGCTGGCTACAGATTAAACCAAATTAATCCTAATGGGATTAACTCTGTTAAGGTAGCAACTGATGTCCCCATTTTAAAGAGCAAGAATGGGACTCAGAGTAGGTAGGTAAGTGGGCCATAGTGAGGAAGTGAGGAGCCAGACTGCACACGCTGCTTGCACCCTGGGAAGCTGCATGAGGTAGCTTGTCCACATGACAGAGCTGAAGCACTCAGCCCCACACCCAGTGTACTGTGGGTGCCTGAGACCGGATACCTGCCATGGGGCAGTTAGACTCACAGCAATTAGCACCCAAGGAGGGAAGGTCCACTCATCCTCCCAGCTCCCCCATGCCCAACATCCCTTTCTCTTACTTTACTTGGCAATTATAGAGTCATGCTCATGTGATCACATGGTTGGTCCCCCATTCACAAGCAGGCTGGCATTGGGAGTTGTTACAGGAGAGGCCAAGAGTCTTTGCCTCCCATGCCTGGGGACATCTTCCTTTGGGCTTTGGGGGGCCCTACTCCCACTTGCACACCAGAGGTCTTTTCCAGAACATGTAGAGAACCTCACCCAATTCGGAGCGAGATTTTTCCATTACTGTACTTTCAACATCTTCCTTGCAACTCAGCTCATGTACTCCTGTCTCTGTGCCATGGCCTACTGTGGCTGCCACAGGAGACTGGGCTGATGAGAAATCAACCGTTCAGCACTTGAAGGCCTGGGTGAGGCAAGATCTGACCGTTGGGAACTTGCACTTCAAGCTGAAGAGACTAAAGAAGCCCCAGGGTCCAGATGCAGTGCTTGGGGCAAAGTGATTCCTCAGGTATTTTGATGGCTGGAGGCTCTGGCCAAGGAAGGGGCCAGATGGCCGGGTCCCTGAGCCGTCCTTCAGGCCCACTGTATGCAGGGCTCAGAGTGCACAGAGAAGAGAAGACAGAGGCCTGCCTCTGCGGTGTTCACAGATTAAATAAGGACAAACCAGATAGTTGGACAGAGCACCATAGCTCATGAGCTGCTTTCATGGGTGAAAGGTAGGGGGACAGGGGCAGAGACTCGAATCTGCTGAGGACCTAGTTAAGGACAGAGAATTTTCAACTGAGACTTAAATGCTGTATCAGATATGTGTTTGGCTGAAGTAACATAAAACCCTACAAAGAATGGCTTTAAACTATAAAGGCATCTAATATTTAATGTTGAAAGATGATGTGGGAGATGGGATGTCCAGAGGTAATTAATGCTAATGGTAGCTCCTTGTTTCTGGATATTAGAATGCACACACACTCAGCCCCATTGTTTAGAGGTAGTCTATAGGCTCAACCACGTCGTCAGTGACTCAGAAGCCATCCACCTCCCTATCCATTATTAGTAGAATGTTGGTGTTACTCCCTCATGGTTGCACAATGGCTGCCTCCACTCCCGCCATCACATCTGTGTAATTAGCATTCATCACTGCATAATTAGCACTCACACCAGAAGCAAGGGGGCACCTTCTTCCCTGTCCATCTCTTTCTTTTCAGGAAAGAAAATCTCTCACAAAGGCCCATGCAGACTTTCTCTAATTCTCATTGGTCAAAACTGGGTCACGAGTCCTTGCCCCAAACAATCACTAGTGGAGGAAATGTGGTTGCTGTACAACTGGGCTTGGACCAACCATGATACCTTAAAATTAAGCATTTTCGGGAAGAATGCATCAACACTATCCTGCTGTAAATGAGAAATGGACAAGGTAGCTGAGGTTTCAAGGCCAAGAGGACAGAAGAACAAGAGGAGCACATCATGCAAAGGTAAAGAGGTTCATGAGACACCTGGGTGCTTGGATTAATAGTTCATTACTGCAGGAATACAGCACAGGTGGGGAAAGGTGGGAAAGATCTCATATTACATCTTATTCCTGGAGCTGGGCAGGCCATAGGCCATGGGGAGCTACTGAGAGACACTAAGCAAAAGAAGGAGTACCAGAGCAGATGGAAAATCATAGGTGTGCAGAGGTCCCTATATTTTATGAATCGAGCAGAGCCATCTATGACAGGCAATTATGTCACTAATACTTTGAAGGCCTCTGTTCAGATTATTATAATTGACAAGAGAGACTATATATGACCTTAATTAATGACATTAATTAATGCTAATGGTAGCTCCTTGTTTCTGGATATTAGAATGCACACACACTCAGCCCCATTGTTTAGACAGCTGTGATGTCACATCAGTGACACCTGCATCTCTCTCACCTCATCTCCCACCTGCCCTGGGCCCAGCCTTCAAATCCCCCCGCCCCCCGCCCAATCAGGGCACCTAAAATAACCCAGCACCTGTGTTGTAATTTATACAGGACACCCTCAGTTTACAGACGAGAAAACAGAGGCTGGAAGTAGATAAGGGGCTTGCTGGGGAGTTGTGGGGGTGTGATTTAAACCCAGAGCTTGTCTTTCCCAATCCACCATGCTACTTTATGACTTCAGAGGAGGCATCCCTCCAAACACAGCTAAGATGTTTGCTAATCCTGGGCTTCCTTCTGCCTCCATGCCTCCTTTTCATTTTCTGTGGTCAAACCCAGGAGTCAGGACCCCTCTCCGAGAGGGAAAGGCCCAACTCCTGCATTCTAGTCAAGAAACAAAGCTGCACTTAGTTATCCTTTGTGGTCCATTAACACGGGCCACAGGACCAAAAGTTCCCTTGGGTTTCTCTGCAGATGTTAGGTAATGTAAGTGTAGGAAAGTAGCACCAGGTCAGCCTTTCTGCCCTACAGTCTGGCTCACAGCCTTTCCCCTTCAGAACCACATTTGTTGCTGTTGGGAGTTACTGTGAGAATTCTTTTTCTTTTCCATCTAGTTGTTCTGATTAATTCCAAGTGCTACATCTCTACATGCTTCTGAAAGCGGAGGATGCACAACCTCAATTCTGTGCGCAGAGGATGCAGAACAAGAGTATCCATATATCTTTCTGAAGCACCAAGTTTATTGCAAGACTTGAAAGAGAACTGAATACTAGAATAGGAACTGTTCCCCTCCCGCAAACATGGAAGAGAAGAAGAGCAGGGGATGGGAGAAGGGCCCTGGGAAAAATGGGCCAGTCTCTGGAATTTCACCCAGATGGGGGTCAAGTGGTGGATCTGCAGTGGGGGCTGCTTCTCTTGGTTTCCCCTAGAGGGCTCCAGGCTGTCCTCCAAGCTCACCAGGTATTTTGGGTAAGATGCTTCTAAAGGCCACGGAGCTGCTAAGTAACTCTTGATGTAAATCGTGTGCACACCCCCGTTGTCTGCTGGACCAAGTCCTTTTGTTCAGGAGTCTTGGAACACACTGTGTATATGTTCCACTTCCTCCAGAAACTCTCTGGTACCTATAGCTTCTGGCCTATCTTCCCGCACCACGTGGCTGGCCTCCCTGAGCTTAGCATCTTTGAATCCAGCATTTAAAATATAGGCACTCTGGCCTCCACAGAGTCATTGATTGTGGACCAGCTTTGGCCTGGCTATCCATAACTTAAATGGGGCCTACTCCATTCTGTTAGCCATGCCGCTTCTTGGACAGTGTAAGGCAGAGAGTTCTCAAAATGAAGTCCAAGAACCACCTAGCCACCCCCTTCGGGCCCTGGAGTTCCACTTCTGCTGCTGCTGGTGGTGCTGTGGGTGGAGTAGGAATCCCTGGGGCCACACTGCAGGGCTGGGCTTGGCCTGGTGGTCCTGGACTCCTGGCTAGTTAGAGGATTGACAGACTCTTTGGGACTCTGCCTGAGTTCTGGCCCTCAGGCTGCCGATCTGCCTGGCGGAACCTGGAGAAGTCTGGCTGAAACTCCCGAGCTGGGGAGGGATTACAGCGGTTGGGGCCAGGAGAACAGAAGGCCCTTACCCTGACTGTGTGGCACTTCGCTCTGGGTTTCTTGGTGCTCAGGATGGGGTATGAGGCCATCATGCTGTGATACCTCTCGCAGGTTGATGAGTGCTGGGTCTGGTCCCGCTCAAACACCAGGTTCATCCTCTCCTCTGTCACCTAGGGATTCATGTCGTCACAGGGTGGCTCACTGCAAAGCCTGAGTTTCCTGGTCCCTCATGATTTGTTTTAAAGTCCCTCTGTCTCTGGGGTGGAGGGCCATCATTTCTTTAAATTGCTTTTATATTTTGCATTCCCTCTATCTTTGGGGTGGAGGGCCATCAATTTCTTTAAGTTGTTTTCCCATTCTAAAGATTCGAAAAATGGCACGTGGTATTTCCTGCTCAGTATCCGCTTCTGCAGCTCCCAAAAGTCCTTTCCCAGGACCATCTCATATAGAATCATTCTCAGGCTCCATAGTTTCGGGGCAGCATAAGAGAGCAATCTACAAAAGGTGTTCACCTTATTGCTGGTAAACTGAGTGCTGAGTCCAAAATCCACAATTTTGATGTTCATGTGAGCATCAAAGAACACATTCTCTGGCTTCAGGTCCCTGTGTACAATGTTTCTTTGTGTGGCAATACTATACAGCGGATATTAGCTGTAGGAAAATGCCTTTGGCTTCATTATTCATTTAGAGGCTTTTTCCTGCAGAATGTGGAATAATGTTTTCTTGTTGATAACTTCAAACAATTTTGCTATATTTGGGTGGTTCAATGCCTTCATTGAACTTTGAGAATGGACTTCAATGGACTTTGAGAATGGAAGTCTCTGGAGGCTGAAGGTGTTACTGAAAAACCCAAGTTCAGTCTGCTCGCCACTATCAAGACAATATTTGAGGGACAAGTGTTGGGTGAAAAGGAAAGGTTGCTTTATTCAGGAAGCCAGAAGTCTGGAAAGATGGCCATCTCCAAAGTTCTAGACCAAGCAGATGAGTTTTAAAAGGGAGGCAGGGGAGCAGGCAATTCCAGGGAACTGAAAGAGAAGTCTGTGTTTCTTTAGTCACAGATAACACTTTTTCACATCAGACTTCTGGCTTCAGCAGCTGGTGGTGGTTACCTTGAAAACATTCTTCTGCAAGACAAACCCATGGGATAGTTGCTCTTGTTGGTATAATCACTATAATTAGCATTGTTAGTATTGTCATTCGTGTAGTTAGCAAGTCACCTTGCAGCCATCTTTGTTGCCGAGGAGCCCCACGTTGGCCATTATGAGCTCCTGAACACAGTAGCGAGGTTGGGCTGGCACCTTTTGACAGTGATGGCTGTTAAAGTCATTAATCAGCAGGACTTCTCTGTAGCCAAGCCCCTGGTGATTTTAATGCCCCTAGTATTTTGGGCGGCTAGAATTGTTCTCCCAAATATGTACTCACAAGTTGCTGTTGTGGTGCCTCTTTGTCAAGCAAGAGGAGATAACTTGATGGTGCTTTATGAGGTCGGTGCAAGAAACGAGCCAGACACAGCTGGGGATTAAACCACCGTGGTTTTTCTCAGTTTTTGGTCTTAAGACTCCTTTATTCTGACATTAAAAAAGGATCCCAAAGAGCTTTTGTTTATATGGGATATTAGTCTGGCATTTACTGTATTAGAAATTGAAATCTAATAGAATGCTTAAAAAATAAAAGCATTTTTCACATCACCCTTTACCATATGTCTTTTTCAATAAACATTCTGAATGCTTTATATACACATTTACTCAGTTTCATAGGGACAGGGATTCTGAGGAAAACAAAAATGGTATGAAGGCTAGAAGCTGCACAACAGTCTTCCTTCAGGTGTTGGCCCAGGAGATACTCTGAGATGACACCAGCTTTTGTTGCTTCTCCCTCTTATGATGGTTTATTTTGTGTCAACATGGCTGGACCATGCTTCAGATGAAATTTACATTAACATCGGAGGACTTGATGTAAAAATAGATTGCCCTCCAAATCTAATTACCTGAGGGTCAAAAATAAAACCAAAGACTGACCACTCCCAAGCAAGAGGGAATTCTGCAGCAGACAGCCTTCAACATGGGCTGTTTCTGGTATCTAGCCTGACTGCTTTTGCACTCGAACTGCAGCTTTTTCCTAAATCTCCAGACTGTTAACCTCTCCCATCAGACTTTGAACTCACCAAACCTCCACAATCACATAGCCAACTCCTTAACAATTTTTATATCTATAACTACCTGTCTCCTATTGGTTCTATCTCTCTGGAAAACACTACCCCAGCCTGTTCACATGTACCCTTCTCCCTGGTTCTGTTCTTTCTTTCTTGTAGAATTTATTTCCTAATGACAATGTAATTTAGGATAACAGTGACCTGGCAAGCTCATACCAAGGCACTCGAGACAGATATGTGTTCCCTCCCACATGGGGTTTGGCTGTAAAGGAGGAAGAGGGCAATGCTTAATACAAACATCACCAAGAATGGACACTCAGGCATCAATGGAAATATCACTTCCCCAGAAAGCTAGACCTGGTAACAGGCACGATGCTAGAGAAGAGCCACCCTGCAACAAGAAAAGCATGAGAACTTCACCTGCCTAGTCCTGCCTGCTGGAGGGATGTCAAGGGAAAGCAAGGGCTTTGATATCTGATGGACTCGGGCTTAAATCCTGGGCCCACCATTTACTTGAGTATCTTTGGGCAAATCCCTTAACTTCTCTGAGCCCTAGTTTCCTCATCTGTCAACTGAGGCTTTGATCCAGTATAGGATTGCTCTGAAAAGCCAGTGAATGAATACATGTAAATTGTCTAGCCTGTGGTAGAAGCTAAATCAATCCTAGCTTCTCTATCCTCTTGGGAAGAGAGATTGATTTGTGGGAGGCAGGGGCAGTGAGCGGTAAACCTGTAAGAGAAACGGCAGTAACCATGGTACAAAGTGCACCTTTCTGTGATGACATCCCTGTGTTCCAGGTTTGCAGATGTGCATTCAGTTGCAGGGCTGCCAAACCTGTAAAATGGCCTAGGAGAGCTTCTGCTCTCACTCTTCTTCTGCAGGTGCTTCGGGGCATGATAGGAGCCTCGCAGGCTCTGAGGGAGACTCTTTTGCTCGGCTCTGGAACCCGGAGGCCACCTGTGTCACGTCTTCACTGATCAGAGTTAGACTGGATCCAGAGTGCCCTTCCTTCTGCAGTCCCCTTGGGGGAATAGCGGAGACTTTATGAGAATGAGGGTCCAACAAAAGCCTCGGGAACAAAGAAAAGGGGTTCTGGAACCTTGCCTTTCTGCTCCACTTGAAGGCACTCAGTTGTGGCTGTTGTCTTAATGGATAGCCTTTGAGAAATTTCATTTTGCTCTGGGCTAATCCTTTCCTCTAGTTTAAAACAATCAGACCATACTTTCAAAAGGAAATTTGCTTTATGCAAATATCTGGGAAAGTGTGAAGATTTCCAGCCAGGTATTCTGCCTGGCCCCACATTCTTCCAAAGTCCACCTTGATTCGTGGATGGAGAAACTAGACTGATCTCAGAACTGTGTTTTCAGCACAACCACTAGTAGAAAAACGATGTTGCCTAAGGGTGTGGCTTCCCTGGACTGACTTCTAATCTCCTGTGGGATTTACAAATTCATTGATACTCATTCAGTGAGAAGCTGCGGTGATCCCTGATGCTTCTGGGACCAGAAGGAAAGAAGAGTTAAGGCACAGCAACTTGATCTCAAGAAATAAGTACAACCCCCGCCCCCCGCTCCTCTCTATCCCACCTTTCACTCCATGGCACCTCATGGCCAGGTGGATGTGTAAGTTATTGTTCATACTGAGACATTTTCAAGAGTAAAGGTATATGCCATTAATAATTGTCTCAGGATGAGAGATGTAAACTGAGAGATCTGGTCACTGTATTTAGTACTAAGAGCTATCTAGGTGCTTAATAAAGTCTGACTAGGGTAAGTGAATGAAGACCTGATCTCTCTCTCTCTCTCTCTCTCTCTCTCTCTCTTCCCCCCCCCCCCCCCTATCTCATATTTACTCATTTACTCATGTTGGTTGAAAAATAAGGTTTTGCTCTATTTTCACCAATTAGAAAGAGAAGTGGCGGGGGGAGGACTAGAGTGACTAAGACTTCATCTGAACATCAGCCAGACCAGCATCACAGATGGACAGCCTAGCTCAACATGATGCATTCTGGGCCAAGTCAGCAGCAGAATCAGAATAAATCGCTCCCCAGCTCTGTCCTGAATCAGAACAGTGGGCTCACAATGAGGATGATTAAAAAGAGCAGAGAGCTTTTGTTGAGTTAAATAAGAGAAGAAACTTTTTGTGCTGATAGAAAGCATTGGCCATTAGAACCCCACTTCAAAATCCACCAGCCAGAAATGTCCAAGAAATGTGATGGTGCCGTAAACTCAAGACAAGTTTCACGAGTGGCTGAGCATTTCTCCCGTTTTTTGGATCACAGTTTGTATAAGTGACATTTTGTTTCAAAGTCTTGTCCATCCATCAATCCTTGTCCATCCTTCTGTTGCCTTCCCAAGTCAGCAGTGCCTCTTCCCAGCCCACCTGGCACCAGATGTTCTGACAGCCACCACTGTGTGTCCCACATCCTCCGAGTGGCAGAATGGGAAATCTCAGGCGACATTCACCTGGAAGCGCTTAGCCCTCAACAGCTGCAGCCCCTTGATTACCTCGCCCGCCTCGGCGGCTCTGTGCCGCCACCGTATCAATTGCTTGTCAATTCGGGTTAGCCATGACTTTGACTGACTGGATTGAGGGGAGTGGAAGTGGGGTGTAGGCGAATGGTTAAAATTAATTGCTACATAAGAAAAAATTGAAAGATAATTATTCCTGCTTTCCTGTCAGTGCTGGAGGGTAGATGACCTCATTAACTTGCAGCTTGTACACAATTCAATTACTAAGAGATGGAAAATACATTTTTAATTACCTTGGTGGCCTGTGTACCATTCATCTCCATTTGCACTGCCTTTTTTTTTTTTTTTTTTTTTTGAACTATTGTGTTGTGCTCTAAAGAAGTAGCACCATCTTAGGAAAATTGTCATAAAAACCAGTTCCTGACTCCTATTATTCCTGTTTAAGGTGGGATATTAAATGTGTGAGATTAACCCTTAAATGCCAGGTGAGTTGCAAGGCAACCCTTGCTGTAGTAATGTGTTTTTAATTAGCTTGTTATATGTCAGAAAATTCCCAGCTCTGTCCTAGTGAGAATTTAGAAGGATAAAATTGTGTATTTGGTTTTCAGTCATTAAAAGGAGAGATTCAAAGCCGTGGCAATCATGGAAATTAGGAAGGTAGGCCAATACTTCTATCCAGATGGATCCCAAAGGAGACTTCTGGTCCTATTTTGATGTCTGTTATTTCACTGATTAGATTAAGCAATGACTTAATTATCTGAAGTGTATTACATGGCATACTTTTTTTTTTTTAAATTCCAGGCACAACTTCAAAAAAACATCTAAGCTTTGGGTGGGTTTGCAGCAGTCTCTGTTGTTGATCTCAGGCTCAGTTGTGCTTGGGAGAGGAGCTGTCACTGCTCTGCATCTGTCTCCCGTCCCCAAAGTGCTTGGGCATGGGTTCCACCTACTCTGAAATAAGACAGATGTGATACACTCTGGAAAAAAATCATACACGTAGGACCTTCTCCCACTACACACAGCCACACAACCACTAGTAGGTGCCTCTTCCCTCTACAAATACAGAAGTTGAAGAGTTTAGTCTAATTATACTCATAAAGTGCCTTTAGTTTATATATTTGGGTACTTAGGAGCCATATTTGTAAAGACAGCTTATTTGTTAGTGTGAACTCCATGGATATTTTCCATTAATCATGATGGTCATGTGCTCTGTATAGTAGGACTAACAAGTATATGTAGGATATTTTGAAAAACTTAGATGACTTTTTGAACTGACTTGCTATTGCATCTATTTGGATATAGCATCACAATCAAAACATGGCTCTTGAACCATACAGGAAATACCTAAGTAACAGTGAGAACAGATGTTAATTCTGCCAGCACCAGATGTGTGACGGAGATCCTTTCTCTCTATCACCCTGTCTTTAGCCATTCATACATGAGCTCAAGAACAGTGGTTGAATTCTAGCTGGGCGAAGGATGAATAAGAGATACCCTCTTTTCATGGAGCTCAAGGTCTAGCAGGGTAGATTGACATGTAAATCAGTAACAAGGTGATATAAGTGCCACAGTGTATTCACATGTAATTAAAAAGGGACTGTAATGAACTTTTCCAAGATGTTCAGAAAGGTCTTCTGTTCCAACTGGGCTTGTTTTGTTTCTAAACCATGGTCCAGGGGAGAGTTTCTAACTCTACTGAGTGATCTGTGGTTAGGTTTCTAAAAGATGGGCCCAGAGTTCAAGTGACCTTAAGAAGTTGTGAATTGGGACCTGGGAAGGAGAAGGAGCCAAGTCTGAAATGTCACTCTCCTAGAGGTTCCTTGGACTCACTGAGGACCTTGTCTGTATAATTATGAGAACTTATGACTGAAGGAATGGTGTATGTTGTCCATACACAACTGTGTATGGATAGTGGTGTGACTCCAAACGGTGGTGTGCTTTAAACTAACAAGTGACTTTGTAGAAAAAAAGTTTACTTAAAATCTTATATAATAAAAGGGTAATATGCAAATAGACCGAATGGCAGAACAACCAAACAACCAATCAAAGCATAATATGCTAATGATATGCTAAGGATGCTCAACCGCTCACTATGACATGCACTGACTACCAGGGGGCAGATGCTCCCACCAGCTTGCTGCTGGGGTCTGGCCAATCAGGACTGAGCGAGATGGGCCAGACACACCCTGGAGCCCTCCCGCAACCCCTCCCCGGCCCGATCATGCACCAGTGGGGTCTCTCAGGCTGGCCTGCGCCCTTTTGCAATATGGGACCCCTCAGGGGATGTTGGAGAGCTGGTTTCAGCCTCATCCCGCAGGCCACTCCCCTTGGGAGGGCGCCAGATGCAGGGCTCATGGCTGGCGAGCACTGCTGCAGCAGCATGAGCCTTTTCCTGATTGGGCGCAAGCCTGCAGCAGGCACCATAGGGCCGGGGTGAGCAAGATGAGCGGGAGCGGCAGTAGGAGCTGCAGGCGGGGTTGGACTGTAGGTTTTGGCCGATCCCTGCAGGCCACCCAGAGGGACCCCACCTGTGCACAAATTCATGCACCAGGCCTCTAGTTTTACATAAAAGATGTATAGCTCACAAATAATATTGACATATACAACACATTTTATCTCATATAGTCAGCTGACTATCACAAAATGTTTTAGTTAATTTTTGCTGAACTCTTGTATTTGTAGCCAACCTGTGGTTGCAATCCAACCATAATTTGATAAAATTAGACTGCACATAAATGCATGATTACAATGTGATCCAGCAAAGAAGTTGCTCGCATCACTGATGAATGAGTACAAAATCCAATGTGAATGACACACAAAGGTGTATATCAGTACTTTACTCATTTGTCAATGATGTGAGATACATTTTTTGTTGTTAATCCTCACCAGAGGATATTTTATTTCCATTGCTTTTCAGAGAGAGAGAGAGTGGAAGGGAGAAAGGATGGGCAGGGGGAGGGAAGAATGAAGGAAGAGAGGGAGGGAGAGGGAGAGAGAGAGAGAGGCATATTGATTGGTTGCTTCCCGCACGCTCCCACTGACCAAGAATCGAACTCATGACCCTTTAATGTGGGGGGTGGACACTCTAATCATTGAGAAATACTGGCCAGGGCTGAGATACTTTAGTGAGGAAGATAATAGTTCTCAAATATCAGAAGATTTTCCTAAGTATTTTGTGTTATTCACAATGTAACACCTGCAAAGATGGCACAATTTAAATTGAATCTATATTAACATTTTCTTCATCACCTTTTTAAATCTGGTCAGTCAACAAAACAATAAATCAAGCCCTGATTTGTATCATTTGCTGATTTCCCTGGTGTAAACACTGCCACTATAGACAGTTTCAGTCTATCAACCGGATGTCATGGATGGCCGAGTTGGAAAGAGCTATGCAGCAGCATACCATTATAAGCTACTTCCACCACACAGATATAAGGGCGTAGTTAGTAGGAAAGTGTAATAAATTGATTAGGAAGTGAGTGTTTCTGAGTACTATATTTATTACCTTTTAAAAATTTATTTGGTTGTCACAGTTGCCACCTATTATTTCATATTTGAAACTTTCTGGATGTTGGTTTTAATTCTAGTCCCAGGACATTTGGAAGATCTCTTGCAATGCAAATTGATTCCTTAGAAGTACAGAGTTGTGTAGAAAGATTGAAGGTTTTGAAACCTGGCTCTTTTGTTACTGTCATTGGGGCCTGGGCTGGTGACTTAAATCTCTGGGCCTCTGGTTCCTTGTCTGTAAAATGGAACTAATGGGACCTAACTTTCACAGTTGTCGAAGGGCTACATGAGATTATTTGAAGGTGCTTAGCTCAGAGCCCTGCATGGAGACAATGTGTCATACATGACAGCTCTTACTTTTAATAATAAATAATAGACTACACATAATAGGCTTGAACTTGAATACTTTTCCCCCCCATTAAATGAAATAGTAGAGAGGGATGTAGGTCTTGGGAGGCATACACGCCAGTGGACAGGGAATGTGTGAGGAATCAGTCTGTACTTTCTGATGCCTAATCTTGAACTCTATGTCTGTGAACCGGCCAAGGTCACAGAAACAGGAGTCAGGGGTCACGGCCAATGTGTACTTGTTCTAGGTCTTGAACATTCTAAGTCTAGGTGGGAGGACCATTTAAAATGAACTTATTGGGGTTTTTTATTTCAAAAGTAATCTTTGTTATCAAAACCTTAGAACGTATAGTTAAGCCAAAATCACCAATAGTTCTACATTAATCAATAATCAACAACCTTTATGAACACTTTATTGTTTTTCTTCATACATTAATTTTTGTAAGAAATAATAATATGACACTAGAATTTCTTTTACTAACAATATTATGAACATCTTTCATGTTAGTAAGTTTTCCTCCCGCAACATTAATTTTAATTGTTGTCTATTTTATGATATAAGAAGGTACTTTAATGTGTTTACCAACCACCCTACTATTGGACATTTATATTATTATAATAATATCTGCAATCAGATACCTCTTCTTAAGGAGGAGAATTTCCCAGGTCAAAAGGAATGCACATTTTAAATTTCATATTAAGAAGAAACAAAATAGCCCAGCTGGCATGACTCAGTGGTTGAACGTCAACCTATGAACCAGGAGTTCATGATTTGATTCCCAGTCAGGGCACATGTCTGGGTTGTGGGCTCGATTCCCAGTGTGGGGTGTGCAGGAGGCAGCCAATCAATAATTCTTTCTCATCATTGATGTTTCTATGTCTCTCTCTCTCTTTCCCTTCCTCTCTGAAATCAATAAAATATATTTTAAAAAAATAAATAAAGAAAAAAACAAAACAAAAAACACTTCTGTTTGCTTGGAGGCTCTTCTGGCCTCATCCTCAGTAGAGAAGATGGTGTTTACTCCTGGCTCATGAGAAGGAATTTCAGACTTGGTGAGACTGGGAGCTGCACACTTAGCTTCCATTCATCTTCCTCAGTTTTTTTCTTTTCAGGAGTCTAGCTTCCTAAAAGGTTATGTTTAAAATGTTTAAAAATAGTAACATTCTTTCAAAATGTAATCATATTTCAAACTTACTAATATAGTCTCCTTTTCAAACTAAATGACAGCTTTCAGCTAACCAATGATGATGCACCCAGATGGCCCAGAAGAGGGGAGCCCATGTTGAGGTGTTCTTGGAACAGTGCCTTGCACATAATCAGCATTAGCTGTTATTATTATGCAAATATTTATTGAGAAATTAATAATTACTTTATAGTACAGCAATACAGTGAATAATTACACTATAATAATTGTACTGTATTCAAGTATCCTATATAATAAAAGGCTAATATGCAAATCAACTGAATGGCAGAGCCACCGGTCACTATGATGTGCACTGACCAGCAGGGGGCAGACACTCAATGCAGGAGCTGCCCCCTGGTAGTCAATGCACTCACTCTCAAAGGGGGAGTGCTGCTCAGCTAGAAGCTGGGCTCATAGCTGGCGAGTGCAGCGGCGGTGGCAGGAGCCTCTCCTGCCTCCACGGCAGCGCTAAGGATGTCCAACTGACCAACTTGGCCTGTTCCCACGGGGCCAAAGCCATCAGTCAGACATCCCCCGAGGTGGGCTCCCAGTCTGTGAGAGGGCACAG
Organism: Myotis yumanensis; assembly: GCF_028538775.1. NCBI lineage: Eukaryota > Metazoa > Chordata > Mammalia > Chiroptera > Vespertilionidae > Myotis > Myotis yumanensis. The sequence continues at coordinate 21,230,163 of NW_027223761.1, forward strand.
GCTGGGCTGAGGGACTGTCCCCCCTTAGTGCACGGATTTTGTGCACCTGGCCTCTAGTGTTTAATAAATATAAATAACTGCATTGCACAGTACTCGATTGTGTAATTTGGTTAGCCAAAAAGATGCTCAAAGTCAGTAGTAATAAAAATGGGGACTATTACAATGAAATGTTACTTTTTTCTTTCATTTTTGCCAAGATTAAAAACAATGGTAAGAAAATAAAATTTTAAAAAATAGAAAAATAAGTCAATCTATAGTTAGAAAAAGAAAATAAAAACAATGATAATTCTAATGTTGGTGAGGAAACATGGAAGCAGGCATTCTTTGCAATGTTGCTGGAAGTAGCTAAAACAGGCATTAAGTATATGCTTTTGAACTTGAACCAGAATGCTACTTTTCAGAATTTATCCTATGGAAATGATAGTGTTCCCAAGCTGTCATTTCAAGGCTTTTCATTGTGGTGTTGCTTGTGATTATAAAAACTGCAAAACAACTCAAAGGTCCATGAGTAGGGAAGTGATTACATAAATTATGATATTCTCATTGAGTATGCTGTCATTAAAAATTATAAACTTAGCCCTAACCGGTTTGGCTCAGTGGATAGAGCGTCGGCCTGTGGACTGAAGGGTCCCAGGTTTGATTCCGGTCAAGGGCATGTACCTTGGTTGCAGGCACATCTCCAGTAGCGGGTGTGCAGGAGGCAGTTGATCGATGTTCCTCTCTCATTGATGTTTCTAACTCTCTATCCCTCTCCCTTCCTCTCTGTAAAAAAATCAATAAAATATATTTTGAAAAAAAATTATAAATTTATCAATCTTTACATAGAAAGATTACATAATTAAGTAATGAGAGCAGGATATAAAACAACATGGTGCTTTGGCTGGTGTTCTCAGTGGTTAGAGCACAGGCCCAAGCACTGAAGAGTCTCGGATTCGATTCCCAGTCAAGGGCACATACCTGGCCTATGGGTTCTGTCCCAGGTCCTGGTTGGGGCATATGTGGGAGGCAACTAATTAAAGTGTCTCTCACCAATCTCTCTCTCTCTCTCTTTCTCTCTCTCTCTCTCCCCTCCCACCCTTCTACTCTCTCTAAAAAAAAAAAAAAAAAAAAAAAATCAATGGAAAAAATACCCTAGGGTGAGGATTAAAAAAACAAAAAAACCCAACATAGCGTGATACCTTATCTGTTTAAAAATGTGTCTCAATGTATATGTATGTGTATGCACATGTATGAGCACACATGTGCACATGTAGTAAAATTATGGAAGTATATACATGAAAAGTTTTAAATTGGGGGAGTTTTGGAAGGTATTCTTTATTCTTGAAACATCTCTATAGGATTTGAATTTTTGCAACAAATAGGTACTAGTTTTTTAATCAGAAGAAAAGAAAGTTATTTTTTTCTAATTAATTAAAGAAAAAAGAACTTATTTGCAGAACAAGGTGCTGTGGGTGATTCATCTCAAGACTAAGAGAAAACTGTGGGACAGACAATGGTGTGCAGTGGGGAACAAAGTGACGAGAGACTTATTCCAGCTACGTGGCCAGGAGGGGCTTCATAGAGGAAGAGACATTGAACTTGGCTTTGAAGGATAAGAATCAGTGGGTCAAGGAACCAACATCGGGATTGATGAAGCTAACTGTGCTTATGTTGCTTATTATCTGAACTAAAATGATGGGTTTCCACCCCAGAATTGCCTCTTAGAAAAGAAGTTGCCTTATATTCAAATCTTTCAAGTTTACTCATATTATGAGGTTCTCCTTCAGTTGTTTTATTTTGAAAAATCACATTAGCCTGAAATGACCTAAATCAATATTAGTTTTTGATGCTTATAGAGGTTCCCAGCACTGATTTAGGAATTATTCCTTTGGGTGTGACTTCACAAAGGCATCTGTTAGAATTTGTCATATATGCATCTTGTAGAAATCACACTACAAAGCACGGTGGTTACAGTGAAGGTTATGAATATAACATATAAGTATGAATACATGAAAAAAACAGTAATGGTATGTGAAAATAGTACTGTGGTTTAGGATAAAATTTTCATGTTAGTATCGTATGCAGATTCGAAGGTGCTGCATCTCAAATAACTTAGATGGAAATGAAGATGAAATAATCTTGCAAATGGACTCAAAAAAGGTTCTAGTGATGATGAGGACTGATGCTAGAATAAAATTCGTTCATGAAATAGGAAAATGGAAAATGCTTTATTTCCAAATCAATGTATGATTTTTACGTATTCATTTTTACATGTGTATCCTAACTAGGTTTACTTAAATATATTGTAAGTAGGTATTTGGCTATTTTATCTCTATCTCCAAAAGTGTTTCCCTGGTTTTCTTATCAGAACAGTGGAGGATTGACATTTAGGAAGCTGCCACATTCAGACAATCTATTTCCTGTATTCAGCATACATGTGTGTCTGATATCTGGGTTATATTCCCCTTGCAATACTTTAATAAGTAATAGTAACAGCTGCCAGCTTTGTCCGCCTCTATGAACTGTGGCGTGTGTCTTTTATACCTTTATCTTTAGTCCTTATGATAACGCTACATTTATTAGTTTGCTGCCATAACAAAGTACCACAAGCTGAGTAGCTTAAATAGCAGTGATTGTGCACAGTCCAGGAAGCTGCAGGTCTCCAATCAAGGTGTCCCCGTGGGCTCCTTCTGCGGGCTGTGAGGGAGAACCTGTTTTCCCTCTCCCTAGCTTGGCGGTATGCTCGTGATCTTTGATGTTCCTCGGTCTGTAGAAGCATCACCTCAATCCATGGCTTCATCTTCCCATGGCGGTCTCCTTACGTGCCTGTCTGCCTCCAAGTTTCCCCTTTCTGTAAGGACACCAGTCACATCGGAATAGGGCCCCGCCTAATGACCTCATTTAAACTAGATATACCTAGTCGCCACCCATAGGAAATCTAGTAGCTAAAACCCAAGGTTGTGGTTCTTTCCTTTGCTAAGTGGGTAATGCTGAGAAAATATAACAAGACAGGACCCCCGGCTTCCATCCATTCCTGTGCATAATCAAATTAAAATTAAAAATGGGAAGCCTACATGTGAAAATAAATTTGGCTTAAAAATCACGGCAGAAATTTTGATTTTTAATTAGTTTCAGAAAAATGAACCCACCCCATTCTCAGTGCTTTAGAGCTTCCTCTTAGTTTTGAGATGGATGCTGATGATGATAGTACCTGCATCTCCAGAGGACAGGGACTTTGTTGAGTTTAATTAACTACCATTGTCCCCATGGGGCAGGGTTTTTGTGCTGGCCACATCATAGGTCATGGTCAGCCCACAGCTGGACTGCATTTGGGTCAGGTGCCCAGCTGTGGTCCAATTAGCGGCTGTGCCTTTCTTCTTTGTTTCCACCAAGCAAATCCTAGACGTGTGATTCAGAGCCTTGGCATGAAATAACCCTTGGGCTTCATAAGTTGTGTGCAGTCTCTGCTTCATTTTGCATGCTTGAAGAACATTTTTTGTGTGTGACTTTTAGTGTCTAGACCAGGGGTGGGCAAACTTTTTGACTCGAGGGCCACAATGGGTTCTTAAACTGGACCGGAGGGCCGGAACGAAAGCATGGATGGAGTGTTTGTGTGAACTAATATAAATTCAAAGTAAACATCATTACATAAAAGGGTACGGTCTTTTTTTTTTTTTTAGTTTTATTCATTTCAAATGGGCCGGATCTGGCCCACGGGCCGTAGTTTGCCCATGGCTGGTCTAGACATTCACCTCTATCATATCAAATATACTGTAAGCTCCTTAAGAGTCATTTTCTCATTCATAACATGATCCTGACCATGGTGCCTTTCAAACCCATATGAACTATTTAAACACAACTCGTAGCTTCTTTGATTCGTTTCATTAGCAGGTAATGGAAATACACTGAGCATCTGTTTTGCTCAAGGCAAGGTGGAGGATTACAGAGGTGGATGAGGCAGGATTCTTGCCCCTGAGAGCTTATAGTCTAGCAGGGCCAGTAGTGATGAAAGCAACCAGATGTAATCATAGGCAGACTAAAGGAGTGCTCAATTAAGACAAAAACTGTGTGTTGTGGAAATGCTTTGAATGGAGGCATTGGTTTTGCCCAGAAATAAGAGGATATTTTATTTGGATCAAAAGGAACAGATAATTCTGTAGGGAAGGAGAGCAAAGTCTCGCAGGTGGGTGCTCAGAGATGAGGTGACAAAAGCAGTTGGGACTAAAGGATCTTACATGGCAAGTGAAGGCTGGTATCTGTGCAGACCATCTGCACTTTCCTTTTACTGCCATTCATTCCTCAAAACTCTTGGCCTCTCCATACGACAAGTGCTGTATGGGTGCTGGAGATGCAAAGATGACTTCATGCTCACGGAGCCACAAAGAGGGAGTGATCCATTCAGCTAGTGGGCAGTGGGTAGTCTCCATCCCAGAGCGGGTGACGTTGACCTGGACTTAGAAGAATGAGGAGCACACCAAACTAGAGTGTGGGGAACAGACTTCAGGCAAGGCTACCCCACAGACAGATATGGAAATGTCGCTGGGGTAGGAAGCAAGAGTCGGGTGGGGATAGGAATTGTGGAAGATGGGGAAGAGGATGGAAAACATATCTGGGCCAGATTGTGGTGGTGAGGAGTCAGGGCAGGGGAGACACCATCCCACTCTGCTTTAGGGCTGCAGGGTAGAGAGAGACGAAAGGGAGGAGAGATGGGAGCCACGTAACAGCTCAGACAATGGATGTTGAAGGGGCGTCCTGGCGCTGGGCATGGGATAGAGGCTCTAAAGCAGTGATCAAGGATGTGGAATTTACGAGCTCAGTGACTGTGTCCGCACAGGGAGAAGGAATGCCGGGGGGTAGGGTGGGTCTCTGGCCCAGCTCTCACCCGGTTGACAGCCTGCCTCTGTCCCCAAGATGCTGAGGTCTCGCAGTGGTCACTGATAAGACCCTGTGTCCATTGCTGAGCCGGATAGCTGCCCACCAGCACCCAACCTCAACAAAAGCAGTCTTGTTCGATTGCCAGAGGAAAAGGGACTCCCTGTTCACTTCCCGCATCAAACTCGCAGTTTCCAGAAGGCTCCGTGTGAGCCTGTGATTGACTAAGGAGTCAGAGGTAGAAAACGAGGACAGCCGTTCCGGACTGGCCCTACCCGGCCCCTCACGAGGCCACAGGCAAGGCTTTCAGGAGGACGAGTGCTATTTGGGGAAAAATGAAGTGGGGGTGGGGAGGGGAAGATGTCAAAAATCAGGAACAAAACATCTCAGGCACCACTCCAACCCTACTGTGGGGTTGCCAGGAGCCAGGTGCTGCTGCTGGAAGCCCGACGTCCGCTTGGCATCTCCCCCGTCATGGCGGCCCTTTCCTGGGCCCTTTCCTGGTCCCACGGGCCCCGTCTCCCTGCTGGTGGGCACTGCAGCCACAAGCACCACTCAGGTGGTCTCAGGGATGGAGTGGGAAGGAGAGAGAGAGAGAGAGAGAGAGAGAGAGAGAGAGAGAGAGCCCACTAGCAGCTCCTGACGCAGGGAGCGGGGGCAGCAGACCTGGTCTCTGTTTCTCCTGAATGTCCAAGGAGAAACAAAGGTTTCCTCCTGCCCAGGGTGCACCTCCTTCCCAGGGCAGGAACACTGGTGTGTCAACAGGGGTAGCTCTGATTAGGAGAGGTTGACCCTAGGCATTATGGGAACACCAGGGACAAGCCCCTAACTGAGCTTTGCCCAGGGGAGGAGACACCAGAGCTGCTTCTTAAAAGACAAATAGGGAGCCCGGCCGGTGTGGCTCAGTGGTTGAGCTTCGACCTATGAACCAGGAGGTCACAGTTCGATTCCCGGTCAAGGGCACATGCCCAGGTTGCAGGGTCCCCCAGTAGGGGGTGTGCAGGAGGCAGCCAGTCCATGATTCTCTCTCATCATGGATGTTTCTCTCTCTCTTCGTCTCTCTTCCTCTCTCAGAAATCAGTAAAAACATATTTAAAAAAAAAAAAGACAAGTAGGGATAAGTCAGGCCACAGAGAGGTACCTGAGAGCTTGGGTTTGGGGGGCGCTGTGGTTAGCAAGTCTCCTGGAAAGCCTTGTCCGCCACCAGTGTTACCCTCTGTTTCTCGATGGGTGTCATTAACCATTCTCCAGAGGCCTTGGGAGTTAAGCTTTGCCATTGAGGGCAGCAGCATTTGTAAAATAATGAAAGGACTAAACCGCCACGAAAGCAATAAGCTTTGCAGTGATATTCTGGCTTGTAATTTACATTAGACGTAATTACATTTTCTAAACATAAAAGGAAATGTTTGTGATCTGCAGAGAGGAGGCCCTAACACACAAAGGCAGGTCTCTCTTGGTTCCCTGACCCATTAAGTGACAATTACGGAACCCGTGTTAAACATCCTCCAGGCGAAGTAACTCGCCCGAGCTCTGGGCTGTTAATGCTCCAACTAATGGCGTTCCTTCCCTCAGTTGCATCAATGTCAGCATTTATGTTTTTAAATAATAGCACATAAACGCCCAGCTCTGAAGTATTTGCGGGCTTTCTTTGTCACGCCAACTTAGATTTCAAGTCCTCTCCCTCCTTTGTTTTTCCTCTAAGTAACTGTTGGCCCACGGTAGCAGGGAGGGGGTAGATGTGAGTGCAGAGAGCAGAGAATTCAGAATATTGGACTTAACCAAGAATGTAATTGTTTTCGTCTCAAAGAAGTCCAGACACAGGCAGGCATGGCTGATATGGCAGGGACCCAGGCCTCCTGTCACATGGCCTCTATCCTAATGTCACCCATGATTTGGGTGGCTGTTGGAATGTCACCAATGGCAGCAGGAAGAAGGAGGGTCGGGGGGGAAGGACAGACGGCAGAACTTCCACTGCAGTCGGCTTCCTCGAAGGGTTTTTCTGGGAGCCCCACACTACACTTTTGCATGTAACTCATTATCAGTCTCAGGGGCACACAGCATCTGCAAGGGAGGCTGGGAAATGTAGTTGTTTAGCTGAGTGGTTGCCACCCAGGATAGCATTGGGAAAAATGGGTGCTGGGTGTGATCATTCTTAGCCAAGGAAGATAACCATTTCCTAAAATCTGGGGATCATATTTGTTGTAATAAGGAATGGGAATAGCTGTCAAGCTCTATGGCCAGGTTTTTTTTTTTTTTTTAAAGTTTTAAAATAACTCCTACTGTCTTTGTCTTTTTATAAAAGCAATTTCACTGTTAGAAATTTTTAAACTGCAGATTAGCAGAAAGATTACAATGAAAAAGCACCAGGACCAATCTGAGGATCTGGTGTGTGCCTGTGAGAGTGGGAAAACTTCCCTGTGAACATATTTGGCTTGAAATGTTTGCATCTCTGAAGCCCGTGGATTAATGGAGAACAAGAGTTTAAAGGAGGGGAAGAAGGCCACGGTCACCTAGACATTAAGATGGCATCTCCCCTTTGACAGGGACCAGCTCCAACCTCATCCAGCAGTACCAGCCTGTGAGCCCAGCTTGGGCCCCCCCCCCCCCCCCAAACCTCCCACTAGCCTACCCCTAGGGATCCAGACGCACCTGTAGTTCCCAGTCCCTACCCCCATCCCTCTGACCACAGCCTGTGGAGGTGACCTGACTGGTTGCTCACTTTGCTGAAGGACTGGGTATCAGCACCTTTGACCTTGGGCCTTGGCCCACTCCAGGAAACAAGGCCACTGGGTCAGAGTGTCTCTGAGGAAAGAGGCTGCATTGCCTGGGTCCTCTTAAAACCTCCATCTTTTTCTCCGTCTGGTTCCTTGTCCCTGTCCTCGTTGCCAGGCTTCTGTGGTGAATAAAAGCCACTGAGAGATGAGGGAAGAAATAAGAGAAAGAAGAAGGCAGACAGACAGACAGTGAAACAGACATTCAGTCAACAGCAAGCAGAGAGCCACTGCTTTCCCACCGTGTGAGGAATAGCAGGAGGGGCACAGGACAGAAGCAGAAGCAGAATTCTGAAACCCTGTCACCCATGAGCTGTGAGTTAGTTGAGGAGCCCAGAGAGATTTAGTTTAAGTAGCATATGCTGAGCCATGTTAAGTACCAGGCTATTAAAAAAAGAGAAAAGGAAAAAGAAAAGAAAAAGGAGCCATGAATACACTCCACCTGTGGTCTGGGAGCTGCCACGGTGTGGCAGGAGCGATGGAAACCGCCCTGGGGATTGCCAGTAGACTGTGCGGGCTTAGAGAGGAGGCCAGGGCGGGACTCTGGGAGCAGAGGGCAGAGGGGCTCACTGTGCTGGGAGGGTGGGAAGCGCTTCGCAGAAGAGGTTTCAGATGAGCTGGGTCTTGGAGAAGGAGGTGTTTGCAGGTTGAAAGCAGAGGGGACAGCAAGACAGAAGGCTGGTGTGGGCAGAGGTGTGGTGATTTGGCACTGGTGGTGAGTTTGTGGGAAACCGAGTTCTGTGGCCTGGAGCTTGGGATACACAGAAGGTCATGGCAGGAGCGGGGTTTGGGCAGAGAGTGAAGGGCCTTGATTATTTACTGTGTGGACAATTAGTCTCTAAGGAGGGCAGGCAAAGGTTTGGCAGAGGAAGGGTTTGAAGATGGGGGAAGGCAGAGGAAAGGCAGCCCAGGTGGGATGGGGCTGGCATGAGCAGGGGGCTTGGAGGCTTGGACGGGCAGGGCTGTTGCAAGACCAGCCTGGTTGGCGGGAGGGAGGGTCCCTGTGGGGTAGTGTTGAGAGATGCGGCTGCAACTAGATCTGTGCGGGGAGCAAAGAGGTCCTGGAAGATTCAGAGACGGGTGTATTAAAGTAAACGTTTTATAGGATTCAGCAGTCAGGCGAGCCTGAAGGCTATCTGCTTGGTTATGAGGTTTCTCGGAGGACTCCTGTGGATTCATGGGGGAAAAGTCCTTTTTGCTTCCTGGGTCCTGGGTCCTGAAGTTACTGTTACTCCAGGGACTCAAGAAAGACCACCAAAAAGCATATACCCAGACTATTATTCTAGTTCCCTGCAGAAATGGCTTTGCCAGTTTCAATGTGAAGCTTTGCACTTGCCTTTTAGGACGCGCCAACATAAGAAGCCCCTTCTAAAGAATGTTTGTATATCTTTCATAATTAAACACATTGGGATGGCTCTTATGCAGCAACCTTTTGGTAAGTAACCACACAAGCAACTTCTCTCATATTCAGCACGAAGAAGGAAACATGTCTACTCAGACAAAATTATGTGTTACTTAAGGACAGCAGGTAACGACAACGATATATCCCGGCGTACTTAGCACTTTCTCCTTGGCTGCCAGGAAGCCCAGCACTCCTTTTGCTTTGCAAATGTGGTAACTACCTTATTCTACTGCTCTCTGTTCTCTTTCTCATTGACTCCTCTTTAAAAAGAAGTTAGCCCTGCTGGTTGGCTCAGTGGTTGAGCATGGACCCAGGAACCCAGAGGTCACCAGTTCAATTCCAGGTCAGGGCACATGCCGGGGTTGCAGGCTCGATCCCCAGTAGGGGGCGTGCAGAAAGCAGTCGATCAATGATGTTTCTCTCTCATCTCTTTCATTGATGTTTCTACCTCTATCCCTTTCCCTTCCTCTCTCTCTAAAACTCAATAAAAACACAATTTTAAAAAAATTTATATTCTTTTTTATTTCTTTTTATCTGTGTTGAATAATGTAAATGCCTCAGACACTTCTGGGAAAGAGACTAGGTGTGTAATATGATTAAATCTGAAATGAAATGCTTTTCTTCTTCCTGGGAAGGCAGCTCCTTCTATGCCTTTCCCTGCAGCCAGAAGCCTCCCCCCACTCCTCCTGCTGCCCCCCTGCTCACGTGTGCTTGTGGCGCCCGGCCGGCCTCTCCACCGGCCCCTCCTGGCCACGCTCCTTAGGAAGATTCTGCGCTCCTCCGCCTCTGTTCGAGGGCCCTTTTGGCTTGAGATGTTTTCTATCTTTTCTATATTTCAGAGCTTTGTGGTAAATAATCAATTCAAACCAGCACCAGGGTCTCTCTTTCTGTAATTCTAAAAACCCATTAAATTATATTGTTGGGAGAAAACAATAGCTGTGCTAATCATGCCCTGTGCATGCGCATCTTAATTTCCCCAGAGGCCTGAATATGAATTTTTACTAACATGTTAATTTTGTGTGTTAATCAGTAGCTGTAGGCCGAATGAATGGATTGACTATGTAAAACTGTTTGATATTGAAACAACTCCTTTTGACCCCCTCAAATTGGCTTCATTCCCCTAAAGACGGTTAAAGTTAATTAAGCACTCAATAGGTTTATGGTGTTTAAATTAAAATATATTACTCCTCATTGTGTAGTCATCAAGTGAGAAAGACATCCTCCTCCTGGCTGCCTGGCTGGCTAATGGGCTTATCAAAATTCATGATGTAATAAGAAGGCCGACAAGTGCATAAGAGGCCCTGGCTGTCACTCAAGGAAAAACACTGACCATCTTTGCCCACTAGAGGGCACAAGATAGCCATGAATGCCAGTGACTCTAGCGTTGGTTTTGGGATTGGAAGTCCGTACTAGTAGGAACGGCCCCTGGTAGGCCTGTTTCTCTCATTTGTAAAGAAAGCAGTCTTTTATGCTATTTTCCTAAAAAATGCGGAGCTCACTCTTGATTTCTCTAATTCCCTCTTTTTCTTTTCTTCCTTGTTCATATTTTACACCCCTTTTCTACCTTTTTGGATTTGCGATTCTGTGTTTGTAATAGTAGCAAGTAGCAGAAAGTAGCCCCCTTGTCTCTCAGAAAAATGAAACATTGCTGTTTTTAGTCTGGGTAACTTTTCCATGACATTTTCATTGTCAAGGGTGCTGGGAAAGCCTGAGGCTTGTGCTTGCTGAGAAAATCAGTGACACGGTGCAGAGAAAATATATAAAATAACACTTAAGCCTTCTCTCCAGAAAGACACATGAAAGCTATAATTGTGCCTGCTGACTTTCCCTCTGGGCCTCCTGGGGCCGGGGTAGGGAGATGCCTCCACAGCCTGCCATGACAGTTGCATTTAAATCGGAGAGAAGAATTGCTTAATGAAATCGGCAGAGTGTGCAGGGGGGGTCATGCTGAATCCTGCAGGAATTCTGACTTTGAATTAAAACTGGGCTGAGGTGAAGCTGATCAGAGTGTTATCACGAGTGGGATCCAAAGCTGCCAGCCCCTCCTCTGTCCAGCGAGCTCCATCCCTGACCACAGAGACGTTAGTCAGCAAGGAACAGTCACCTGCGGTCACCTTTGTAATGTGGCTGGTGGTAGGAATACCAAAGTGTTCTTATTAATAATCTGTAACTCATTTTTCTTAGACTGGTTTTGAGAAACATATACATTTACATAGTTATTGTGTGTGTGTGTTGGGGGCGGGGGAGTAAGTCACAAAATGGACAGAAGATACCTCCTCTGAAGCGTACATAGCCCTGAGTGTAAGACAGGGAGGCAGCGGGGTGACAGGGGAATGAATGGGAGTCGTCCTGTGGAAGTTTAGGTGAATGATGCCCAGTTGTAATAAGTTCATGCTTGAAGAGGTGGGACTCGGCCCCACACAGGACTGAAATCCAGTGTGAGTCAGCATTTGAAGGGCATTGTTTGCCCATCTTCCATTCTGGGTACCCGTAATAGCATGGGGCTTTATTTTCAAGATACTTTTGACCAGTAATTGTTAATAGTGAATATTACTTGAAGGCCGTGGTTTTCAAACTATGAGGTAAGGAGTGGAACCTGGAGGGTGTGGAGCCTCCACCCTCCCAGAGCGCTCTGCCTTCCCTCTGCTTTTTGTTCTGGGGCTTCACTTACGATTTCATTTGGGAAAAGAGGCCGCCACTGCTGAAAGGGGCAGGAGGGGGGGCGGCAGGAGGGAGGAGAATTTTATTTTTAAATACCTTTTTATTGATTTCAGAGAGGCAGGCAGAAGGAGAGAGAAATAGAAACATCAATGATGAGAGAGAACCATGGATCTGCCGCCTCCTGCACGCACCACACTGGGGATCAAGCCTGCAATCCAGGCATATGCCCAGACTGGGAATCAAACAGTGATCTTTTGGTTCATAGGTCCACGCTCAACCACTGAGCCACCTGGCCAGGTGGGAGGAGAATTTTTAAACTTCTAGTTTATTGCCTTCTAGTGTACAATGTGTTCTCATTATCTCATTTGAATAAGATAATGAATCTCAAGCTGGTTATTGTTTGTTTTTTTCTTCCTTGATGTCTTTTCAGAATTCATTGTCACACAGTGAATGGCAGAGCAAATAGTTGAGCCTAAGTCTTTGGATTCCACATTTAGGACTCCTGCCCTAAGGCAGACTAGATTGAAGAGGGTCACATTCCCGCAGGCAAACTGGGTGGCACAAAGATGTTGAAGGGAAGGGTGCTCGGGACTAACCAGACCCAGGGAGAAGCCTGACCTTGAACAGGCAGGTCAGCGGGAGGCAGCAGAGCCAGGAAGGGAAGAGGGTACCTGGAGCCTGGCGGGGAGGGGCAACTGGGGCGCAACTCCTGGTCTGTGACTTCGTCCCAATCTGGCCTCTCTGCTCAGGGAGGAAGAAAGGGTCCTGCCTCTGGGCCTCTTCTTTCATTTTGGGATTGCCATCATCATCCCAGTCCTTCAGTGGGTGGGGAGACCCAGTCACAGTGGGCCTGAGCCGGCAGGGAATCAGCTCTGCAAATCTTGGGGCCCAGCCCCACAGAGGGTCCCATGTCTTTCTGGGGTAATGATTAGCGCTGGGGGTGTGACATGGGAACAATTGTTTCCTACCGGCTCCGTGTGCTTCAGGACAGCCTCTCCTGGCGGCCTCCTCTGGGTCACTCCCACGGACTCCTTTGACAAACCTGTTCACAGGGCCATTCCATTCATTTATTAAGATGCCGCCCTTCCCCGCAGCTCTTTCTTAAAGTTAACCAGTAACTGGTCTTTTTGTTATTCCATTTCTGTGTGAGAAACCCTTGCGACTGTTCCCACCAAGGGAGCACTTGTGACTTTTGTCTCCTTTCTCTCTCTTGCGGGTCTGCAGAAACCATTTCATGTCCCTTTGTGTCTGAGAACTTCACACTGCCCCTCCCCCCACACCTCCCCCACAACCATGTGCTAAGCAGCCTTGCTCTTCTCAGAACTCCTGACTCTGTTTCCAGCTGGTCCCTTAACCTCCCATCCCTGACAATAAAACCGGCCAGGGAGATGTTGGACTCCTCCAACAAGATGCACTTTGAGGACACTCTGGGGAAGGAGTGGCAGTCGGAGAACAGGGACAATCACATCTGAAGTTGATATTCATTTGTGCAGTTGTTTTTCCTTTGCGTGGAGTTCTTTTCCTGAACAAACATCAGAAAGCCTACCGAGCCAATTGCCTGGAAAAGAAATGACAGTAAGAGCCGCACAGACTCAAGTCTTCTGTCAGCACCCATCGGAGTAAAACAGGTTTACACGTCGCAGCAGAGAATCATCTGTTTGATTTCTCTAAGCTGAGAGGATTTTTGGTCCTTAGAGTGAGAAAAGAAATTATTTTACTTTAAGTTCATGTCTTAACCACAACCAAACCAGGACTTAATTGCAGCATTTTCCCTACCCAGGTCAAAGGTATTCACTGGGAAGTACAAATTCAAGGCCCTTAGGCCGCAGGAAAGGTCTGTAGTCTCAGCCTGGGAGCTGTTCTGATGTAGAAGCCTCTTCATCTCATCGCTCCTAATTTGTGCACTTAATTGACAGCTTGTTAACAGTTCATTAGGAACACTGAAAACCATGTGGCAAACGCAGATCTATCTAGCGGAGAGGATGTGGTCCCTTCTTGGGAGCCACTGTTTATTAAACATCACCGGAAACAGCATCGCATGGCAGAAACAGCCCATGGCCTCCTTTCAAAGCAAGACATTTTGTCCCTTCCTGCTAAACTCTCCAGCTCCTGGGTCATCCTGGCTGGGGCTTTGTTCTGTGGCCTGGGAACCTGTGGGCCTGTGATGGGGACATTCACAAAGGTTCTCTGGGCAGCAGAGGGAAGACTCATTCATCTCTGAAGACAAATCGGCCACTTTGAAAGGCTCTGGGATGACAGGGCACCTCTCATCTTCCTGACTCCCACTCGATGCTCCTTTGGATCTTTGGAGACTTAAATAATGTCATTGTGGGATTGTCTTCTTCATCCCAGTCCTTCGGTGGGTGGGGAAACGGAAGGCTTCTGCTAGGACCAGTTACAATCCAAAATCCTTTCCTGTAATCCTCTGTGATCCTTCCAGGGAAAACTCGTTGCCCCTTCATCTTTGTGTCCCTAACACTTGGCTCTTCCTTCTGTTGTATGTGATCACATTGTGCGATCCCTACGGAGGTGTCCCGTTTGCCCTGGGCATCTATGAACTTGTGTTTTCTCCGTCGCTGGACGCCCAGCACTATGCAACCCGGGGATGAATTTTAGAAATGATTGCTTTACGTCACCTTTAAGCATTCAGGGCTTGACCCTTCTTCCCTCCTCACCACCAGGACGTGCCTCACCTCAGTCCCAACCACCTAAAGGCATTGCGTTGGAACATGTGGATTAGTCCTCAGGCAGAGCCTGTGTGTTCAAACAGGTTGGCTTCTACAAAATAAATTCCATCTAATTTTATGCCATCAAATATCTACTGAGTGCCTACTGTGTTCCAGGACTTGGGTACATGGCAGTGATCAGAACAGACACAGTTCCTGCCCATATGGATGCCACTGATTATTAATTACAGTAATTGCTGTAGATTATAAACTTAGGAGGAGCATTCCATCTTTCAAATGGATGTGATCATTTGAAGCCCTCTGGAGCAGAAATATGCTAAGGCATACTCTAGTGTCAAGAATTACTCTTTTTCCAAGTGCACCCTTTGCTTCCTTACTCCTGGCGCACCTGCCCTCCCCCGCAACACACACACACACACACGATACCACCTTGTCACCAGAAAGAGCTAGCACAGCAACCTATGAGCTTAAGAAAAAATTATTTGAAGAGTCCTTCACAGGAATTTGACATTACAAGCTTTCTTAAAATGCTTTTACTGGATGTTGAAAGATATGCCAACCTCATGCTTGATCATGCTTGGCCAGGCTTTATTTGTGTAATCCTAGGGTATTAGCTGGTAACACTTGAGCTTTTGAGCTTTGCCCTAAAATCTTTCTGTAATTTTCAACTCGTATCAGGCATCTATGTCTGAATAGTCAGATATCCAAAGAGCAATCTGGGGAAATCCCACCCAGGTTAGGGGGCGGGGAGCTTGTTTTCTTAGAAGTATTGTGCTGGGGAAATTTTTCTCTATCTAAAGGAGGCCAGTGGTTATGACAGTTCTCTGGAGGGAGTGACATAGTTGAAGCTGCTAGAGAATTCAGCCGATCTCCATTTGAATCCCCACACATCAGGCAAGATAAAGTAACAACCTTGCACACATCATGTTGATTGTCATGGGCATTTGTTGAAGCCTCTCCATTATCTATGCCCAGCTTCTCACACTGAGGGAACTTGATTTTTCCTTTGGGAATTTCACCCCTCTTCATTCTCAGCCATATAGTTTGGGTGGGATTAACCCCTTCTCCAGCTCCTGGGATGACCCCTGATTGCCCTAAGCCAGGTAGGGAAGCCAGCAAGCACTTACACTGATTGATTCAGAAATGGGCATGTGACCCACTTCTGGCCAATGGCAGAAGGTGCCTCCTAGGATTTGTGGGGAGCTAGCAAAAAGGTTCTTCCTCTTCTGCTAGAATTGAAGTCTGATGCTGTTGAAGCCCCTCTGAGACCTCAGGGTGATTCCTTGGAGCTGCCAGAGACCACATGGAGGAATGCAGAGTGCAGAGAGTGTGAAATCGGGTCCTTGGTGGAATTGATGAAGCCTCAGCTGAGCTCACCCTCTTTGGGCCTTCTAGTTAGGTGACTGATCACACTCTCCTGCCCTTGGCCTGCTGTTTGGTCTAGTGAATTTGAGTTAGTTTTTCTGTCACTTGCAACTGAAGAGTTCCTCACTGATAACTTCACTGACATCCAAAGTGTCTTATACATTAGAATCAACTGGTCAGGAATCACTAGTGGAATGCAATTTGGCCAAAGACAACAACTGCGAAAGCCTTTGGGCAGGGTAACTCAGCTGTGGAAGTATCTGCAGGCTCTTTTTACCCCTTACAAACTAGTAGCTACAGCAGGAATCCCAAGGAGGTGATGCTCTCGGGGCCCGGGCAGTCTGGGGGCTGCCTGTGGCAGCACAGACTGTGCTCTACTCATTGGGTTTGTTCCATTGCCTGGGATTGAGCACTGAGCCATGTGTGTTAAAGGATGGCCTAAGGAAATTCAGCCTGAAAAAATCCTGGGCCACAATCCCCAGGGTAAGGGCGAGGACCAGTTCTGAGTCTGAGCATCACTTCGCACCAAGAGGGGATTAGAGAGAATGGGAACCTCTTCCAGCCCTCCTACATTGTAAGCCTCTAGGTACCCTAATGGCCAGTAGCCACCAGTGGCCATTGAGGGATATGGCTTGTCTGAATTGAGATGTACTGTATGTGTAAAATACATGTGGGATTTTGGAGACATAGTACCCAAAAAAGGTAAAGAATCTCACTCATAATTGTTGATAATATTTTCATCTTGAAATTATAACATATTGATATATTGGGTTAAATAAAATATACTAATCACTTTAATTTCACCTGATCTTTTTTACTTTTACTAACAAGGCTACTAATGTGGAAAATTTAACCTTACCTATGTGACTCACATTGCATTTCTATTGGACAGTGCCCCTCTCGGGGGTAGGGACGGCATTCTATTTGATTTGCATGCTGGCGTCTGGCCCAGAGAGTCCTCCATGTTGTTTTAAAGTGAATGAATCATGATGAAACCTGCCATTGAGAGTATCTGTCAGCAAACACCTGTAGCCTGTTTCCGCAGTGTCAGTAGCCTTTCCGGAGTTGATGTAGCCTGACCTGAGGAGGTCCTGATTAAGGCCCACTGCTGAGGGCAAAACCGGAGTCTCCCTTAAAGAAGATGACCAGCCTGTGAACATCCAGGATGGGCCTCAGATAGGAGCGTGGCGTTGCAACCTGGAAAAGGCAGTTCTGGCTGTCCTTGAACCTCACCTCTTTAAATCTAGACAAAGAGGGCTCTAGAGAAGCCTGAGGACATGCCTGGAGCAGGAGTAGAGAATGTGGCTTCTGTCACCCAGAGGCAGGCTAGGAGCAGGTGGGGAAAGGGTCTCAGGACCCTGTGAGGGAGGAGACAGAGCTAAATGTCACAGTCCAGACAATCCATGTGTGTTTTCTGTGTTAATGTCCTTAAGTAAAGCCTGTCCAGGAACTGTCTGGCCTCCATTGCATGGGGTCCACTGGGCTGGGCTGGGCTAAGCCATGGTGGTCATTGCAGCAGAGCTGAGTGAGACACCCCAGGAGCAGAAGGAAAACCCCAAGACCTGCTGCCCCTCTGTGTGTGGAGATGCTTGCTCCGTGGCAACCTGGTTGAGGTTGGAATTGCAGTTGGGCACAAGCAGGCGCTCCACTCTCTGGATTACGTGAATCTGCCCACCTTTTAAAGTTTGCTGTGGACAAATGAGTGAGCTAAGTCATTGCAGATGTTGGGAGAAGCAATGCCAATGGATTCCCCATATCCCACTCCCCAAAGGGAATCAGAGGTTAATCCTTTCCCTGCATTCTCTATAACCCCAAAGAAGCTCAAATGGACTGCTGACACAGGAGTTATCTTTTAGGGAGAAATAGTTTGGACAAAGTTATTGATTTTTATCAAGGTCCTGTCACTGTTCAGATTGCCAATGTAGCCAATCCCCACAATTTTCACAGTGTGGGGCTGGGCAGTGATAGGTTTTGGTTGTTTGGAGGCTCTAATTGGAACCAGCTACTTATGTTAAAAGTAGTTTTCAAAGTTAGGCATTTTCTGCATATTATTCACTAAGTAAATAATTGAGTGTAGCCTATTAGGAAAATCAGTATGATGGTGGCACTACACAGCACCAGAAACCCCAGAGATTCTGGGTGAGAAGCTGGGCTTGACTCTCCAAGGAGGGTTGTTGAAACTTGCAGCTTTCAGGTTCATGGTACACTCACCAAATCAAGATCTTTAAGGATGACACTAAGAAAGATTGACAGTTTAATAAGGAATTGGCATTGATTCTCAAGCTCAAATCAAGCACTGCTGTCATTTTTTATCAGTGCCAAAAGACCTAAAATCCACCCTATGCCCCAAGTTCATTTTAGAGGTCTATTCTCTTGCCAAAGACTGCCCATCTTCCTTGATTCGGTGTTTTCAGTCTGTCTATTTCTCATTCTGTCTGTCACTTTCAAGCTTTACAACTGGGTGGGTACTCTTCCATCTCCACTGAATCCCACCGAGAAATCTCAACAACATCACTTTCTGGAATAAGTGACCTCATTTCCTGACCTTTGACTTATGGCCTCAGAATCTTCACTTACTTCTAAACTGATACTATCTTGATCCCATCCTGACACACTCTTCTCCTTAGAGTATGTGTTCTGGTGTAAGCCCAGCACCTTTAAGAATTTCCCTTACTTTCTGGTCTTAGTTGGATTTTAATGCCTGTTTCTTTCTTAAATCTCAAGCATCAGGAATATTTTCCTGGTTTGCAGGAATTGGTAACCAGATCAGTTTTCAGCTGCAGCCCAAGCATTTCAGCACTTTTTTTTTAAAAAAAGAAACTACTATGTTATTGCCTATCTATGACCCTTCACAATTTCTGCTTATCACACTATTAATCATGCATGACCAGAACTGGAAAATTTTTATTACGTGTAGAGGCTTTATTTTTTTTTTTTTTTAGTCTCATTTGCCTTTGACAATGCTCCCACCTCCCCTAAACCCTTACTTTCTTTGTTCTGGAGTTATCAAACTATGTATATTAATTTTTGAGAACGACAGATTCTGCACTTTTCTTAGTGATTCTCTTCATGTATACTGTAAGTTAGACTGGTTATGTATGTATTCAAATGTTTGGTTTTCTAGTATATTAGAATTGTCTGGACTTCACACTTTTCTGTTCTTAATCATAGGACCTGAGCTAGTTTCTTCGCCTCTCTGGGCCCCAGTTTACACAGTAATAAAATGAGAGTGATGGTATTTACCCCATAGAATTATTTGGAGGTTTATTAGCTTCATAGTAGCAAATACCTGGGAAAAGATAGGTGATGAATAAAATTAGATTTTTAAAAAATATGTTTTTATTGATTTTTAGATGGAGAGGAAGGGAAAAGGATAGAGAGGTAGAAACAGCAATGAGAGAGAAACATCATCTCCAGTGGCTGAACCATGGTCAGGCAACCAAGAATTGCGAAAGATGAATTTGAGAATGAACATCAAGATGTTTTCTAATTATAATTTGTGTTTCATTACACTGCGCAAAATGTCAATGCTAGAATCATTTTTAAGCTAATAAAAATGCCAAGAACTACTATATAATTTGGTTTCTATGTGCAATTTATCATAGTTCTATAGATGCATTTTAGTGCCGTGTGCAATCTTTTAAAACAACTCTCAAACTGCATGTAGCAAAATGGAGGATTTCACTAAAGATTGTGGCTTTGGGGCTCATGTGATTTCTAAGCTATAGAAAATATTTCTGGGGCATAAGTGTTCCTGTGAGCTCTTATGTAACATAAGGATCAGAGGATGGTTTTAAATTTTCTGTTCAAATTCGGGTTTGGGAATTTATTACATGGCTCTTTTACTCTTTATGCCTAAATCGGTATATCCATTATCATCAGAGTCTTTGGACTATTTAATCATTTAACTGGTATAGTTTTCTTTTTAAACATTCCTTGAATATGATCATACGTGGATTCTAGAGTCTGAAGATTCAGGTTTATTTTGGGCACCCTCCTAGGAGTTTAGGAATAGCATTCATTTTTCTCTTTCATACACTCTTCTGGTGGAATGCTTTGCTAAATGCCCTGCCACGGTTAATTTGGCTCTCAGGGCAGCACAGGCCCTGTTTTCAGAGAGGAACGAAGTTAGGTGGCCCCTTCTCTTCTTCCCTTTGGCGTCTCTCTCTCTGGCCCTTTGCTCATCTGGATTCTAGGGAACAGCAGCTTGTTCTAAACGCGGCCCCCCCCCCCCCCCTCCTGTTTTGCTTGCAGGCCGCCTGCTTACAACCATTGTAATGTACAATTAGCACTGGAGCACATGCAGATAATAAGAGAATCATCATAAAAGCACTAAACAGAGCAAATAACATTTCAGGCTGGATTTAATCCCAAATACCTGGCGCGCTGGAGGAGGGAGGTGCAGGGACCCAGAAGCCTAGTAAGATAGCACTCGGGTTGGCTGTGGGGGAGGGGATTAGAATTGTACATAAAATATATATATACACACACCACAATGGCTGAGTTCAGACATTAATCAGGGCTGCACGGAGAGGGAGGAAATATTGTAAATGTAGCTATTTTGCAGTGTGTGTGTGTGTGTGTGTGTGTGTTGCATTCTTTCTAATCTCCTAATGAAGCTTCTGTACTTCAGAAAACAAATCACTGGCCTCCGAAGGTTGCGGAAAATTATTTATTTTTGCTTGCACAACGTGAAGATAGCTAATCCTCCAGCACATCACACCGTGTGTGTTTTTTCCTCAGGTATTAGGGTATTAGTCTTCGCACAATATATACTTACTGCCTCTTTTTCCAGTTTTCGTGGTGTGTATTTTGATAGCAGACGGGGACTTGCTGATGATTAAGAGGAAAAATAGAGAGAGAAAAGTTCTTACTACCTCAAATGATTCTTTGCTTGCATAAAGAGGATTCTCTGGGGCTTAACTCGGGAAAAAACAAACAGGAGGTCCATGTCCTAGATGCTTACAGGTTAAACATTCTGTAAGAGGCTCGGAAACCAGCCCTTCCCGGCAGTCTCGAGGTGGCTAATTGCCCGAGCACGGGCACCGTTAGAGCGACTTCATTTTCCCCGGGGATCGACACTCACAACAGGATAATGCTTACCCTGATAGAAGTGTCACAGTGGGGACGTGGCATAATTTGCTGATATGATATCAAAAATAGCATTAAGGTAATTACATTTTGCACTTGTAATATTTCACAGGCAATAATACAGTAGAAAATTGCACCTTTTTTTTTTTTTTTGGTCCCCTGGTCGTTTAAAACTTTTTTTAATGGAGCTGCAATGAAGTTGATGTATTTGATGGGTTGTTGTTTCTTAAATGTGTGCTCAATTTATAAGTGCATAAATGCAGTCATTAGTGCAACCATTTAGCCAAGGTTAAAGAATGAGAGTAGTAAATGGAAACTGTTTCCATGGGTCTCATAAAAGGCGTCTTTTTAATTGTAGTAGCAGAGCAATGAGAGAGGATAAGAACTGCCTTTGCCAGAGGCAACTTGTTAAAGTAGAAACACTGCCAAAGACTTGGGATCTTCTCCTGCCTTTGCTGTGTGACTCAGGCAAGTTATTGGGCTACTGCTTCAAAGAATAGGATTGGATGGACTGATCTTTTATAGACCACCCCAGTGGCAATATCTATGATTCCAGAAAGAATTAAAAAAATTTTCCATTTATTTATGAACTTTGCAAAACATTTTCAGGGTTATTTTTTTTAAAGTCCTGGGTTTTATTTCACCACAGAGGTAACATTTCTTTCTTTCTTTTTTTTTTTTTTTTTGCCAAGGGAGCAGAAAAGCCCTTTGAAGTACAACAAAGTCTCAAAGATCTGATTAGGGGTAGCCTACATGGAAGTAATTGTAAAGCTGTCACATAAGGGAAATTGGACAAGCAATGAAAGACAAAACAAACCAATAAATGAAAAAAGAGCCAATTAGAAATCTTGGAAATTAAAAAAGTTATAGTCATGGAACCAAAAAAGTAATAGGATGAACTTTAGATTATACACAGTTGAAGAAAGAGTTAGTGAATTGAAATATAGCACTGAGCAAATAATTCAAAATGTGACACTCTAACAGGGAGGATATTTTAGTGAAACAAAACAATAATTTTTCTTAAAAAGTTGAGACATGGAGGATAGATCAAGGACTACAATATAGGAAAATCACAGAGAAACAGTATTTGACAAGAAAATGAAGTAAGGCTTGCCCTCCTTAGGTTCAAAGTGCATGTCAAATTCCAAGCAGTAAATATAAAGAAAAATTCACAGCTTTACACATCATTTTAGAACTGCAGCGCATAAAGTATAATTTTTTATTAGCAATAGTAAAGGCCAGCAGACACTAAAGTTTAAAGTATTGAGGGACAATAAGTGTCAACCTAGAATTTTTCTGAGCCACAAAACTATTATTCTACATAGGGGTTGCGCAAACTTTTTCTGAAAGGACCAGATAGTAAATATTTTAGGCTTCGGGGGCCAAATGGCCATGTTAATCTCTGTGCCATATTTGGGAAGACTATAGAAATACTGAGTAATTTGAGATTTTGTTGTACAAATATACAAGTAAGTGGGTAGGTTAAAATATTAAGTGCAACCACTAGAAGAATAGAAATACAAGCTACAGCTTTTAAAGCAACAGAATAAACAAGAGGAATTATGAATATCTTTGTCAATCTATAAGAAGTCAGAAAAGGGGAGGCAATAAGAAATCAAGAAAATGGATTTGCCAACAGAAAATGCAAAATAAGAAGGGAGAAACAATTCAGTATTCTTGACATACAACTGATGTATTAAATGAAAGACTGTCAGATTGGATCAAAATGAAATAAAAAATAAAACACCACACAGTCCAGTGAGATTTTGGCTCAAAATTTTAAAGGACCATCCATCATAAATTGCATTAGAAGAGAAGAACTTTCAGATTATTCCTCTGCTCTAGCTTATGTCCAGTTCCTACCAAAGATTTAACAGATAAACCCACCTAGTCCTTCCCTGAACTGATAGCTCAAAAGTGAGACAATTAGAAGATACCTAAGATCTTTTCATTTCTGAAGTTCCAAGATGTAATGCTTTCCTGAATGTGACATTTTTGTGGGCAGAGCTTGGTGCTGGCATTCCAGAGAAACAAGGGAACAGTGGGTTCTACTGTCCATTTGGTGGAGGCTGGCCTTGTCCCTCGGCCAGTTAACATTTTGATTGCAGTCTCAATTTTCAGTGTCACTGGCCTACATAGGAGCCTTTTGCAGATGGACAGATGCTTGTCATTACCACGCGCTTACAGGCAGCATGGAGATTGGCCTGTGAGAGGCAGAGAGGGCTTTTTACTCCTAATATGTTATGAAAGTTTGATCAGAGTTGGAGATTTCTGTCACGGCTGATTAGTATCCATTCAGATTAATATTCACTTTCCCTAATTCAGTATGAAAAGTGCCAACATAAGAACATTTTGCCATGAGATGGAGAGAGAATGCGAAATGATGTCACTCACAAGGTCTAGCGTCTCCTTTCTGAAAGATGAGAGGCTTCCCCACCCGCCTGTTCATTCTTTTCCAGAAAAGCATAGCCTCCTTTTTAAAAAAATTTAGTAGACCCCCCCTAGCTTTATTGAGATATAATTGATATATGACATTATGTAACTTTAAGGTGCAATTATTTGATATATTTATATATTGTTAATGTTTAATTACCACGGTAAGGTTAGCTAACACATCCATAAACTCACAGTGACAATGTTTTCTTTTGTTGTGAGAACTTTACACTCTTAGCAACTTTCAAATGTACAGTATTATAAACTATACTCACCATGTTGTACATTACATCCCAAACTTACTCATCTTATAACTGAAAGTTTGTACCCATTGACCACCTTCACCAATT
Source organism: Myotis yumanensis (assembly GCF_028538775.1). Lineage (NCBI taxonomy): Eukaryota > Metazoa > Chordata > Mammalia > Chiroptera > Vespertilionidae > Myotis > Myotis yumanensis. Next base: position 21,253,774 of record NW_027223761.1, read on the forward strand.
CCCTATACCCCCTCCCTTGGCAACCACCAATCTTCTCTGTTTCTATGAATTAAGTATTTTTATATTTCACATAAAAGTGAGATCATATCACATTTGTCTTTCTCTGCTTAACTTACTTAACTTAGCATAATGCCCTCAAATCCCATCCATGTTGTTGCAAATGACAAGATTTTTCTTTTTAATGACTGAATAACATTCCATTGTATATATATCTATCTATCTATATATATATATATAAGCCTAAGCAACCATTACAACCTGTTGACCGAATGATCGGTCGACCAGTCGCTATGATGTACACTGACCAACAGGGGGCAGATGCTCAATGCAGGCGCTGCCCCTGGTAGTCAGTGCACTCCCACAGCCAACCTCCTGTGGCTGGCCAATCTACCACGTACCCTCCCCCAGCTGGCTGGCCCCAATCAGCCCTGATCAGGACTGGGCGAGATGGCCCCAATTGGCCCTGATCGCCAGGCAGGCTGAGGGACCCCACCTGTACATGAATTCATGCACCTGGCCTCTAGTATATACATACTAGAGGTGTACTGGTTAATAATGCGGATTTTTTTCAATAGATGGAGTTACACGTATGTTGATATATATGCGATTTGATATGTATGCTATTTTGTTGTATTGACAGCAAGCCTCAAAACTTCATATGACAAGTTTTCTGAAGGTGTTAACATCATAGATATTTTTACACTTAAAAATGCTGAATTTCGTGCCAATAAAAGAGCATTTGCGGGAAGTTTCAATTCATTACTTTATTTTGAAGAAAAGCGCTGCTGAAAGTTATCATATACTTTGGGAAGCGTATGGTGAACATGCTCCATCTCAAGATACTTGTGAACGCTGGTTTAAATGCTTTAAAAGTGATGATTTCAATGTGAAAGACAAAGAACATCCAGGTCAACCGAAAAAGTTTGAAGACCAACAATTACAAGCATTATTGGATGAAGATGTGTATCAAACTCAAAAACAACTTGCAGAAAGATTAAACATTGCTCAGCAAACAATTTCCGATTGTTTACAAGCACTGGGAAAGATTTTAAAGGAAGGAAAATGGTTGCCACATCAACTGAACGAAAGAAAAATGGGAAACTGGAAAGTCATCAGTAAAATGTTGCTTCAACGGCATGAAAGAAAGTCTTTTTTGCATTGAATTGTGACTGACGATGAAAAGTGGATTTATTTTGAGAATCCCAAATGCACAAAATCATGAGTTGATCCAGGTCAACCATCAACATTGACTGCAAGGCCAAATCGCTTCGGAAAGAAGACAATGCTCTGTGTTTGGTGGGATCAGGAAGGTATGGTGTATTATGAGCTTCTAAAACCAGGTGAAACCGTTAATACTGATTGCTACCGACAACAAATAATCAATTTGAACCATGCTTTGATTGTGAAGTGACCAGAATGTGCCAGAAGACACGGCAAAGTAATTTTGCTTCATGATGACGCACCATCACACACTTCAAAACTAGTTAAAGACATGTTAAGAGATCTTCTGGAAAGTATTAACCCACCCGGTGTATTCACCAGACCTTGCTCCTTCAGATTACCAGTTGTTCCGATCGATGGCACACGCACTTTCTGAGCAGCACTTCAAAACATACGAAGAAGTGGAAAATTGGGTCTCTGAATGGTTTGCCTCAAAACAAGAAAAGTTCTATTGGGATGGTATCCACAAATTACCTGAAAGATGGGTTGGGGGAAATGTGTAACTAGCAATGGATATTACTTTGAATAAAGCACTTTTGATGTTTCTCTTGAAATTATCATGTTTTCTTTGATTACAAAATCCACATTATTAACCGGTACACCTATATATGCCATATTTTTCTTTATCCATGCTTCTGTTGATGAATATGTAGATTGTTTCCATGTCTTGGCTATTGTAAACATCACTGTAATGAACATGAAGTTGCATATATCTTTTCAAGTTAGTGTTTTTGTTTTCCTTCAGATAAATATCCAAAAGTGGAATTGCTGGATCATAAAGCAGTTCTATTTTTAATTGTTTTAGGAACTCCATACTATTTTTCATAGTGACTACAACAATTTACATTCCCACCTACACTGAACAAGGGTCCCTTTTTCTCCACATTCTCACCAACACTTGTTATTTATTTTCTTTTTTCTTTTTTTGTAATAGCCATTCTAACAAGTATGAGGTAATATCTCAATGTGGTTTGCATTTGCCTGATGATCACCTTTTCATGTACCTGTTGGCTTTCTGTATGTCTTCTTTGGAAAAATGTCTATTCAGATCCTCTGTCATTTTTTAATTGATTGATTGATTGATTAATTGTGTGTGTGTGTGTGTGTGTGTGTGTGTGTGTGTGTGGTGGTTTTTTTTTGGTATGTTGTTTGAGTTCTTTATATATTTTGAATATTAATTCCTCTTTAGATACGTGATTTGCAAATATTTTCTTCCATTCCTCAGGTTGCCTTCTCATTTTGTTGATCATTTCTTTTGCTGTGCAGATTTTTTGTTTGATGTAGTTCTACTTGTCTATTTTTTGCTTCTGTTTCTTGTGCTTATGGTGCAATATCCATGAAATTATTGTCAAGACCAATGTCAAGGAAATTCTCCCCTATGTTTTCTTCTAGGAGTTTTATGGTTTTAGGTCCCACATTTAAGTCTTTAATCCATTTTGCCTTAATTTTTCTGAGTGGTGCATGACAGAGATTTCATTCTTTTGCATATGAATATCTTGTTTTCCCAGCACCATTTATTGAAGAGACTGTCTTTTCCCCATTGAATATTTTTGGCTTCCTTGTCAAATATTAGTTGACTGTATATGCATGGGTTAATTATTGGGCTCTAAATTCTGTTCCATTGGTCTTTGTATCATTTTTATGCCAGTATCCTACTGTTTTGATTACTATAGCTTTGCAATATAGTTTGAAATCAGGATTTGTGATATTTCTCAGCTTTGATATTCCTCAAGATTGCTTTGGCCATTCAAGATCTTTTGTGGTTCTGTATAATTTTAGGATTGCTTTTTATATTGCTTGGGAAAATGCCATTGGAATTTTATAAGGATTGCATTGAATCTATGGGATGACTTTGGGTAGTATGGACATTGTAACAATATTAACCTTCTAATCCATGAACATGGGAGATTTTTCCATTTGTGTCATCTTCAGTTTCTTTCATCAATGTTTTATAGTTTTTAATGTATAGATCTTCACCTCTTTGGTTAAATTTATTCTTAAGTATTTTATTGTTTTTGATTCTATAGTTAATGAGATTGCTTTCTTTATGCCTTTTTTCTGATAGTTTCTTGTTAGTGTATAGAAGCACAACTGATTTTTGTATATTGTTTTTTGTATCTTACAACTTTACTAAATTCCTTTGTTAGTTTTAATTTATGTTAATATTTTTTTCCTGTTCTTTATTTCATTTATTTCTGCTCTGGTCTTTATTATTTCCTTCCTTCTGCTAACTTTGGGCTTAATTTCTTGTTAATCCCAAATCACAGAGGCATGGAGAAGTTCTTCCACATTTCCATACAAATAAATAATCATAATACCATATATTGAGTACTTACTATGTGCTAGGTACTAAGTTATTTACAGCTATCAAATAATTGAATTCTCTCCAAAACCTCTATTATCCCATTTTATGCATGTGGAAACTGAGGCTAAGAGGTGTTGTGGCTTACCCACCCTCATGCAGCCAGCAAGCAGCAGTGTAGGGCCCCGACTTAGCAGGTGGGACTGGGATTCAACTACATGGAGCACTGTTGTCCCTGAGATGGATGAGAAGACTGTCATTATTTTATTATTATTATTATTGAAGATCTTGTAGGCTCTGTACCAGGATTTCTCAACCTCAGCACTATTGGCATTCTAGGCCAGGTAATTTTTGTTGTGAGGGCTGTCTTGTGTCTTGTAAGATGTTTAGCAGCTTCTCTGGCCACTACCCACCAAATTATTAAAACCAAAACTATCTCCAGAATTTTTCAAGTATCCCTGGGGGGCAAAGTCTTCCCTGGTTAAGAACCACTGCCCTAGATGGAGCTCTTCCACCCTCTGCTGGAGCATCTCACATAACCTGATGTCAATCCTGCTTCTTTTCTGCCCATCTATGTTTGATAGGAGCTATTGTTTACAGAGATGGGAATAACTCAAGTTTTGTTTTAGTTGAGGATGGGTGTTCTGGGTCCTGAGCTTTTGCTGTGATAAAGGCATCTGGGCTTGTACTAGTCCAGTGAAAATGAGAGGCTCCTTTGTGCTCGTGGCAGTCACACTGGATGTCTGCTCAGCCCCTCTTCCCTGGGAACTGCACAATATGCCCACAACCAGCTATGTGTCGGGCTGTAGCTGAGGGCCCCGGGAAGACCTCTTACTTCAACTGGGCCAGTCAGTTTTGCCTGCTAGGAAGTTGGTAGAGGGACCAGGGTGAGTCTCTCTTGGTGGCTAGAGCTGTGACCTGCAAATGCAGCATCTTGGGTGGCCATCTTCCTGCCCTGTGCACTAGCTGGTACAGAACATTGGTTCTCAAAGTTGGTGTCCAGACCAGCAGGATCACTGGAGAGCTGGTCAAATTGTGAATTCTCAGGGCCCTCCTCAGACCTACTGATTTGGAAACCCTGGTGAGGAGATCAGCAATCTGCATTTCAACAAGTCCTGCAGGAGATTCTGATGCAACGAAGTTGGTATTATAGAGGATGAGGCAGACCAAGGGAATATGAGCCCCAGCAGAGAAAGAAAGTTGTGGATGAGACAACTTCCCACTTCTCGGTTCCACACTTCCTGATGCTCAGCTGTGGTCCTGCCCTTGGCTTTGGTAAAATACTTATATGTCCTAATAACAAATACACTCCTGACTCAATTGTTTTTCCATTGATTGAAATAGGTTTCTTTTGCTTGCAACTGAAAAATCCTTACTTATTCACCTTACCATGTGACTCCTGTAGAGAGGAAATTATATGGAGCAATATTACTCCAGCTGCTCAGGAAAAGACTGTAATTTTATCAAGGGCTCTTGGAAATACTTAAATGCTCCAGAGATAATACCCCATGGTTTTTTCTTATTATTAAGCAAGAATTTGTGTGTGTCTACTTAAAGAAACTTATCTACTGAAAAAACACCTCCTCCCCACCCCCTTATCTCTGTATGTTTTATTCTTCATTGCCAAAGGGTAGGTGTTTTCTCCCACTTGGTTATCCTATGTTAGCCTAGAGTAAAGATAAATCTCAGTCAACTGACAAATATTATCAAATGCCTACTCTGTGCCAGATATTTGGAGGATCAATTGGTCATGGTTCTCAGATTATCTGGGAGCTTATGGTTTGAGAATGCAATGATCTTACTATTGTATATTACAGTGCAGTGTGATAAGTCCAGGATTAGTTCGTGGACAAGGTTCAGAGGAAACCCAGAAGAAAGTGGTGAGCCTTCAGGATGGCAAATTCTAGAAAAGGGAGAAAGTGGGGTGGTGGTCAGGGAAGGCTTCCTAGAAGAAGTTCCACCTGAATGAGACTTGGAAATATGAGTAGGTGTCCACCAGGCAGAAAAGTTCATGATAGGAGAATGTTCAATTTGTGGTTTGAAAGCAGAATTTTCTCACCTCATTCTTGATTCCGACTGACTTGGAGGGACACAGTATTACATAAACATTGAAGATAAGGTAGAGACTTCTCTAATTTCCTGAGGCCGCTGGAACTGCCTCCATTATAGCACTGGCAATTCCTCTTCCTGGACAGAATTTATCAACCAGGCTTTTAACGTGATACAACCTTTTAAGGTGATCTCTGTAAGGGGAATGGACTGTATTTTGGTTTATGTCTATCTAGGAGAAAAATAAAAATATGAAGGGGGAAAATCCCTATTAAGTTTTATAATTACAACATGAAAATTCAGTTAATTTCTTTTATCATGGCGAGTCATTAAAGACTGAAGTAGATTCCCAGCCTTTTGTCTCCAGAACAATCCCCTGGAGGCTTAGCGCTCCTCCTGGGAAATGGGCCTGATTAAAGCGGGGCACCTCTCTCTCCAGATTACTGCCCTCCGTCATTAGCATTACGTTATCTTGCTCTTCAGACTGATTTTTAATTTTTATGCTTGCAGTTATAAATGATTTACTGGTACATTCATCGCCTGGCCTGTCCTGAGTCATTAAATTCACTTAGGTTGAATGGCCCGATGTGCACCTGAAATTAACCAAATCAGTGACATTATCTTGCAGGATTTTTCAGAGGCTTTAGAAATAGAGAAGAGACTCCTTTCTCCGTCTCAACTCCTTGGCTTAATGGGAAAATATTTTTAATTGATAAAAGAGGTAATTAGCCAAGGCTAAGAGGTGCACACTAATTGTGCAGTATATCTTGCAAAGTTAGTTTGGCCATGGTTTCTAGTCTAGACGATGACCCAAACACAGATCTGGGTGCATTCGCGCGAGGCCAGTTTAAGTGCATTTTATCTCCCTCAATCCAGTCCAGGGAAGGAATTGTGTTAGCGTTTAGTGGGCACCTACTATGCGTCAGAAACTCTCAGAACTCTCATAACAGTCCTTTTGTTCCTCTCAATGTTCTGTTTGTGTTGTGTTGATATAAGGAATGGAAGCCTCCTCAGGCTGGCTCCAATGAGATGGAGGCCAGATGTCACTCAATCTAAGGAAGAGGAACCAAGGGCGGGTCCTTCCATGCTGTTTCATTATCATCCAGGAGCCACAATGGTGGTCTCATTCCGCTTTTCTCTTTCTTATAACATCTGTGTACTTCAAAGCTCTCTTCTTTCTTGACTGGACCCATCTGCTGTTCTGTCTCGTGCTTGTGCCCAAATAGCTGTTCCAACTCCATCCACCCAGGGCCTGTCACCTCAAGCACCCACTGCTGTACCCCTCTTAGCTGAAATTCTCCGTAGAATGTCAGAGGTTTCTTATCAGCTAAGGAGTTTTCTGCCCTTGGGTCAGGAATATACCCCTTGTCCAGAAGGGACCGAAGTTGTGGAAGAACTAGTAGAATGGGAGAGAAATATCTCTTTGGTGCCTCTTTAAAACAGGTGTAATCCTTCCCATTTTCCAGATGAGGAAACTGAGGCTAATGGAGGTTAAGTTCTTTGTTAGGGGTCATACAGCCAGCAAGAGTCAGAGGCAGAAATTAGGGACAAGCTGGGACTGACTCCATTCCCCTGCTTTCCACATGTTGTGCCTATTTTTTAACATTGTGCTGTTTGTTACATAAGGCGTAAGAACAGGGGACGGTCACCAGCCAGGCTGAGGGCTGGTGAATTTGGTACGGGGTCCATGGACCACCTGGGCAGTGCAAACAATACATTTTTGCCCCATTCTCTTCCTTCTGTGTCTGTTTAAGGACATTGAAATAATTCCACCCTCCAAAAATGAGAGATGAAAGAGGAGACATCTTGCTACACCTGAGCTTTGGAAATAGCCCCAAGAAAATCTGGTTCAAGAGTCATAAAAGGTGTTTGTAGGGTTTTGACAGTGAGGCCTGATAAGAGAGGAGGCCAGAAAATAGCACTTTTCTCACTGCCAGAGGAAATGTGCCTCCATTTACTTACCAGCTATTACATTACCTTCTTATCCTCTGTTTCCTCATCTGTAAAACCAGGATGATATAGCTACAAAAATGAAAAGGGGCAGTGTGTGTACCAACAAGTATGATCCTCACACAGTAGTCATCCAATGATTATTGTCATCCCTCCCTCCCTGTCTTGACAAAACACTAAGGGCATGGCCTTTTAATGATTATAGCCTTGATGTTAACAGTTTCTCTGGGTCTGAGAATCCCCTGGAAAGTTCTGCTAATCAAGGGACTTTAGCTTTTATTTATCCAGCATTCCTTCCCTCCTTTATGTGACATTGCTTTGTTACTTGATGGGCAGTGTCTCTTTCTTCCATGTGGTTCTGGCAAGGTTGTCAATTCAGCACCACACCAGGCCCTGGCAGTCACAATATCCACCTGCCTGGCCTTTCTGATTGGGTCAAAAGATGGGCACATGGCTAAGGGAGGACCAATGAGGATTTATATTCAGATGTTGGCAGACTGGAGTTCCCTTCCTTTGGGAGGAGTGTTAACCTAGGACAATGTATCCTTGAGTTGTCTCAGTCATGCCTTCTACTTGCTGTAGGAGGAAGTGTCTGCCAGAGCAAAGAGAAGCAGAGTTAGAGGAAGTAGGACCAAGCTAGTTTCTGAAAACACTGCTTCAATCCTTGGTATTCTGAGGCCACTCTTAAACTTCCCAGTTGCAAGAGCCAATAAGTTTTCCTTTTCTGGGTGAAGGGATTGAGAAGTACAGATTGGTAGTTACAAAAGAGTTATCTATACTAATAAAAGGGTAATATGCTAATTCAACCGAGTTGACTGGACATCTTTCCATTGTCTGGTCCTCCTTCCCAACAAAGCCACAGTGGTGAGGGCTGAGGCAGAGGTGGTTAGAGGCAATCAGGCTGGCAGGGGAGGGCTGTTAGAGGCGAGCAGGCCACAGGTAGAGGTGGTTAGGGGCGATCAGCCAGGCAGGCAGGCAGAGGGGTTGGGGGCAATCAGGCAGGTAGGCAGGTGAGTGGTTAGGATCAAGAGGTCCCAGATTGCAAGAGGGATGTCCCGAATTGGAGAGGGTGCAGGCCAGGCTGAGGGATCCCCCCCTCCCCTGTGCAGGAATTTCAAGCACCGGGCCCCTCTAATGGGGCTATAACATACAGCATATGGAATATAGGCTGTAGTATTGTAATAACTGCATGGTGCCAGTTGGGTACTAGAAATATGGAGGGAACACTCTGTAAAGTATAGGATTATCTAACGACTCTGCTGTACTCTTGAAACTAATATAAAAGAATATAATTTTGAGTGTGAACTGTAATTGGAAAAAAATAAAGGCACTAATTCCCTAGAAAAAATTATCCTTTTCTGTTAAAGCGTTTTGAGCCGACTTTCTTTCACGTGTAACTGGAAGAGACTTGAGGAAAACAGGGACTCCCTTTCCCTTAGTCAGGTGCTAGGGTGAGGCATGGCTCAGGGGCCAGTGAAGACCTCTCCCAGCCAGAGGCATTCAGCCCTTGGAGGCCACAAAAAGCCTCTTGTGAGAGTGGTGCCACCACAGTGATGTTCTATGTTCTCTTGCTCATATTCTTTCTCAGTAGGCAGGAGCTCTGAGGCCCGCTTTTCTTTTCTTTCTTTTTTTTTTATATTTTATTGATTTTTTACAGAGAGGAAGGGAGAGGGATAGAGAGTTAGAAACATCGATGAGAGAGAAACACTGATCAGCTGCCTCCTGCACACCTCCCACTAGGGATGTGCCCGAAACCAAGGTACATGCCCTTGACCAGAATTGAACCGGGGACCCTTCAGGCCGCAGGCCGACACTCTATCCACTGAGCCAAACCAGTTAGGGCAGGCCCGCTTTTCTTGCTTCCTTCCTTTCCAAGCCACAATGTCAGCCAAATGCAGTGCACCTAATGATCCACTAGTATTGTTTCTAGCAGTGGTCCAGCACCTTCCATTAATCTGACTGGACACCACTTGAAAAGCATGCTGCATTTCTTATGACAAAACCATTTAATTGGATCATAGATGCTGCACTCACAGTTTCATCAGTACAAAACCATCACTGATGAGATGAAATGTGATTACCCTTGCAGCCCGGACACAGGAAGTCCCCCGCCCCTACTTTGTGCACAAGTGTATGCTCTCTGTGCGTAGAGCCCTGTCAGAGCCTCCCCCATGTGGCCAGCTGGTTCTCACAGAATGCTCTCACTGATCTTCAGCTGAATCCCTCTATCCCTAGCCAGTTAACCTTTAGTTGCAAATGGCAAACAAGTATAGTTCTAGCATGAACGTTAGTTGATATTTTTGTTCACAGGTATGAATAAGAAGTATGTTATGAACTTAAAAAAGATAGTTTTTGAATACTTGAAGAATATTTTTTCAACTTTTTGAGTGATTCAAACATTTATTTTTTAAAATGCAGTATATAGATAGCCTATCTAATAATAGACAAACATGGTTATTAACCATACCTCCGACATGCTTCCAATTGGCTAATCAGGGCGATATGCAAATTAACTGCCAATCAAGATGGCGGCTGGCAGCCAGGCAGCTGAAGCGAACAGGAGGCTTGCTTGCTCCAGTGATGGAGGAAGCCGAGGTTCCCCGCCTGCTGCTGCCCAGCTCTGAGCTGCACTCTAAGCAACTATGTTGCAATTATAGAAGCTAAACAATCCCCAGAAACCTGCTTTCAGCCAGCCGGGCCTCAGAGCTGGAGTTGCAACAGTGTTTCAATTATAGAAGCCAAACAAAGCCCAGATACCTGCTTTCAGCAGCAGAGGTCTCAGAGCTGGAGCCGAGCCTCAGAGCTAAAGCCGGCTCTCAGCTCCAGTGACAGCCATAGAAGGTAAATAAATCCCAGAATAAAAAGAAAAAAAGAAGAGGTTGGGAGCTTCAGTCACCTGCCAGCCTGAAAACGGCCCTCAGCCCCTCACCCAGACTGGCCAGGCACCCCAGTGGGGACCCCCACCCTGAAGGGGGTGTGACCAGCTGCAAACAGCCATCATCCCCTCATCCAGGCTGGCCAGGCACCCAAGCGGAACCCCCACCCTGATCCGGGACACCCTTCAGGGCAAACCAGCCAGCCCCCACCCGTGCATCAGTCCTCTATCCTATATAGTAAAAGGGTAATATGCAAACTGACTCTAACAGCAGAAGGACTGGGAATGACTGGTAACTATGACACACACTGACCACCAGCAGATGCTCAACTCAGGAGCTGCCCTCTGGTGGTCAGGGCGCTCTCACATGGGCGGAGCTCTGCTCAGCCACAAGCCAGGCTGATGGCTGCCAGTACAGCAGTGGTGGTGGGAGCCTCTCCCGCCTCCTCAGCAGCCCTAAGGATGTCCGACTGCAGTTTAGGCCTGCTCCCCGCTGGCAAGTGGACATCCCCCGAGGGCTGCCAGGCTGCCAGAGGGATGTCTGATTGCCATCTTAGGCCCAATCCCCCGGGGAGTGGGCCTAAGCCAGCAGGTGGTCATCCCCTGAGGGGTCCCAGACTGTGAGAGGGCACAGGCTGGGCTGAGGGACCCCCCCCCCCCCGAGTGCACAAATTTTTGTGCACCGGGCCTCTAGTATATATATATATTGATTTCAGAGAGGAAGAGGTAGGGTGAGAGAGATAGAAACATCAATGGTGAGCGAGAATCATTGATCAGCTGCCTTCTGCATGCCCCACACTGAGGATCGAGCCTGCAACCTGGGCAGATGCCCTTGACCAGAATTGAACCCTACCTTTCAGTCTGCAGGCTGACACTCTATCCACTGAGCCAAACTGGCTAGGGCCGATTCACAACTTTTAAATTTAATCAGCATTATTAATACGTTCTCAAGTCTTTAATCTAGCTCAGAGGTCAACATCTTGGGCTAAACTGGCGTCCTGCCTATTTTTGTAAATAAGTTTATTGGAACACTGCCATGCCCATTCGTTCTGGTATCATCTGTGGCTGCTTTCATGCAGCAAGAGCGGAGTTGAGTGGCGTGACAGAGACCCTGTGGCCCACAAAGTCTAAAAGATCTACTCCTTGGCCTTTTGCAGGAGAAGTTTGCTGACCTACCTTCCTTGTCAAAAAACAAACAAACAATAAATCAATAAAACAATAAATTAATGAATAAGTCAAAACAATAAATTTGTACTGTTTGCTGATTTCCATGGTATAAATCTGTCCATCATGGTCAATTTGTTCAAGTACTTACTAACTGATGTCACTGAATTCAGAGCTGGGAAGAACAGCTCAGCAACCCACCCTTATACAGTATTCTCACTATTCACTAGATGCGATAGATGAAAATAGCCTCAAGAGCTCCGAGAGGGCACAGGTTGTATTTGCTTCTTTATGCCCTTGGGCCTGGCACAGTTGCTGACAGTGACTTTTTGTTAAATAAATGAATAAAAATTACTTCATAAGCCTCTATACTTGATATCTAAATAATTAGTGCACTGAAGGTTTTAAAACTAATTTATCATCTAAGTAGGTTAAATATGTTACCTGCAAGCTTTGAAAAATTATTACTTTTACTATTAATAAAAACTCAAGAGTGAATCCTCGGCCCAGTACAGCCAGATTTAGCAAACATTTCTAAGTGTAGAAACTGAGATTGAGACTTGGCTATATTTGGTCAGATGTGGAGCAGCGTTTTCTGTGGCCTGACTTGTACTTTGCAGTATGTATTGTTTTTAAGGATATGTGATGTGGGTCATTTGCTAATTATGTTGGATTATTCTTTAATCCCCGTATTCATGGGTGAACTCAAGAAATGATGGATCATGACATCATGTTAAAATTTACCTCCTATTGCTGGCTGGCATTGTCTTTTCCTTTTCCCTATTCCCTACATCTGTCTCCCACTGGTTTATTTGAAAGACACATGAGCTGGAAAGTCGAGCTAAATGATGCATTTTGTTAATATGGTGTCTTTTCCATAGGTTGCTTTAGATTTAGATATTTTTGTTCCTATGGAGCTTACAGAACCTTCTCATAGGCCCTTATACCCTACAATGGCTTTTGAAAGAATAGAAGATCTTTTGTCATTTGAAAAGTGTCCTGTCTTTGATTTTTTTTTCACCCCATGGTCTTCAGGCTCATTAAGCATAGACTATTTTCTCCAAATTTCTTTGTACATCTAATTCTTTTTTCCTCTCAGAAATAGTTTTGATATGCTCATTTTGGAAAATTCAGAAAAGGATAAAGAAGAGTATCATTAATAAGCCTATAATCAGAACTGGTTTTGTTAATGTATTGGTATACTAGTGCTAAGATATTGGAGAATTTCTCTCCATTGCATTATTTTTAAACAGACTTTTGAGGTATAACTGACATAAAATAAGCTGCACATGTTTTAAAGTGCACAATTTGATGAGTTTTGGCACATTTGCACACACACTTGTGAAACCATCACTGTAATCAAGATAATGAACCTCACACCCCACCTCCCTTACTGCAAAGTTTCCTGATGCCCCTTTTGTAATCTCTCCCTCTTGCTCCTCCCCACCTCCCATCTCTGAATAACCCTGGCTTGCTTAATTTTGAGGGCTTGAAAGACCTAATAGTCATTTTCAGAGATGCTTTCTTTGAAATCTCTCTCTCAGAGAGCAACTCTAGCAGAGGCAAAAAGGACAATAGTTGTGATATCATTGTGCTTGGGTTCAAAGTTCCTCTCGAATTTAATCTCACTTAATGATTGATTCTGCCTTGGATGTCCAAAAAAAACAGATCATCATCTACCACATTTACCCTTTAAGACTGTTTTCCTGTTAATTGAGCAGAATGTCACGGTCGTCTTATTTTCAGTCAAAATGTTTCAATGAATTTGTTTCACGTCCTTAATTTTTTGGTCTTGAATTCTTCATCAGACCGTGAACATGGATTGGGAGATTTTTGCTTGTTACATATTGTGCCTCTTGAGACATGTTGGATTTTCTTGTCATTTTCACACTGCTTTACCAGAATAAACTTGCGGCAAGAACACTGTTGCAAAGAAAGCGTTCTGCTCTGACAGCAGATGCTGTTCATTAGGGTTGCTCAGTTTGGGGACCCAATGCATGCACTTGGAAACTCGCAACAGCAACAATCTGCAGCCAACTGCGTCTGGGCATTTTCCTAATGTGGCTGTTGTCATCATACTAGCTTCTTATATTTGCAGATAGCAACTTAGTTTAGAAATACCAAGTGGTAAGGCAAGATAAACACAGCATGGGGTAAAGGCTTACGTAGATACTTGCTCCATCTCACATCCTGCTCTGGTATTCCAGGTAACTGACCACAAGCTACGCCCATTCTATGCTGTTTACAGAGAATGACAAAAATAGTTTCAGGCCTCTGAAAGCTGTCTCTGTGCCACACGCCCACTGTCCTACCTCCTGATTGAGGCTTCTCTCCAGACCTCAGGAGGCAGCAGGGCTGGGTCCTCACACAGACCCAGAGGCACCAGGTCCTGCATGTGCACACTGCCTCCTGCTGCAGAGGCACCAGAGCCCAGGGAGGCACGCAGGCAGGGCCTCAGGATCGGGGTGAAGGCAGGACAGTGGTCAAGGCAGAACCTAATTATAGCAGCAGGAAAGAAGGCGGGAGTGTGGGAGAGGGGAGTAATAGGTAAGACTGAACTCAACTGTTGGATTGGGTACAAAATCAGGGTGGGATCATAAGCATCTGATTTGAATCTAAGTCATGAATGCCCCCAGAGATTTATTAGTCTTCAAGGCTGAGCTGGCAGTGAATCTGGGGTCGGGGAGTTTAATTGACCTGCTGAAGGGCTAGAATGTAGACAGACTCTGCCCCTTTCCAGCTGTGTGCAGGTGAGCAACTTACTTCATCTCTGGGCTTTGCTTTATCCAAGGTGGTGGGCCTAGAAGAGCAACACTCATGGTAGGTGCGGGCCTTAGGATCACTTGGGAGCTTGTGGAAGTCAGGATGCCTGGGCCCCGCCTTGCAGATGGATTCAGGAGGTCTGGGTGGACACTGAGGGTCTGGAGGTTTCCCGGGTTCTGACCCTCACCAGTGTTGGGGAGCCAGGTACTTGCATGATCCCCAAGGGATCTTCCAGCTCCAACCCCCTTCTATGCTAAAGTTTACTAAGTCAGGGATAAGAAAGCATGGAAGGTGGGCATTCACCTCATGTGATGATTAGGTAGCATCAGAATCAGGCACCGTATTAGTCACTTGTTCTAAGAGTTCACCAGTTGGGAGCTTATTCAAAGCCAGTTCTTCATTTTTAAGGCTGTAAACCTGGGCTCAAGTTGACCCCCTTCTGTATTCTCTCCTAGGCAACCTCTCCCTCTCCCATGGTTTAATTACCACCTCTCCCAGAGGTCATAAACTAGGGGCCAGAAAGACAAATCCAGGCAGATCACACATGAATTTTATTTAGTCTGCCCCGTAGTTTTTATAAGTCTGAATCTTCCTGGGTCAGTCTGGGCATTTGCTTTCCACTGACCACGGACCCACCACATCTGTGTATTACACCAGCCGGCTCCCACCCTTTCCTTTACTTGCCTACGCCCTGATTTTGGATCAAAGTCAGTCTCTCAACACCTGTCTCCAGCTCAAACCTCTTTCTGAGGAAAAACTTCCTCCAGTTTTCCCTGATACTCTAGATCAAGTCAGGCTTTCATCGTACAGCATGGTGATTGTACCCCTTCTAGACCCAGGCTACACGAGGACAGCTACTATCACTGTCTAGCTTGCTTATGTTTTCTCTTCCAGGCCTAGCACATCCTTGTAACTTAGTAGGTGCACAATAAATGAATGTTGAGGAGAGGAAGAAAGGAAGAAGAAGCAAAGAGTGGAAGGGGAACCAGAAAGGAACACGATTAGCACCTTCCTTCGCTGAAGGGAGGACAAGAGCTGACACATCCCACCCTCCACCCCTAAAATTGAGAAGTCTTGAGGGCACAATTTCTCTCTTAATGTTCTAACCTCAATAACTTACAAAGAGTAGGTGTGCAGCGGAGGTTGTTGAATGAATGAATTCATCCTAAGAACTTCTTGGCCAAAGATATAACCAGCTAGAGATCTACTGTTTTTGCAATAAGCTTTGAGCAACTATTTGACTTTTTAGAATATGTGCAGATATATAAATGCTGATAAAATTAAAACCCCTGCAAAGATGAAACAATGACCAAAATTCTCACTGAGTTACTCTATTGTTACCACCAGCCAAATCAGATTGGGTTGTGAACTTGCAAACAGGAAGTCTCTATTGTCCAAACGTAGTGAAGCTGTCATGCAGCATTTAAAGAAAATGTAATTCTTAAAGTCACAAAACACTTAAAGAAAATGCAATTCATCTACTGGACTAAAATGTAGATTTGGGCTTCACCATCTATAAGTCAGAATGGAGGACACAATTTAAACTTTGGCCATGGAGAGCCTGAAATTTGGGCCTGACCCACTCACTACTTAGCGCATGCGTGCCTTTGGGAAACTTGTCCGGCTTCTCAGCTTATTTTCTCTCTTGGAAAATAGGAAAGATGAGACCTGCTTTGCAGGGTTGTTTTGAAAACTGAATACAAAATGTAATGCACCCAGCAGAGCCCTGGCCGCCAGGCGCTCATCCACGATGACATTGTTTAAAAGTGCCTCTGCATTTTAATTATTTAAAGGTATTCTGGCTGGGCTCAGGGGCACAAAGAGCTCATGAAATTCTGCTCTCTCGGTGGGAAGAGGTGCTATTTCTTTCCTGTCAGTGCCCTAAAAGAATGAGGAAAGAGGCAGAGTAATAAGAAAGCGAATCAACAAAGAAACAGGGCAAACAAAAAAAGGGGAATTTGGTTCCCTCTGGATCTTGGAGTTACCCTGGAGGGCAAGGCTCTTCTTTTACTGCCTCCCTTTACCCTCTCAGGTATTCATGAGGAAGGCCCTCAGGGAGGGCGGCCAGAGCAGGATCCTCATGGGCACAAGAAGGATCTGGGTTTATCCAGCCTGCTCATCTCTCCAGTGCTTTTTAAAAAATGAAATTCAGCCGGGCCGGTGAGGCTCAGTGGTTGAGTGTTGACCTATGAACCGGGAGGTTGCGGTTCAATTCCAGGTCAGGGCACATGCTCCAGTTGTGGGCTCAGTCCCCAGTGGGGGTCGTGCAGGAGGCAACCAATCAATGATTCTCTCTCATCATTGATGTTTCTAACTTTCTCTCCCTTCTTCTCTGAAATCAATAAAAATATTTTTAAAAATGAGATCCATATTCAGACAGTTTTAAAAATAACATTTCTTTTCTTATTTCATAGGCAAATCACACTCACTTTAGAAAATTCATGAGAAAAATGAAGACAAAAGTTATCCCAAATTCCACTGCTAGATAATTGAAACCATTTTGGAATCTATCCTTTCAAAGTTTTTTCTGGACGATGAGTACATAAACAAACATGTTCTTGTAAAACCAGTGAGATTGAATGGCACGTACCATTCCACTAGTATAACCCAATCCTTTTCACTCCACAGCTTTCCTTCCGTGTCAGTAAATGAACGCATCTAATGTCACGATGGGTGACCTCAGTGGACACCCAGGTGGCTGGCCTCAGGCACGTTCGGTGCTCTCCCTGGGCAGAGACAAGCTTGTGTCTGTCTCCTGGCTGTGAACAGTGACTCAGTGACCAGCTCCACAGTCAAACCGTTACACGATTGTTCCCTTACAGTGAATTCTCACATCCAATCTTAATTTCTCAAGAAAAGAAGACAAGACAATGTGATTAAAATGTTTAAATAATAAGTGGCCTCTTTGGCGAGGAGGAGGGGAGAGGCTGGAACTCGGCCTTACACTTTTCATCTTTGATTCTGTTCAACCTCCAAATTGATCTCAAGTGCAACCTCATTTCTAGTCAACAAACTTAAGAAATAAACAAGACCTGGTACCTGTCCTTAAAGAGATTACACAGTGAAGATAAGAGACAATTATCTCTAATAAATGAATTTTTTTTCCCTCTCATTTGACACAAAAGTACCTGGCTTTTTCTCTCATTTAACACGCAAGTACACAAAAGTACTTGGCTTTTCATGATAAGAAGCAAGGGCAAGATGGACATAATAATATTAATCATAGCCAATGTTTGTAAGAACTTACTATGTCTAGGAAGTGTTCATGTATTAAGTGTTGTATTATATTCATTATTTAATTCTCACAGTCTCTGAGGTAGTACCGCAGTTGTGGACATTATGCTGTTGTGGAATTGAGGGAAAAGGAAGTTGAGTAACTTGCCCAAGGTAACTCAGCTAGTGAGTGGCGGAGCTGGGATTTGATCCCAGGCCCTTTGAGGTCAGTGCTGCTGAAACACACTGTCACTGGGCTGGGAGGGCACGTCCTGCTGACCCGGAATAAGCATTGTGATTGAACCTTCTAGGTACTGCGGCCTGAAAACCCGCTTGCTGACGTCCCCCTTGGTGGGGTTCATGGTGACCAATCAGTGCACCTTCCACGCACCGGTCGGCTTCCCTCAGGTCCCGGTGGCTGCTCTGGCCGTGGAGAAAGTGGGCCACTCCAGTGTGCATTACCGCCTTGCTCTGTTTCCACCCAAGCCCACCCAGGAGCCGCCCACAGCAGATCACCGTGACCTCAGTGACGGCTTTTTCTTTGGCCACCCCAAGCTGGCGCAATTTGACACTTTGGCCTGTACCACTGGGTCCTCGGTCCACGTTTTTGTGAATCCAGCCACCAGCAAGCCCGTGGGCCTCCCAGAAGACTTCAGGAGGGGCCTCCTGAGGCTGAGGAGGCTGGCTTCCGTGTGACGTGTCTGTGTGTGGAATTGTGCCTGTCAAGGAATAAAGTTGAGATTATTCTCTAAATGATTTCCTTTCATTCCTTAACATATATATTTTTACCCTTAAAAATCACTGTCAATTTCTTAAAAGTTTTTATAACAGTTATCTCCCTCCATTTATGAAACCTCTCCTTGCAGTAGGCCCAGAACAAAATGCCCACAACCACCCAACGAGGCAGGGGCTGCTCTTCCCTCCTTTTTCAGGAGTGGGAAAGAGGTTTGCAGAGTGGAAGTCAACTGGCCTGAAGACATTCAGCTAGTGAGTCCCTTGGACTCAAAAGTTCACCTGGGCGTCCTCTCTATGTGCATCGAAATCTCCAACATCTGAGCAGCAGGGGCCACACTTCCGGTGGTTTGTGATCACTAATCTGATAGGATTCGTTAATGTTCTCAGCTTCTTATAGTTAACCACATGAATTCTTTTTTTTAAAAGATGTGAATTTTTTTTTTTTTAAAAAAACCCCACCTTTCTTTTATGTATTTAAAACAGCAAACACACCTTTGACAATTTTCTGATAAATCGAAAACCTCCTTCAGTCACTTATGCCATACACTGAAGTTTGAAAGTAGGGACAATTAAATGGAATCTTTGATGCTGAAACACGTAAGGACCCTACTTTGGTGTAATAATCATAAAGGGTTACTATTTCTTGAGTGCTGACTACTCCCAGTGCTTTACAGTCATTACCTTAGGTAATCCTTATGTTGCCATTTTTCAGATGAGAACATTGAGGCTTCAAAGAGAACAGCGGGAGTTGGGGGAGGAGTTCTAGTCACCTCTGTCTCGATCCGGTGACAAGGAAAAGTTCAGGTTTAATCTCTCTGGGCCCCAGTTTCCTCCTCTGCAAACATGATTCTGAGTGAGCTTTTTCAGTTGGATGCCTGAATGTTTTTCGAACACTCGGAGACTCTTGATCTGCTTTTTCTGAATTCAGTTCCAAATCCTGCCACGAATAAACAGCTTTAGAATACAGTCTCCAAGATAAAAACAATGCTAAATGCTATTCCCTTGTCATTTAATCAATTCAACTTCACCTAGTAATGGATCAATTTTGCGGTTTTAAAAACACTTCACACAATAATTCTGGGACTCAGAAAGACTATTAACCAGCAGCCTAGTGTTTGTACGTATTGATTTATCTGACCTCTGGCATTTGACCTGCTCAAAAAGATTACCAGGGAGAACTCCTTTAATTTGTGTCTCATGTTTCAGTTCTCAAAGTTCTTGCACGGGCATGACCTCACCTCATCTTTGTAGCTACTCCGAGAGGTGTCCCCATTTACAGTCAGAACAGGCTCTTCTGCGGGAAGGTGACCTGTCAAGGTCACAGAGCCCCGGGGAGGCAGAACTAGAACTTGCATCCAGCCAGGCTATTGGACCTGTCTTTCCATGCCACCAACTCTCCATCTCATCCCAGTGGTCCTGAATTTTCAAATTACAACATGCATTGCCATGAATTTTTAAAATTATAATAACACTAGCCGTGGTTTCACCAAGAGGTTCTTAAATTGGAGGCAACATAGTGGGGTAATTAAGAGGGTGGGATCCTCCTGGATCTGCCATTTCTAAATAGGGGAACCACTGGTTCCAGTTTGCCCAGGACAGGGCTGCTTGTCCCAGTGTGACGGCAGGCTCACTCCTTTTACCGTGGGTCCCGAGGTTAGAGTAAAAGTGGAAAAGGTCTATGAGTCATTCCACCATTTTTCTTCCTGCCAAGGGACTCCGTGTGTGTGTATGAACACCCCAACCTGCATGTTCAAACTGAGTCCACCAGCTGCCCCTGGGGTCCTTTGGGCCTCGGTGTGGCTTTGTCTGCATTTTGGAAAATCCATCTGGGAGGTGCACACACAGGCTCTGGAAGAGGCTTGGGGTTATTTTGCAGGGAGTTCTGGGTGCTGCAGGGACCTGGAGTGTGATCTAGAGGCAAAGGCCCTGGCTTTGAGTGAGCAAAACCCATTGGCCCACGCACTCTTCAACCCATGAGGGAGATTCCAGACAGAAGAGGCTCAGAGTGGGTCTCTGATCCCAAGGTGGACAAGGCAGGTTGCCCCGGATTTGGGGAGGTACTGGTTAAAACTGTGCCCCTTCACTGGCAAGGATATTGTGGTCTGGACAATCAATTATATAGTCACCTAATTTGAGTTGTATAACTTTGGGCATTATTTCCCTTTATAGTTCTCTTACCTGTAAAATGGTGAAAATAGTACAGTTACCACTGTTTACCAGGAATAACATTTTTGTTACACCAAGGTTTTCACCCTACCCCTCTGAGCAACAGCAGGATGCACTTCCTACTCCCTTGAAGTTAGATGTAGCCACGTGGCTTGCTTTGACCAATGGAAATGAGCATGGGGGACCAAAGTCACTTTCAGGAGTGACTACATTTGATGGCCTGGCTTGATTCTCCAGGGGACACGGGTGGATGTGGAGACACACAGCGAGCCCCATGGACAATTGCCCAGAACCACAGCAGACTTGGCAAAAGCAAAAATTAAACCTCGGCTGCTTTAAACCACTGAAATGGTAGAGTTATTTGTTACCGCAGCACAAGCCAGCTTACCCTCTTTCTTACAAGTACCAACTTCATAGGCCTGTTGTGAAGGTTACGTGAGAAATGTATGTGAGTACTTGGCATGGTGCCTGGTGCACAGCTATTTGTATTTATCAGAAAAGAAGTGCTCCCACTCCACAAGTTTCAAGGAAGAAAAGAATTTCATTTCATGTGCTTCTGTGGGGAATCAGACACTGTTTTCTATTTGATGAGGAAAATTAGAGGTATTTACAGCTCATAGAATGGTGGGTATCCCCCATCCCTGGACCCCAGAACTGACCAGAATTAAGAGTGACAATAGACTCTGAATATATCTCCAAATTCATATAAATCTTACTACTCTAAATACTAATGACACAATCTTTCCACTTCTCAGGTTTTTAATACTTTCGTGTGAGCTACAGCAGTGAGCATGATGGCACTTAATGGTTTTTAGTGGGAAATTCGAACACTATAAACTCAGTTTTAAGACTAAGGAGAGAGCTAAATCTAGGTCAGTGATGGCGAACCTTTTGAGCTCGGCGTGTCAGCATTTTGAAAAACCCTAACTTAACTCTGGTGCCGTGTCACATATAGAAATTTTTTGATATGTGCAACCATAATAAGACAAAGACTTATATTTTTGATATTTATTTTATATATTTAAATGCCATTTAACCCAGAAAAAATCAACCAAAAAAATGAGTTCGCGTGTCACCTCTGACACACGTGTCATAGGTTCGCCATCACTGATCTAGGTGCACGTACTAGGGAAAAGCCAGGTTTTATTAGAAAGGTGGCAAAATGAATCTAGAGAAACTTAAAAAAACCCCAGCCAGCCATTCACTACTTCACAATGTTTTAGAGCTGTGCTAACAAGTAGCCACGTGTCTGCTGTTTGCTGGGCACCTCCGAGCAGGTATGATTCGTGCCATTGCTAACAAGAAACAGCTATGATAATCCAAGCGGGTGAAGAAACCCTTCAGGTGTTGCTGACTTTCTAACTACATTTTCGTTACACTCAAATTCATTAAAAAAAACCTACATTAAGAGACACGAGGTACAAAATGTGTTCATGTTTTGCTTGGACAGATTTTGGCTCCTAGCAATTAATACTTTCAGTCCCATTAAGCTTATAAGTAATGCTTTGTGACATTACAGTATTTCTCATTACAGATCGATTTTGTAGCATTTGTTCATAATCAGACTTGAAATGTTACCTAGAAACAAAATATGTTTTCCTTGAAACAGTCAGACCCTATTAGAAATCTAAGGCTTTACAAATCACCATGTTAACAGCTATGTCCCCTAGCTAAGACTGTCTTTCCTTAAATAGTGTTAAATTCAGCCCCAGAAGCCCTGGTTTCTTTGAGGCTTCTCTTCTTATGTGCACTGACTTGAAAGGAAAAACTTAGTGCTCAAACTATATTTAACATCTTACTGTGTATAACTTAATAAATCAACCGATATTCCCTTTTGGGGGAAAAAGAATGTTAGCACCTTTTTAAAGTGTTATGCTTATAATTAGGTTACACAGAATTTCTAATTTTTTTAAAGACAGGTTTTCACTGCTTAAAAAAAAAATGTTGTCAGCCTGTTTCTAGGTAGGAGGAGCTATTTTCATTTCCTGACCGTGTAATCATGTACTGTGGGAGAGCAAAGAAATAAAGAAAACCTATGTCAGATTTGGCGAGTTGGAGCAGTGAAACTTAGTGCTAAACACCTACAAGAAGAGACATGAGGTACAAAATGTGTTCATGCTTTGCTTGGACAGATTTTGGCTCCTAGCAATTAATGCTTTCAGTGCCATTAAGCATATAAATAATGCTTTGTGACATTACAGTATTTCTCATTACAGAGATCTTGAAGACAGGAACATCTGGATTTGAATTTT
This sequence comes from Myotis yumanensis, assembly GCF_028538775.1. Lineage (NCBI taxonomy): Eukaryota > Metazoa > Chordata > Mammalia > Chiroptera > Vespertilionidae > Myotis > Myotis yumanensis. The sequence goes on from NW_027223761.1 coordinate 21,276,464, forward strand.
GTCCCTGCCATCTAATCACTGTGGAATCTTGGACAAAATTACTTATATTCTCATTCAGCACATGTTCAGTTTATTATTTTTTTTCGGTAAAATTTCTTCCCCTGACATATATTCTGTGATTAAAGCTAACAACCTCTCATTCTTCAGCAAATAATTGAAGTACTTATTGTAGGCTGGGCTCTCATATTCCAAATTCCTGGAAATAGGAGTAAATTAGACGGACCAGACTCGATTGTTCTCTCAAAGCTCAACTTGGGGAAGATGAACAATATACAAACAAGATAATGTCAAGTGTTATAGTTGGCTGAATGGTGGTCCGCAAGACATGTCTACCTCCTAGCCTGGAACTTGTGAATATGAACATATATCCCTGTCGTTAAGTGGCACATGGTCTTTGCAGCTGTAACTAAGTTAAGGATCTCCGGATGAGGAGAGGAAGAAAGCAAGGAGAGATGCTCCCCTAGAGCCTCCTTGATTTCACTCTGGCCTCTAGAACTGAGAATAAGTTTCTTTTGTTGTCTGTTAGCCATTCACTTTGTGTAACTTGTACAGCAGGCCTAGGAAACAAATATCAATGGAAATCTCTATCAAAAAAATAAAACAAAAATGAGACAGGGATTTGAATGGGTACTAAAGTCATGCACTGCTTAACAACGGTCAATGATGGACCCTATACATGATGATGGTGTACCAGTTAGCCTAGGAGTGTAGGAGGGTAGACCATCTATGTTTGTATAAAAACACTCTATGGTCCCACAACAAAAGTGCCTAAGAACACATTTCTCAGAACATATCTCTGTTATTCAGTGGCACGTGACTATACTATAAATGTTGGAGTCTGGAAGGCTCTATTGAGGAAGTACCACTTTGAGTTACCAGAGAATGTGAGAGATGGTGTGAATCTGAGGGGATAGCAGGTGTGAAGGGTCCAACCTAGGAGTGAACTTGGTGTTCAAGGACCAGAAAGTCAGTGGGCCAGCAATAGGAAGCAAATGGGAGAGTGATAAGGTGATGCTGATGAGACAGCAAGGGACCAGACTCAGAAGGCTTGGTGAGAAATCTGGATATTCTTCCAGTTGAGACCTATCTCAGAAAGATCTTACTGTTAAAATGGCCTACAGATTCCCTAACTAGCATAGAGGAAGAGGGAAGTACCCATTTATTAAATCAGTAAATACAAGGATATTCTGAACATTCTTAGTACTTGATCTAAACCCCCCAGACCCTTTGTAATTTTACTCATGTTAACCCATCCTATTTAATTCTCTGTGAATAATGGCACAGGACACAGTAGAAAATCCTCAGTGGGATTTTTTATTTCATTCACTCCCTACTTATAAGGTAGCATTTCAACCTGTAAACGTTGTTTCCTCCAGTTCAGCCAATGGCTTGGAACATCACCTTGTCCTAATTCCACGGTGTGAGTCGTCCCCTGGCAGGTCCAAGAGTCGTGGAATCACTGGGACTGGGTTCCAGCCCCCCACCAGGCAGGCTTCCCTGGGATTCCCTCCTTCATTCCTATCGATGATCAGCAAGGAAATGGATGACATCTCTATTCACTTTTTCAAAGATCAGACCTACCTCGTTTATATGTCAAGATAATCTTCTCAAGTATAATAACATGTTTACCATTTTCCTATAGTTCACCAAATGCCTGCCATTCATCTTTTCCCTACCTCTAAAATTCCTTTCTTTTTCACATTATCTTTCTTCATTGATTCTTATTGTAAAAACAAAAAAACAAAAACAAAGATGTGGATTTGTTGTGCACATTACCAGGTCCATACAGAAAAATGCAGAGGTTTTATACTCCACTTACAGTAACAGCTCAGAGTACAAAGTCAAGAAGGAAGAATCTGAAGTATTAGACTTGTTCTGAAATAAGCCCACATAGGATGACACCACTGTAACTTTATCAGAGTTTTCCCTCACTAATTTTTCAATGTGGCAAATATAAAAATTTCAGTTAAAATACATAGCAGTCACTCCATATACTGCTCCCCCAACCCACCCAACTTCTCAGTAACAGGGCTTTTTCTAATCTTATTCCCCTTTAAATATAATGAAAAAGGCTAAAAAGTCATGTTTTTGTAATGTATTCCCACCCCAAAAAATATTGTGATTTACAAAGATTTTAAGGTGTTTGTAGAGATATCTTATTGAAGGAATAGAAATGACTATTTCGCAGTAAACATTGAGTGAAAAGCAATTTTAAGCCCAATCTGAGGTTATAAACTGCTGTTTCAGGGACACAACTGCTATAAATTAGACAACTGTAGCAACCATCCAAGACAATAAAAGAAAGCCCATGACAGTCTGTCATGTTATGCTGAGTGTGTATCAAAGTTCATCATGATTTTTTGTGAGGTCTTCTCCATAATTGGTAGCTTGGCTTCCAACAAACATGTTCCAGTTCTCCAATATCTCCTCTTTAGTTAGCTTTTCATCCTGCCAGGGAGAGGAAAGAGCTGTGTTATCGAAGCTCTAGTAACTGAATAGCATGAAGCTCTATGTTAGTTCACTGATTTGCAACATTTGAAACGCTACACTTATTAATTAAGAAGCTGCTAGGTACCTCTTTCATCTACCATTGCTGCACTGTGAAACCCCAAACTGCAACAGCCTCCTGCTGCAAATGCTGTGCAAAGAATATATTAGGTAAGTCCCCCAGGAATTCAGAAGCTCGACCAACTGTCTACAAGCAGTGCTGGCATTCCCAAAAAGGGCCTTGAAGAAGTCCACTTCCCTTTCATGGACCACACCACACAATTGTCTCCTAAGAGTTGGAGCAGTGATCAAAGTGGAAAAAGGCAGGTCTTTATAAATCTTGCTTACTTATTTATGTGGACATGTATCAATAGATATTGAAGTGCTGGGCACAGAGCTAGAAGTGTGAGCTTGCCTGAGGATGCCTTTATGTTTTAATGGGCTGGACTTTCTTGTGCCTGACACATCATGGATGTTGGATAAATATCTGCTGACTGAATGAATAGATGAACAAAGTTGTCTTAAGGCAATGCAGGGTGTGTCTCTTAAATCCATGCCCTGCCCACAGCAAACAAAATTCTGCAATTCTAGGAAATGGGAGTGAATGTAAGTCTGTGGCCCATAGCTGACTCTCCAGGAATGTCTTGACCTAATGATCTCACTGTGGATTATCATGGTATTCGGTCAAGTTTACAGGTCTCTGACGTATGGCAAGAATGAGAAATGTCAATAAGGCACAGGGGCACAGGCCAATGCTATCACAAAGAAGCAAACAGAACCAATCTTATGTAAACTGTCTCCCTTCAAAGACTGACCCCAGAGGAATGTGAAATACCCTGTTTTTGTCCGACTCATACACCAGGTGTCTGGCCTCAGCCTGTGCGTGGTCATAGTCTTGGGGGAGGATCCAGTGGCGAATCTCATCTTTGTCCAACTTCCCATCCTTGTTCAGGTCCCTGAATTCAGTAAACTGCTCCCGTTCTGACAAAACCCAGTCTGGCTCAGGGCCATTCTCCTCGTGGGAAAACATATCCGCTGGAAAGGAAGGTTGATCTTGGTTAGGAAGACAGGTGGGAAGGTACATCAAAGAAAACCTGACCTCCTGAGTTTTTGGAAGGACAATGACCAATCTAGAGACCTAACCCAGACATCTGGTGGGCAGTTTCTTGAGAATAATACTGCAATGATTTATCCACTATGAAAGTCGCTTAGTGGAATAGAAAGAACTGAGCCTAGGAGCCAGAAGATAAAAGATGACTCAGTTCGGTGACTCAAGCTCAAATGACTCAGTTCAGTGACTAGGATTAAGTTACCCATTTCAATGGCTGAATCTTAAATTGCCTTGTCTGTAAAAGAGAGATGATAATAATTTACAAATCACAGGGTTATTATGAAGGTCAAGTGGGACACTTTCTATGAAAGCCCTCTAAACCCAAACTAGCACTACACAGGTGAAAACGCATAACCACCATCAAGCACCTTCTATGGTCGATACTTTACAATGTACTTTACATACACAACAATCCTATGAAGTAGGTCTTGTTACAATTTCCATTTTATAGATGAAAATACTGAGGCCACAGCTAGTATGAGCTTGAGGTTGCCAACAATCCTATGAAGTAGGTCTTTTTATAATTTCCATTTTATAGTTGAAAATACTGAGGCCACAGCTAGTATGAGCTTGAGGTTGCATAGAAACATGGGCTTATCTACCATGTTCATTCTTATTGTCGTTTACATAATTTCCAAAGGGTTTTCACGTATATCATTTTATTTCATTTTTAAAACAATTCTATACGATAGATCATGATCCCTGTTTTACAAAATGGCAAAAGGAGAAAAAGGCAAAGTTTATGCACTGTTTTCTAAATTACTAGATTATCTTAGAAAAGAGAGATACCCTGTGGGCAGTTTCTCTTTAATGGAAACACAACTTGGGAATGTCAGGTGGTACAGGGAGCAGGCAGTGAAGGTAAAAGAGAGGTAAGATCCTTGGTTCTGCTACAAGGTAGAATCACACCTGACATCTGCAGTGTTTTTGAGAAATGGCTGTCACATACATTAGCTACCTTGAGCTCCATCCAGTCCTGGAAGCATGGGTGCTGTTTATTCCCATTTTACAGATGGGGAAACTGAGGCTTACAGTGATTGCATGACTCTCCTGGGGTCACAAAACTAGTAAGTGGAGAAGCCAGGACTTCTAAGTCCACTGTGCTCTTCCCATTACACATCACCACTGGGTTTGCACTCATTCCCTCCTGAAGAGAAGTCACTTGCTAGACAAGTCCATGCAACAGGCCTTTCTGACTGCAAATTGCTCAGAATTTGATTTGCAGGTACAATGCCCCCATCTGCCTCTCTGCTCAATGTAAAGAATGGAATGTTGGTTTTAGGCAGAGCCACTAAAGGAGTTTTGCCTCTGACGCTGCACTGTTTCAATGCAGAGTTCAGGAAAGCTGGGAAGAGCACACATCCTTAGTCAAAAGTGCTGCATAGTTTTAATCAGCCAGCCTTTTCTGTCAGTCTAATCCCATCCCCACTGTCAAGGCGTCGGCAGCTCTGAACTTTCCCTCAGATGTGCACCAAGCAAGAGGAAGGCTCTGCTCTTGCCCTGACGAGGGGCTGTCAGCATCTGTTATTCTACACAATGAGTGCCACCAAGATCTATGGCGAAAGCTACCTGTCTGTTACACCACAGACTGACAGAGAACAGCGTTACGTTCCTGGGATCAATTCCTAACGACTAGAAGCAATTCTTCCCTTCATTACTGAAGGCACTTGTTTTTGGGTAAGGGGTGGAAAAGTCACACAACTACAGGCCAAAGACCGATGGCAACTTGGGCTCTGGTTTTACAATGAAAGGTAATTAACAGCTTCTAATCAATATATGTATAAGAATTACAGTGATCCCATCCCTCGAATGATTTACCAGCTTTGCCTTATTGAGATTTGGGAAAAGAGGAGGTATCATGAGAAGGCAGCCATGCGCCAAAGCACTGAAGTAGCAGCTGATGAGGATCAAATAGAAATTTCCATGTTGCCTGCTCCAGTCCTTTACACTTGGAGGGCTTTGGGGCTGCCGGGAAGGACTCTAACCAGCAACGGTGGGTTCCAACCCAGCTACATTCGAGTTGCATTCAGGCAGTGCCGTTACCTGAAAATGCACTTCTTGACATTGCTCACGTGGAGCCCTTCAGAACAAAATGCTAGGTATGGCCCTCCCAATGAAAGGATCAAAAACAAAACAGCTATATTATGGGGCAATTATGCACTTTGCAAAAGGATTTACCTGTAAGAAGGAATGCTTTTCTGCAGACAGCCTGGGCATATAAGTAGCTCTGCTGATCATAGCTTTGTCTACTTAGAGCTTGTAGGCCCTGCTGACCCAGTCTGATTTCAGTCCTTCCGCTGAGACTGTCTGCTCTACACTCACTGTAGATCTATGGCATCTCCAATCGCATTTCGCAAAGGTGAGACTACACAGCGTGATGAAGGGCACCTCTGAGAGCTGTGGGGACAACTGCTGGCCATCCTACAGGTAGGGGCCAGCCTCTGGTCTCTTCTCCCCTGAATGAGGTCTAATAATTCCTCCCTGACATTATTGCACTACTAGGGATGGGTGTAACAAGTCCCTCACAAGAGCGACACCTACAGACTTGTAGCGGTTGCTAACAGAGATGTCTGGAGAAAGTACATGTGGGTGGAGGAACGTTGCCCAGTGGGGACAGCTGAGCAGGACCCAGGCTGCACTCACCGATATATTCATCCTGGTCCACAAACCCATCCCCATTCTTGTCGATGTCCTCCAGAGTTTCCTAGGAAGCAAACAGAAAACAGAATGCAAGATGGCTTTGCGCTCTCAGTAAGTCTTAGAGTTCTGACTACTGTCCTCCTTCGTCTGGCTTTTATGGTTGAACGCTTGGTGACTTCGGGCTTGTCTCCTTACCTTCTGTGCACCAATGCAGTGGTTTCCGTCCTTCCTCCCTACTCCCAGTTTTCATAGTAGAACACTCGTCAAATGAAAATGTACGTGGAAGTCCAGAGATGCTCTGGTTATATGCCAGCCCAACCACTTCCACCATCCAGCCAAGTCATGAGGGGGCGGGGGGGGGAGGCACCTGGGAGAACCCAGCTTGAGAACCACCGGACCAGATGATCAGAGACAGATTCCAGGGCTAACTGGACTAGGAATACGGGGTGGTGTCAGAAAAATATGAAACAGCGGGCAATTAAGAAATAAAAGTCTATGACTTTCGGGTGTATTACGTTCTGTATTTAGCATATGTGACTTCCGGATTAGGCATTTTGCCATGGGGAGTATTTCAATGAGTTTAATGTCCATTGTCTCAGCAACTCAAAGGCACATAATCCACTTATGGCTAATTCTTCATCTTCATCGCCCTCTGGCAAATCAGCTATCACTAAGTGGATGTTGGGCAGTAAAAACAAATGATTCTCGGAGCCACTGCTCAGTCCTTAGGTCAGGAGGATGAAGCAGGAGGCAAGAGTGGGCCCAACAACCAACTGCATAACTAAAATAGCCCCGAGCTGGTTATAAACAAAAGCTTCAGCCACCTGTTTCCCAGCAGGGAGGCAGCTTGCCTCGGGTTACCTGACCAGGAAGCAAGTAACCACATTTTATTAAGACATTTGGGATTCCACCCTGACCGTTTGGCTCAGTGGATAGAGTGTCCGCCTGCGGACTAAAGGGTCCCAGGTTCGATTCCAGTTAAGAGCATGTCCCTTGGTTGCAGGCACATCCTCAATAAGGGGTGTGCAGGAGACAGCCAATCGGTGATTCTCTCTCATCATTGATGTTTCTATCTTTCTCTTCCTCTCTGAAATCAATAAAAATATATTTTTAAAAAAAAGACGTTTGGGACTCCACAAAACACTATGGAAAGCTGCTACACTCAGAGCCTTACAAGCATAGCTGACCCTCAAAGCCCATAGGATCTGATCTATTCACCCTCTGAAGACCCAAGCTAAGGGGAGCGTCCTTTCCAGCCATGGTTTTCCCTTTATGTTTCTGTACAGTTTAACAATGCAATGTATTCCATTTCAGATTCTCTTTTTAGTTCCCTCAAAGCTGAAAAGTGGACAGAGACTAGCTAGTTTCCTTATCAAACCCATTTGCTCTTTTTGAGCACATATCTAAACTATTTCCCAGCCTCATCACATCTAGGAGGAGCTGGAAGAATATAAAAGGAAGGGATGTGTCATTTCCTGGTCAGAGCAGTTAGGTAGACTGACTGCCTTCTCCTTATTTCCTCTTATCTACCAACTGGCAGCTACCAGGACGACCTTGAGGCCACAGGATGGTGGTGTATAAGACGGAAGCAGCCTGGCTGCCTGATAGCTCTTAGAGGAGAACTGCCCAGGAAACCTACCTATCTGACTGGGACCATCTGCCCTGGAAGTGGTATAAGCAAGAAATGAGCTTTGATTGTGATAAATGGCTATGATTGGGGGCTACTTGTTACAGCACCTAGCCTGCCCTGACTCATTTACTGGGTGGACAGGTATTCCAATGCACTCCACTTCAGGGTCCTTCTCCAATTCCCCTCAAGATGAAGAACATTCTCTCTTTGGAAGGCAAGACAAGATCTTGGTGTAGCATTTGCACTCTGGTCTTCTCCCAGCCTAGGGACTTCTTTTATCTTACCAAAACCACAATTTCTTTCATATGCTCAAACTCCTCAGGGTGCAGAAAGGCGGTGAACTCCTCCCGAGTGGCTGTCTGGTCACCATTGAGGTCTGCAGCTTTGAACCTTCTCTCGTCGCGTGGCAGCATCTTTTTAAAGGTGTGATGATCTGAAGAATCCTGAAACTCTGCGGGGTTTCCTGCAGGATGTGCACACAAACATTTCAACGGGGCTGCTAGGGAAGGCATTTCCTGCCAGATCACTGATAACTTCATGCCCAAAGAAGGACACATGGGACTAACAATCCTGACCTCTCGAGTTCTCTGACACCATTCATTTCAGAATGCCTCGTATCTGCCCCTTCTTACCACCCCAAAATACAGCCCTACTGGATATATTAAGGGAATTCTAGTAGTGGTTACGAGCACAGGCTTTTGACCATACTAAAGCCATACTTCTCTTTGCTGAACCCTGCTTTCATCATATCATTCTTTGCTCCAGAACAGGCAGAGGCTCCCTAGTACCACATTTTGTCTAAATGCTTCTGCCTGGCTTTCAAGATCTCCCTTAATCTGTCTGTGAATGTGTGCATCTTCGGTGCTTCTCAGACCTGTCCCCTCACTGTCGACCACACACCTAGCGGGTCTGCACCCTGTGCTTTGCACACATACCATTCCATCATTCCCCAAACGGGTGTGTCTCATATCCAAACCCTGCCCATTGCTAAATGCATCGCTGTACCTTTGCCCTTCCAGCTGACCCACCTCCCCCACTCTTTCTCCAAATACAAATCCATTCTTCAGGGCCCAGCTCCCAAGCCACCCTCTCCCAAAAGTCTTCCCCGATAGCTCCAGCCCACTTGCTATCTGAAATCGGCAGCACTGTGAACTGTACGGCAGACATGCTGCCTCTCTGCTTTGTTCTGAGTGTACCCTTGAGACCGTAGCTCAGGGAGGGTGGCAACCTAAATCACTTTTCATTAGACCCTGGAGCCCTGCCACTACTCACCATCTAGGATCTCATACAGAGTAAGCAACCAAGTGCATTCTTAGTAAGCAGAGCAGGATGTTACACAAGTGGGTTCTACTTAGGAGGTTGTGACATCCCTCGAAGGGGGTGGATATGATGAGGGAGTAGAGAGTCTCCGCAAAAAGCTTGTTATGTGGGCCCCAGCTGTGTAATCTCTCCTGCAGCACCTCTTACCTAGGTAGTAACCATAGGTGGCTTGTTTATATTCCTCCCAGGAAATTTTATCGTCCTTGTCCCGATCATAATCCTTCCAGACTTTAGCAACATTATCATAGATGTATCTTTTCTGCACCCGTTTGATCCAGGTTTTCAGCTCCTCCGTGGTGACAAAGCCGTCCCCATCACTGTCAATTCGATCGACAATCTTCCTGTAGTTAAAAAACAAGGCTATTATCAAGACTTGCATGATCCTGATCCAGAGAAAGATCAAACGCCTGCAGAATCTAAAATGCAGACACAAGCTCAATGATCCGATGGTGCTGGAAAGGACCTTCAAGTTCATCTCTTCCAAGAACGACATGCCTTCCTCCCACCCAGTGCCACTGGCAGACACTACTAGTGGGTCATGCCCCTTTGTCCTAATGAACCGAGATGTGGCCTCAGAATCCTTTTCAACACAGTGCTCTGCAGATAGGCATGACCAACTGATTAGTGTCGATTTGTAAGGTGAAACCTAGCGGTCTTCCCTGATGCAATCTTTAGAATAATGGAAACGGAGGCTGAGAGAACTTGAATTACTGTTCCAAGATCACACAGCTGGTATTTGGTACAATGGGTTAAGAAGTGACTTTAGGTCCAATCTAAAAAAATGGAAAATTCTATGTAAACCAACAGATAAGTGAGTTCTTGTGGTTTTTGTTGTTTTGTTTGTTTTTTAAACTCACCACTTTGTAGCCAAACACTTGACACTTGAAGCCAAGAGACCAGATCTTGTTGGACAGGCATAAAATGTTGGGGATGAAAGAGCCTTGACATCAATGAAACCTATTCAAGAAACGTGAGCAGCTAAGCTGCTCCAGGAGCCTGAACCCCCTGCTCTTCAAGACCCCTATGCCCACTGGTATCTCCTGTTCCACAGCTGGCCCAGGTTCTAGCAATTTCCCACTGGACTCCACTGAGGTACACCAAACACTAGTCCAAAGCAAAGTTCAGGCTAGAATTCACCAGCATCCACCTCTAGGCCAAAGGGTCCAAACTAGGGACTCCATCCCTGTAGGAAACTTCAAAGATACCCACAGGTTATTCCTACACTTGATCTTAGCCAAAAGGCCGAGAAGCGATTCACAGGTTATTCTTAATGTTTAAAAAAGTTTTACTCTGATAGTCCACTTATTGGGAGGAGGTCATACAGGTTGATTGGGGATTTGTTTCTTTGCTTTGGGCTGGAATTCTATAAACTCAGTGGTAGAATTTTCTTACTGTGAACAGCAGTTTTGATTGGCAGTTTCTCTTTTGATTAATTAGATATGGGAAATGAATTCATAAGTACTTAAGTCTCCATCTCCCACCTGGTACCCGGGGAGCCAGAGCTCCTTTCTCAGGAAGGTGTAAGCATTACTAATAGCTTTAATGGGTCCTTTCATTTGCAACTGTAACTTCTCCATATTGAAAGACAAAGCCTCGGGTATCTTCAGGCTTCCTTCCAGGAGCCCACAGCCAGACACAGCAGAATTCTTTCAACACTGCGGTGTTAAACATACCTACTATGTGCCAGGCACGGCTCCAGATTCAGCCATGCTCCTCCCTCAGCAGCCCAGACTTGGAGGGGACTGTTGCACCAGGAGCTGTGTACAGAGAGGCGGCTTTTCATGCTCAACCACCCCATATCGCTTGCACCCATCATTTCCCACCCTCTGCCTCCCCCACTTCTGGCTTGGATTTACTTTACAATTGAGTGGTATGTCCATTATCCATCCAGTGGCCCAGACCAGAGACCAGGATGTCATCTGTGAGTCCTTGCTCCCTCTCTCCACCCCCACACTGAGTCAAGAGTGAGAACTGCCAGTGCTCCCTCCCACATGCTTCTGGGTTCACCTCTCCTGCCCTCTGGGCCAGCGTGCCTGGTTCAGGTGCTCATGGCCATGATCCTTCACTGGTCCCCCCATCATGCCTCAGGTATGTTCTCCTCCCTATTGCCAGTCTGACTCTCCTAACAAGAATTTGGGTGATGACATTTTGGCCACATACATGGTAACATCTAATCTCCACCTCTCAGAGGTCCCTCCTGCTCTGTTCTTGGTTTCCCCTCCACTCTCACTTCCCACTACTTCTGCCCTGTCCCTTTATTGTCCTAATAGCTCCCATCCTCTAGATGCCAAAGTCCGGGACATAGTCAGCCTGACACATAGTAGAACTTGTTTCAAAACCTTTAGAAGTGGATTGTTCTCTCTTTAGAAAATGCCTTTCTCTGGTGGGATGCCGGGCAACCTCTGAGTCATCCCACAAACTGATCCATCCCTACACCCCCAAGCCCCTCTCTCCAACCTCAACCCTTAGGGGCTACTTCTGGGTGTGCTCACCTTAGTTTTTATGTGCTTTCACAGCAATTATATTAGAACCTGCTTGTGTCTCGTTTGATGTTAAGAAGTTTGAGGCCTAGCGCACACACAGGTTTTCTCTCTGCACCTGCCAGGTACCTAACATGGTAGCTGGCACACAGTGGCCATTCAAATGTTTGCTACATGAATAAACAAATGAAGTTAAGGTGTCCATACAAGGGTCAAAGGCAGACCAACTTCATCAGTCCTTGCTCTCACCACCAGGCTTACTCTTCGTGATGAAGGCCTTAAACTGGAAGCTGTAGGACTGCAAACTACAAAGTTCTTTTTGCCAAACCCTAACCCCCATGCTCACTGGCAAATGGAGGCCACTCAGGGCTCCTGAACAAATCAGTTTTCAAGTGCCTCAAAGCAATACAATGGATTAAACTCATCAATGGTCCCCATTGTTAATTCCCAAACAGGAAGAGAAAGCACTTCTCTGCAAAATAAAAGGTGATTGTTTGAAGGTGACTTTGAAATTCAAAGATCTTTTTAACAGAGTAGGCAGATGGTGCACCTACACAATAGGTATAATTTAGCCTTATATCCCAACCAATCCCATTTGCCTTTGGTGGCCTCCAGCAGCACAGGGACAGCTGTGTTCCTTTTCATTTAGCAGCACGTGAAGATCTCCACCCCCAGGAACCAGGTTCCAGGAGGCCTGGTGCCCAGTAGGCAGGGCTACTGGGACCCTCCCCAGCCCATCCTCCATCAGGCTGGCTATTGATTCCAGACAGCTTTGCACAATGCCCCAGTGTCTCCCCAGGGAACCTGCAGAGGGTGCATTGAGATGTGACAAAGTTTTGTTTCCCTGGTCTGGTTCCTGACTCAACTGCTTTCAACAGTGAAGTTTACAATCCACCACACCACCCTCCCCTCCCGCTTTTCCCCCTCAGTTGCCAAAGGACTGGGTGCCTCTGCAGACATCTGCTGGGAACACGGGGGGCGGGGGGGAAGGGGGGTGGAGCAATTTCCATCTCCCACCCCTTATCCTCTATCCCCAAATGCCCCTCCCTTCTTAACAACAGGATTTTGATATCCCTACATCAGAGTTATGGGGGGATGAGGCAGAAGGCAAGAACACCTCAGCCCCAGTCCTGGGACACAGGCCAGGACTCAAGCCTCTCCTATGCTCATCCTTGAGACCTGCTTCGAAGTATCTCAAGCAAACTGGGAGGGTGGGGAAGAACTCCTTCACTAAAAGGCCACCGTGGACAAACTCTTCTTTTGTACACTCTCTACCCTTCCTTCTGATGCAACCACGGGGAGGGGCGGGCCCTCGCCGTCCTGGCTCCCGCGGCTGCTGCCACGTTCTCGCCTCCCCGCGGGGAGCCACCGCGGCCCGGGGGGCGATCTCCACGCGGGGTCCCGGCGCCCGCAGGCACATTTCGCCAGCACCGCCGCCGCGTCCGCTGCACCCCGCCCTCAGGTCCGCGCGCCGATTTCTCTTTCGATTTGCGGCTCGAGTTCCGCGTGGCTCCCGCCCGGATGGCCCCGCGGGCACCTGCAACGCCCCCGAACGCAGCCCGGGCCGCGGCTCACCCCAGCCTCTCCTTGCTCTCCTCCGAGGTGAGCTGGTCGAAGGTCTTGGAGTCCTCCTTGCCCAGGAAGGCCTCGTGGTCGTACTGGAAGCTCTGGTTGTCCTCGGGCGGCCGCTCGCCCAGCTCCGAGTCGGGCCGCACCACGCGCTCCTTGCGCACCGTGGGCTTGGCCCGCAGCGCCCGGGGAGCCAGCGCCAGCACCAGCAGCAGCGCCAGGGCCAGTCCCAGGCAGTGGCCGCAGCTCCCGCGCGCCATCGGGAGGAGAGAGCGGCCCGCGGGGAGGCACCGAGCTAGCGTTGAGAGAAGCGACTGGGGAATGGGGTTGGGGCCGACGGGGGGAGGGGACGGGCCGCCCCTCGGTCAGTTCCCGCCCCGCGCGCGCGCCCGGCCGCGGACGGGGAATCTTCGGGCGGCGCGCTCCCGGGCCCATTGGCCGCCGGACTGCTGGATGCGGGGGAGGCCGGGCCGCCGAGCCACGTTGCCAGCCGGGGTGGTGGGCCGGGGCTCGGGTTTCGCCTCGGCCCCTCCCCGCGATCTCAGCGCTGGGGGCGGGCCCAGGCATGCAGCGCTAGAGACTGGAGGGCTCATGGGAAGACTGGGAAGAAGTTCTTTGTCAAGCAACAGATGTTCAGAATAAAATTCCCTTTCTCTCCTTCCAGTTCCGGAGGACTGAAAGGAGGGAGGCACTGCCGCACCTCGATCTGCGTCCCAAACTTCCAGCCGGGAGCCCCAATCTCAGCCCCAGACCCCTCCCCAAGATGTGCTCTTAGACCAGATTCATCACCACTTACCCAAACTGGGAGTCTGGGTCAGAAACACAAGAGACTGGAAAGAGACCAGGTTGGGCAAGGACCCCTGGAACTGAGGGTCGTGAACTCAAATGTGCAGGAGGGCCAAGCAGGTAATTTCAAAGGACCGGGGCCCATCTAAAGGAGCAGCCCGTGCACTCCAGCACCAGGAGGAATGCAGACCCAAAGCTGGCAGAGTCCCATTTCCCAAAAGAAATCGGCTTTTCAGATGCTTATGCTTTCATCTCTAAATAATGACAATTCATTTTGCAAACGCACCACGTGATCCAAACAAATCTTGTCTGTGCATTGAATCTGGAGTAAAGCTGCCAAAGTAAAGACGCCTGCAGAACTTTCTGCAGTGATGGGAATGCGCTATACGGGGGGCTGTCCAGGAGGTAGTGGCCACTGAGCGCACTTGATATGTAGCCAGTGTAACTGAGGCTTTGACGTGTAAACGTAAATCGCCACATGTGGCTAGTGACTGTCACTGGACAGTGCAGGTCCAGGGCCACAGTTCTTTTTGTGTCCAGTCTTTTGACACAGACTCATCGAAAGCCATGGACCCTCTTCCAGAAAAATGCACATACTGGCATGGATGTTGGGTTAAACTGTCAGGGGATTTACGGATCTTCTGAAGCTTCGCTCGTGAGCCCCAGGTTAAGAATCCCTAGAAAACTAAAAGTGTGGTTTAAGAGAGGAGCCCCTCTCCACACCCCTGACAGCTATACTTCCAGGATTGTTCTGCTATCCCTGCTCTGCCGCTAACCCCTACCCCTCACCCCCCCACTCCACTCCATCCCTGATAGTCTAGAAAAGACCCCTGGTCTGTGCTGCTTGCCCTCATATTAAGAATGTCTGGATATTGCTAACAACAGTATAGATGCATCTACCTTTCTTTGGAACACTTCTTTTAATCAACTAACACATAATCATTGTGTGCTCACCATGGCCTAAGCACTGGACTGGGTACTAACAGTTCAATGGGAAACTACACAGTCAAGGTCTCTGCAGAGCAATAGGGTATGTGAACATTCACTCATTCAATAAACTGAGCACCTGCTAAATGTCAGGGCTATGCTGGCTAATGGTTTACTGAGCAGCCATGGATTGCAAATCAGCGTGACAAGTGCTCCGAGAGGAAGGCATTCAGCGTTGTAGAGGTACAGCAGAGGGACAGGGCCCAGACTTGGGGATTGATTGGGGAAGGCCTCCTGGAAGAGGGGATATCTAAATTGAGGCTGAAGGTGAGTGGGATAAGACGGACAGACAGTAGGGGTATGGGTGTATGAGAAGAGGATAAGGTCCCGTGTGAGCTGGAGAAAGCAGTAGGGTTTGAGAGTAGTAGCAGTAATGTCCTTGTGATCTTGCACCTCTCTACCAGCTGGCAGTGAGGCCTGGGGATCTGGTCCTTTGTGCCTCACCTCACCTAAGCTGACTTTTTATGAGATGGGAAGTGCTGTGCTTGAGAACAGACATGTTCCCCACTGCCAGTCTAGAGACCTGAATTTCTAGCAATAGACAAGCATTGTTTCGAATGTGTAAGAGCTCTCTATTAAAATGCAAGAGCCTTGAGAAGTAGGTGGCTTAGTACCTTCTGGGTTCATCAGGCAAGAATTGTTGAGTGGGGTTGGGGGATGGGGCTGAGAGGAGAAGAAGGAGGAGGAGGCACAGAGAGGAAGAGATGGGAGCTAGAAAAAGAAGAGGAGGATCAGGAAGGGAATGGGAATTGCCACAAGCACTCTGGGCCCATGGGATGATCCAGACTCGCAGGAATGGGGAAGTACCTCCTTTGCTCTTGTTCTAGTTGGCTTCCTGCCAGACACTAGTGGTTTCCAGCAGTCATATTGTTCCAGAGGCAGTCTTGGCTCCCATGGGAATTACCAGAGAATTCCAGCAGGGCTGTGAATATGAAAGACTTTATATGATTTATCCTGGGCTTGCTTTTGTATTTTCTTTTTTGTATTTTCATCCTTCCACCATCATATGAGTGTTAAACAAGTCCTCTCAACCAAAGAATGAGGAATAGTGACTAGTACTAGTCAAAGTATTTCCTGTGCAATTGCTTTCTTTCATCTTAAAATTGCTTTTCATTTCTCCCCATGTGCACGTATGGCTAAGTACAAGGTCATCTCTTAGATTAATCTCCATTCTTGATGAGACAAAGGGACCAGAAGCAAGAAGAGTGAAATTTAGCAGTGGGTTGAATCCGTGGAAAGAAAAAGCAAATTTCCAATAGTTGAGTTGGTCATTTAGGGTGTGTTTATTTGTTGCATCTGGCTGTAAGTAACATCACCAACTACAACAAAATCCAACCAGAAGTCACTAAAATAGTAAGAAAACTTGATCATCTCGTGTAACAAGAGTCAAATCAATTTCAGATTGGTTAATTCACATGACTTGATGACATCATCAGGGACCAGGTTTTCTGTTTGTTTTCTCTCAGAGGCAGGGAGAAGAGGTGTGTTTCCTCCCTTTATCAGGAGGAAAACTTTCCCTGCAGACTTTCACATTTCATTGGCCAGACCTGTGTCACGTGGTTACACCTGACCCAGTGACAGACAATGGAGGTGGAATTCCTGGAGTTGATGCTGACAAATCAAAATTCACTCCCTGGGGCTGGAAGATACAGTTTCCTCTGAAGCACAGGATTGGGGTTCTGTACAAGGAAGAATGAGCTGGACGGCTGTGTCTGCCAGAGGGAATCATGTGAACTATTTTGATGCTTAAAAGCACTTTGACTGTTCTATCTCCCTCTACTTCTCCACCAAGCAAAATTACACTCACTCTTCAAGGCCCAACTCAATTGTGCTTCCTCTATGAAGCTTTCCCTACTCAAATTAAATGCATTACTTCCTCAATATATATGCCCAGAATCTTCGTATCTCACACACAACACTTTTCACAGTCTGCTTTGTAGTAACTAATATGCCTTGGTCTTTCTTAATTCTGAATTCCTTAAGTGGAAGAACCATCTGTGATTCATGTCGTGCATAGATCCAGGGACTAGCAAATTTTCTGCCTTCTCACAGACGTCCATCCTCATCAGACAGATTTGCCATGAGGCCAGGGACATACCTTTGTGGTTCACTTTTGTATATTCAGCATCTAGCACAGTGCTTGGCTTGTAGATGCCCAGAGAATATTTTGAGTAAATAATAGAAGAGTAGCTACTGACTTCTGCTTCTGGTCAAGATAGAGTAAGAGAGGAACTGGATTTATCTTCCCATTGGAAACAAACAAGCAAGCAAGAAACAGACACAATATATGAAACAACCGTTTTCAAGGCACTGGACACCAGGGAACGAAGGGTATTGAAAATAAAAAAAGTGTGTCCTACAATTGCCTCACACGACTGCTCTGGTAGATTTTCCAGGCCACAGTGCAGATGGAGGGAGCTAAGACAAAGCCTGGAAGACTCCCTGAGTTGAAAAGAGGAAGGTGACTTTCCAGAAAGATCAAGTCAGCCACAGTTCTTAGGCAAGAGCACTAGAGAACAGATAGCTGCAAGAGACAGAGCCCCTTACGTATTCAGCAGAGTACTGATATGGGCATGCTGGGAGGCCAAGGAATGAATCACATCTGAAAATTAGAAGAGGCAGTGAGTGCGAGGAACAATGCTTGTTCCCACCAGCCAGATTGGAAAGACTCATGATCCATGGAGCACTGGGTCGAGTATTCAGGCGGGTCGTCCCTCCATGGTAGGGAATGGTTAGCCCTAGACTGAGCTCTGCTCCAGAAAATCTCTGCTCACAAGACCTGAAAAGATCAAGCTGTCTCCAAGTAACTGAATTTCCTCCCAGGAAAAAAAGCTAAAGAAAACTTATAGGAATATAAAAAATGTCCAACACCCCGCAAGGTAAAACTCATAATTTCCAGCATCCAATCAAAGACACAAAAAGGCAGGAACACATGGCCCGTAATGAGAGTTATCATTTTATCAAAGCTGGCCCAGACTAACACAAATGTTAGAATGAACAGGGAAGACATTAAAATAGTTATTATAATTGTATTCAATATGTCTAAAAAGTTCAGAAGAGACAAGGAAGTTACAAAACACAAGTTGAAAGTTGAGAGATTAAAAATATGATAACTGAGATGAAAAAATACACTGCGTGGATGTAAAAGAAAACTTGTTTTCATTTTCCTCACACACAATCCTAGTACAACTCTTCACTTTGGACTCTCCTGACCACCAAGTGTATGTGTGGTTTTTCCCGTACCACCAAGCAATTTTGCAACACCAGCTGGGCGTTCTACAACTTAATTCTGACGCTGTTTCCCCCGGGACAGCATCGAGATTCCCCAGGTTACAGGTTCAGTCCCACAAGACTGCCCTGACTTCAGATGCCAATCACAAGTCCAGGTTGTTATCTGTGCTTCTGACCTACTAGCTATAGTTTGGGCCCCATCCCCAGGTTCAGTTAATTTGCTAGAGCAGTTCACAGAACTCAGGAAAACATTTTACCTACTCGATTGCCAGTTTATTATAAAAGGTCATAACGAAAGGACAGCCAGAGGGAGTGGGTGTGTCTTTGCAGTGGTTACCTCAGCCATGAAAGTTTAAGTCAGGCACTTACAGTACAAAAAGAAAAGCCCACTGTCCAGGCTCATACTACACGACTCCTGTGTGTGTGGTGATGCTGGTGTAAACACACCTGTGTACAGCCAGTCCTATAAAAATGTAGCCCATACAGTGACAAATGGGAGGCTATTCCATCTAGGTCTGTGTCAGTACACTCTACAATGTTCGCACAGCACCTAACGATGCATCTCTCAAACATATCTGGTCATTAAGCGATGCATGACTGTACTTACTCTCCTTTCTTTCCTCAGCTCCTTTAAAAGACATAAAAATTATACAAAGTAATAATTATAATAATGTGTTGTTGGGTTTGTAACATGCATAGTTTTAATAGGCATAGAAATAATAAGGGGGAAAGGGAGTTGTTTTATAGGGTCAACATTTCTATATCTCACTGGACTTGTTAGTATGTACTAGTATATCTAAGTAGATTCTGGTGAGTTAAGAACTAAAAAAATATGTAGTGTAAAGCTCATTAAAGGAATAAAAATGTTACACTAGGAAAATATTCACTTAATACAAAAGAAAGCAGCAAAGGAGGACTGGAGAGTCAAGAAGGCAGAAGGAAAATGTTACCAGGTGGAAATATGGCTCTACACATAGAAATCAAAGGGACCCGGAATAGTAACTGAAAGGGTACAATAAGTAAGCTATTTTTCTTATTTAAAACCTTAAAAACATAACTGCTCAAATAAAAATAATAACAATATATTGTGGTATGTATGACATGCATAAGTAAAATGCATAATAACAATCTTATAAAGGTCAGGAGGAGAGAAATGGCAGTATACTGTTTTAAGGTTCACATACACGAAGCAGTGTAATATCACTGGACGGTAGATTTGCAGAAAGGGTTCATGCCAGCAGCCTTGGAATTCACCTGAGCAGTTTTGCTAACAGGTCTGCATAGCACTGAACCTTAGTAAAGGCATCAAACATACCCATTCATAGTGTTGCCTCAAAACCATAGGCCTGAGGAATCTTTGGGCAATTTTTACCAACTTGTCAAAATTATTTATTGAGACTCCTGGAGAACTCTGTTCTTATGCAGCAAGAATATTCCTGTGTGACCTGGTGAGGCACTTTAGGGCCTCCTTGGTTCTGAGGTGTTCTGTATACATGGCAGTGGTTCCTGATCCAAGGTGTAAACTGCATTTGGTCATGGCCCTTAGAGAGGCAGGGACCGTAGGAGACTCCTCCTGATGTTTCCAGACCCATTGCTGGGAGATAGACTTCGGTTGTGATGGGTGTCTGTATTTCATACTATTATATTTGTATCCTTTTCCTGTAAGTTTGTAAGCATTGTCATTTTGGGTGCTGTGAGTCTCCTTCAGCAATTGACTGTTTAACTTCCATTAAGCAATACAAAAATATCAAAGCAAAGGGTTATAGCTAACAAGCCAACAATGGTCATAGAATGTAATTATAAAAAGCACTCAACTAATACAAAAACAGTTAGAAAAAAGAGAGAAAAATGGAACCCAGAGCAGATGAGAGGAATAGAAAAAAGTACCAAGGTGATAGACTTAAACCTAACCATGTTTAGAGTCACATTAAAGGTAATTCACATAAACACCCCAGTTTAAAAGGCAGGGATTGTCAAATTGGATAAAAAAGCAATACCCAGCTATATGCTGCCTATAGGAAATGCACCCCTTAAATGTGAAGGCAGAAAGAGGCTAAAAGTAAAAGGCTGAAAAAATATACTTGCTGATGCTAATTGAAAGAAAGTTGGGCTATATTTATATCAAAGTACATTTCATAGCAAAGAATATTGCAAAGACTAGGAAAAGTCATTTCATGTCACACAGTCAATTAAGGAACACAACAATTATAAACGTTTATGCACCTAATAGCAGAGTCTGAAAACACATGAAGCAAAAAAATTAGAGTTGCAACATCAGAGAAAGGAATAATAAAAAAAAAAAAAAGAGGGGAGAAAGAGAGAGAGAGAGAGAGAGAGACAGAGAGAGAGAGAGACAGAGAGAGAGAGAGGAAGAGGAAGAGGAAGAGGAAGAGGAAGAAAAGAAGGCCCTTTTTGCCTTTGGAAGGATTAGAGTGAAGGATTTGAGTGTTAGGTATCCTTGACCTGCCCTGGGCATTGAATTTCTTATTCTGAGTGTATGAAATTTGACACCCTGCTAGTAGGACCTCAGAGAAAATTCTCTTTTGTTTGTCCAAGGGTTATAACTAGCCCTGTAAGCAGGAACTTACTGGGATGCTCTGCTGTGCTTCTGGTCTCCCCAACCCTTGTCTCCAGGGGAGGGGACTCTAAGACTTCCTTGGCTATAATGGTGGGCTGGGAACATGGGGTTCTTCTAAACTCTGGAGCTGGTGTGAAGCCACCTCCACCCACAGAGCTGTTCTTCTCAGGTTTGCTGGTGGGATTAGATAAGTGTTCTGCTACCTGCAATCCCTAGTGAGTCCTGGAAGAGGTGATGCTTCCAAGTTTCCTATACAAGGATGCCGCAGGAATGACTACCGATGACTTTATCCACACAAAGTACTTGAAAAAATATTCAGGATTGTTACTCATAAGCCAGAGGATAATTAAACAAAATCTTCTACTCTGCAGCAAAGATCTTTTTCTTCCCTTTAAAAAATTACATGAGACACATAGTCTTATAGGGTAACTATACAACTCAGATAACTATACAAAAAAAAATAAAAATAACCTTATATTTGACCACCCAGAGATAATTATGTCAGCAACATTTTCATTTGAAAATGTAGATACGTGTTTTATGAAAGTGATGTCATATTCTATACATTGTTTTGCAACCTGCTCCTCCCTCTGCAATTTTTCAGTCTATTATGAATATTGGTACATATCTACACAGCATTCTGAATGGCTATATGGTATTGCACCGTGGTATTGCATGGTGCTATTCTTTAACTGTTGGAAGTTTAAAGAGCAAATTGTATTGGATATCTATTGACACAATAATGTTATCTAGTGAGCAATCAAAATCTCAGTGGCTTAGAGAATAAACATTTGCTTAGTTTACAAGTTTGCGGAGGTTCAGCTCACCTGGGCTTGCTTTTGTCTTTTCAGTCAGCTGCCGGTTGGCTGAGCAGCCCTCTTCATTTTGACCTTCACATGTTGGGACTGGCTGGCTCCTGGCTCCTGTAGGATGCCACAGCTGGGGCGACAGGGCAATTCTGCTCTGTTCTGGGTGAGTTATCCCTCAGGAAGCTAGCCCTTGCATGCCTCATGGAGCACGACTACCCAGAAATATACAAGGACTTTTTTCCTAGCTTCTTTTTGTGTCATACTTGCTCACATCCTGTTGGCCAAAGCAAGCCATCTGGCCAAGTGCACAGAATAAAATGGCTCTGCACAGTTATGACCCAAAGGCATGAATACAGGGCGGGGTGAAGAATTGGGGACTTTTTTATTTTTATTTATATATTTTAAAAATGTATTTTTATTGATTTCAGAGAGGAAGGGAGAGGGAGAGAGAGATAGAAACATCAATGCTGAGAGAGAACCATTGATTGGCTGCCTCCTGCAAGTCCCACACTAGGGATTAAGCCCGCAACCAGGGCAAGTGCCCTGACTGGGAATCGAAACCGTGACCTTCTAGTTCATAGGTAGATGCTCAACCACTGAGCCATGCCAGCTGGGCCTTTTTTATTTTATTTCTTACTGTAAATTCCTGCACAAATACCTTTGAGTGTTATCTGATTATTCTGTGGAACAAATTCCTAAAAGTAGAAATGCTACGTCAAAGGCAAATCCTTTTATGTAGACTCTGAAAATAACCTACCAAAATGCTCTCCAGAAAGATATACCTATTTACATGCCCATGAACAGCAAACGAGAGAGTGGATTTCCCTACAACTGTGCCGTATAGAAAAAATATTATCAGCTAGAGATGCATATTATGATAACGTGATACATGAGATTTGTTTTAAAATACACTGGTAAATTAGTAATAATTGTTGAGGCTTGGTGATGGGTAAGTGGGAGGGGTCATTATACTAGTTCCTCTATTTTTTATTATATTTGAAATTTTTATTTAAAAAGTTTAGCAAGCTGTATGGAGACATAGTCTTCATTCTGTTAAGGATTTATAGACAACAATCAGGCTAACATTCAACTGTGCTAGCCGAGCATAGAGTATGTTCTCTTTGATGCAATGACATTGGAGAGAATCCCCACACTAATCTGTTACTCTAGTGATAACTCTACAACGGAAGAAAAAAAAAAAGAGCCAAAGGGAAGAATTCAGTTGAGAAGACATGACCAGACATACAGGAGAAAGGAAGTATATTGATTGTGGAAGGTTCCGAGGAGGGTGAGGTGGGGGTCCAGAATCAAAGTGAAGGGGGCCAGGGGGCAGTGGAGATGTGTGTGTGTGTGTGTGTGTGTGTGTGTGTGTGCATGTGTGTGTGTTGGTACCTAGAGGAGGAGGGAATTCTCATTTGGCAGCCTCTACATCAGTGGTTCTCAACCTTCTGGCCCTTTAAAACAGTTCCTCATGTTGTGACCCCAAACCATAAAATTATTTTTGTTGCTACTTCATAACTGTAATTTTGCTACTGTTTTGAATCGTAATGTAAATATCTGATATGCAGGATGGTCTTAGGCGACCCCTGTGAAAGGGTCGTTCGACCTCCAAAGGGGTCGCGACCCACAGATTGAGAACAGCTGCTCTAAATCCTCAGCGAACTCGGAGTGAGGTCACAAGCTACAAGGTTTCAGGACTGGTAATTAGGAAATTGTAGTTCAAAGAGAGTGGAAGAGAATTGACAGTTATTGAGGTGGATGGGAAGTGAGTTTAATGGGGGCACACAGTAGAATTGCAAGGACTTTTAAAATAAAGATGATGGACCAGAGACCCTGAGATGGATCAGGAGAACAATGGAAGGAAATGCCATGGACTGGGAGAAAAGAGAGCCTTGCTAGTCTGTCTGCACTGCTGGTGGTGAGGAATGAACATTTAGAGACTTGGACTCAGCAAATGCAGGGTAGGGAGCACACATCTGTGCATGTTAAGAAAAGCCCAAGTGATCCTAATGCAGGTGCAGGTGGTTCTTGGACTAGAGTTGGAGAAATGCTGTCCTAGTGGCTGGAGGAGTGAGCTGGCTTCAGGCAGGAGGCCTGCCTTATTTCAGAGGGGAGGCTGGCGGGCAGAGAGCAGAACTCGGGCCTGTTGGTTGGTTGTGTCAGGGAGCTCTGTAGCTCTCTTGGCCTGAGAGATGGCCATTTGAGGGTCCTGTTTGTCCAGTGGGGTGCCCTTCCCAGGGTCCTGGGTGGGGCTCCAACACTAAAGTGGGTGGCCTTCAAAGTAACCCTGTCTGTGCATGCCCCAGGGGCTTCTCATTTGAGGACTGTAGCTACTGGAGAGAGGGAGAGAGGGGGAGAGAGGGAGAGAGGGGGAGAGAGAGAGAGAGAGAGAGAGAGAGAGGTGTTGTTTGTTGTTGCAACTTTTGATTCTAGAAATAAAAATGGGCTTTTAAAATCAACCAACCAACCAATCAACAGGGTTGAGGTTGACACATTTGGGCTAATTGTTTTCCTTTTCATTTAGCCTTATTTCTCACTGAGTGTGAGGTAGCACTTTCAAGTAAATCTCTGGTAATTCCCAGGCCTAAAGCAATTGCCTTCATTTCCCAGCAGGACATACTAAAGTGGGCTCATTTGCAGAGAGAATGGGAATAACAGTTTCTATAGCTAAGGCTTGGAAGAAAACTGATTTTTTTCTGACAATCATAATCCACTCATGCTTTTAAAATGTGTTTCAACATCAAAAGGACTCAGAGTCTGGAACGTGCTAGGAGGATGCATTAAGACATATCTTATTAGCCAATCTATAATAATAAAAGCATAATATACAAATTGACCCAATGGCCAAATAGCAGAAGGACCATCCGGATGACCACGCTATGACACGTACTGGCGCCAGGCCAGCCAAGAAGGGTGCGATGCGACTGGGTAGGGGGGGCACCATCGCCCCACAATCGCCCAGCACCCTCTGCTGGGCAATTGATCAGGGGGCTCTGCAGAACTGGGGAACTGGGGGTGTGTGGAGGCAGATGTGGGCAGTGCCAGGCCAAGGCGGGTGCGGATGGGGGGGCGGGGCTGTGAGGGCCCCGGCAGCTGGGGCTGCGAAGGCTTACCCTTGCACAAATTTTGTGCATTGGGCTGCTAGTTTATCTATAATCAAGATAAACTTACCTCTTGTTTCTCCTCTTGCAACTTCCTCAACCCTGTGTGTTGCTTGGATGTCAAAGAACTAAGCCTGCTCTGAATTAACAGGAGTAACAGGAGTGCAAGAGAGCTGCTTTCTGTTTTCCTGGTCTGCACTGTGGTTCTCTGATTTGAACCTGCAGTGGCAGCATGAAGGAAAGGAGAGGCGGGCGCTCTGGGGGAATGGGGGGAGGGGAGCACAGCCTGAATAAAGGCCTGGAGGCCAGAGGGTCATGGGCTGCTGTCCGGACAGCCAGACTGAAGCCGAACAGAAACAGGCTGGCTTGGAATGGGGAGCCGGATTAGGGAGGCTGAGCAGAGGGCCTTTGAGTGGTGCCTGGGGAAATCCTGAGCCTTTTAAATGAGCCATTTAAATCTGACAGACAAATTGGTGTTTAAAAAGATTTAGCAGGCAGTGATGGGCACAACGAGGTGAGTGGGTGGGGACCGTGTGTGTGTGTGTGTGTGTGTGTGTGTAAGGTAACAGAGGTAGGTGAGAATGAAGCTAGGAGAATCAAGATTCTGCTTTGAGTCAACAAACACATACTGAGCACCTACTGTGTACCTTGCCTTGTGCCAGGCCCCACTTCAAGTGTGCTCCCTCTCAGTGAATGGAACCAGCAGATGCCCTTTTATCCAAGCCAGAAGCCTAGTACCTTTCTTGCCATCTTCTGCCCCTTTTGTCCCCAATCTATCAAGTCATTCCATTAATTCCATGCCTCTTACATCTGTCTGTTCTCCCTCAGCCCCACTTCCTCTATCCCATGTCAGCAGCTGCCACCTGTCCCTGGATTCCGGGTCTCTCTGCCACCAGCCTTCCCTTTCACTGCTTCTCCACCCACAGCTGTTGGAGAGTGGGGACAGGCCTCCTAAAACACTTCGGATCATGTCACCTCCCTCAACAGAAACCCTCCAGTGGGATCCCCGGGGATTTCGAGGTTAAGTCCAAATGTTTCGGCTGAACCAGGAGGCCCTGGTTATCTGGTCCTTCTCAGCTCTCCTTCCTTCCCAGGCCTCTTGCCTCCTCACCTTGAATCTGGGGATTCAAAACTACCTTTTAAAATTAATTAATTAATTAATTAATTATGCTGCAAAAAGCTTTATTGTTTCATTTGGTCCAATGCATGGGAGAGGGCTTCACGGTGGTTAAAAGAATGACTAGTAGTTTCAGGGAGAGGCTCAGGTAAAAGCCAGACACCAGGGGATGCAGAGGGCCCTCAAAGGCCTCTGGGCTCCAAAGGCTCCTAGTTGTGCTTGAGGGTGAGCCTTTCCAAGAGATACTCGCCCAGCCCAGCCTGGGGGCAGGCAGCCTGCAGAGGTTAGTCAGGTGTCGCCCATCTTCTTGATGAGTTTCACCTCCTCACCCAGGAAGTGGTTCTCCAGGAAGTCACAGAGCTGAGGGTCTGCGAGGATAGAACCCAGGGCCTGCAGTTCCAAAAGGGCCTGGTTCAGGTTCCTCTCCAAGGCCAGGGCAGCTTCCCTGGAGTCCTGAGTTTTGCCCACTCAACCTGGGAAGGCCTCAGCACGTCCTGGAGAGAATGCAGCCACCACGCTTGTTTTGCAGCTTTAAAAGATGCTCAGTGCCCTCGTACATCTCTGCCAACTTGTGGAAGAAGTGGCCCACACCCTCGAGAGCCACATCTCATGGTTGAAATAGAAGCCCCGAGAGAGGCAGGTGTGGGAGGCCCGCAGATGCAGGTTGGCCGGGCAGTTGACCGCAGCCTCCACCTGGGTGGAATAATTCTAATGAATTTGGGAGCTCATGGTTGTTCGGCAATAAGGAGTTAAGGTAGGAAAAACACACTGGTGTGTTGGCTGGTCCCAGAGGTGGTTCTGAAGGTGGTGACTAGATAAGACGCAGGAGAGTGGCTGGAGGCTGGAAGAAGGGGCGTCCTTCAGTCTGTTCCGTCCAAACACTGTTGAAGCAAGAGACAGATCCGGGACCGCCGAGGGCACTGCCTCAAAACTACTTTTAGTACCTCTAAGCCCTTAGAGTCTAAGGCAGTGGTTCTCAACCTTCTGGCCCTTTAAATACAGTTCCTCATGTTGTGACCCAACCATAAAATTATTTTCGTTGCTACTTCATAACTGTAATGTTGCTACTGTTAGGAATCGTAATGTAAATATCTGATATGCAGGATGTCTTAGGCGACCCCTGTGAAAGGGTCCTTCGACCACCAAAGGGGTCTCGACCCACAGGTTGAGAACCGCTGGTCTAAGGGCTTGTGTTCTTCCTGGTAGGGATTAAACCCTCCCGTCCACTCTCCGTCTCTGAACTTATCTTCAGAATCTTCTGGCCCACAGGTGCTTTCAGAGACCTTCTCTGTGGCTACACTAGCGCTCCTCAGTGTGCGTCACTGGCCTTTCTCTCCTCTGCAGGTGACCTTTAAGAGGGAGTGGCTGCATCTCCCTCCTCACCCAGCAGCCTCCCTACACAGAAAAGGTGCTTAGTAAATATCATCAAGCGGAAATGGATGCATTTACAAGATCTGGATGGCTAGGGTGTGAGGGGGGAGAGTGTTGGTCCCATTTCACAGATAATGAAACTGAGGCCCAGAAAGTGATTTAATGATTGGCCTAAGCCTTCTCAGCGTCACGGCACTTTAGGGTTGCCGATTTCCTGTCCAGGGCTCTTCCCTCTTCCTCGCAGCCACAGAACAGAGATCATCAAAGAAAAGAGTTCTGTGTGGTCCCTTCAGTTCTGGCTGGTCCCTCAGGGAGCGTCCAGTGGGGCCCCTGTGGGAATGAGTGTGACGTTAGAGAAAGAGGCTTTGCTGTATTAGGAAGGGATTTCATAAACTGAAGTACTATTAGGTTTGGAGATCGCAAAGGGCTAGAAGTCCAAATGAACCGTTTTCTGACATAATTTGACCATTTATTTCACCGAAGCTATTATTCAAACCACAAATCCTCCCTGCTTCTGAAAGCTGAAGGGTCTGGTTACAGATGTTCATTGCTGGGTGGCTGCTTTTTTCTTCGCTCCCATAAATGCTCTTTGCCTACTTTTTTCTTTTTTTCCTTTTTTGATTGACTGGAATAAATGCATTGCAAAATGATAGATATTGTTCATTTAACTGCAGCATTTACTTCCCCCCTAAACTAGCGTTCTGTGTATGATTGAGCAGACTTCCCCCCCATTTAGCACCCACGGAAAACATTGCCCAAGATTGGGTCTGCGGCTCCGGGAACGTTTTTTTGCGGCGGGAGCTCTTAATGAAACGTTGGCAGATATTAGGGTTTTATGGACTGGAAAACAGTACAAATCAAAGCGCTTTGCTTACTGTTTATCTGTTTAGAACATTTTTACTTTCTAAACCTAGCAATGTTCATCTTTTTCATCCAGCATTTCGATTTGGTTCTTTACATATTGATTTTCCCGTTCACTGGCTCGCCGGGATGAAGTCGGAGCACTCAGGTGTGCTGTCTGCAAGAGTGGCGGCCGGGGCACCTGGATTGGGGGCTGGATTGGGGCAACCTTCGCTCTGAGATCCCTCAGCTCCCGGACTGGGAGAGGGCTGGGCCATGTACAAGTATATCAACATATATGTAACTCCATCTATTGAAGAAAGTCCGCATTATTAACTGGTACACCTGGTATAAAAAAGACCCCTACACCTCTCTTTCCCTTCCATGGTTTCCCCTTGAGCCAGCAGGGGGGGGCCTTATATGTTAGTTTCTTCCCAAGATTCGCACGCAAACCTCCCAGCAAAAGTAGTGCCCTCTTACATTCTCTAAGGAGATGTGATAGACAGGGCCCCAGCAGGGGCCAGCATCCATCAAGGATGGTTGGCCCAGGGGGCGGCAAATTTGTTTCTCTGAAGAGCCAAGTAGGAAATATTTTTGGCTTTCTTGGCCACACATGGTCTCTGCCACAACTCGCCAGGGCCAGCACCTAAATCTTGGGCATGGCTGTGTTCTGGTAAAACTGTGTTTATCAAAATGGACTTGGGGGGGGGATGCGGGGGGAGGAGGCATTTGGCTTGTGGGCCAAAGCTGCTGACCCCTGGTTTAAATGAAAAGGCTTTAAGGGACAAGGTACAAATATATGGACAGGGAATGGACACGAGGCATCGAGGTGCCCACAGTTGACAGCAGCAGGAAGCTGTTGCTCCCTCCAGGGCTGAAGGGGCAGGTGGGGACATGGTGTGACTGGCACCCAGGGAGATGGGGCCCTGGGAGACTCTGGAGCAGGGAAGGAGGAGGAAAAACTCCCCCCACTTCACCTCCTCCCTCCCTCGGATCTGCCTGTGCCTCCCACAGTCTGATCCAATCAGGGACCCAGGGCGCAGTCCAAGGGGAAACAGCATCTCAGAGCAGGTGGAGCAGCAGGGAGAACAGGGGAACAGACGGGGGAAGGGGTGGAGGCACGGGAGAAGCAACAGCACGGGCGCTGTCTCTTCCGGGACGAACTTCTGAGAACCCACTCCTTTGGGGAGTGAAGGGAAGCTTGACTGGCCACATTCCTTGACCCTGACTTTATTCTAGAAAACTAACCCTCCCTCACAACCCTGCTGCAGGTCCCAGCATGCCCCTGGTCACAGCACTTGGTCTAATTCAGGCTAAAGAGACCCAGGCACAGAACTTGGGTTTGTTTGAGCTGTTGGGGAAGATACGCTTTCTGTTTTTCTGGTGGATCCGAACCTAGAGCTTTGGCCTCTGACTGGCTGTGTGGTGAGGCCCTCACAAGGGGAGAGCCTGGGCTCAGGAATCACAGGGGACAGTGGGGGCCTGGGCTGGTGAGAAAGCCAGGCCCGCACACTGTCCCTGAGTCCCCGGATCAAGCTACACCTGACCCACATGCTCATTTCTCAGTTAGGTGAGCCCATACACTCCCCTTTAACTGCGACCAGCTTTCTGTTTCTAGCAACTGAAGAATCCTGGCTGAGAGAGAAAGTCAGATTTATCCCGGAGCCAAGGCCTGCCTCCTCACAGCTGTGTGGACTTCACACGTGGCACACTAATCACCAAAGCGTGCAGGAGGCAGGGACGCTCCCGTGTGCATGGACATTGTCGTGTGTGCATGCAGCTGCGTTCAAGCATGACATTTACTGCCAGCGTGTATGATTCTCAGACCAAAAAAAAAAAAATCTTTCTTCTCTGAATATCTGCATGCCTGGACCTCATATGTCACAAAGACAGCAACTTCCTAGGTAATTACATAGGTATGGTGATCACCATAGCAACCTGGCAGTTCTGAGATGTAATGTCATGCAGATTGCTGCGGCTCAGGGACACTGTTAATATCCTACCTGCCCAGGTCTGTGCTGTTCTGTGGTGACTTTTTCCTTTGCCTGAACAGAGAGCTTCTTACCCCTCCCATCAGTCAGTGGTTCCCAGAGTTTTGAAATTTATGGGCCAGGAAAATGTTAGACACAAAGTTGTTAACTCTATTTTGCTAAGAGCAGTCTCCAAAAGACAAAACAAACACTACCATCTACTGTTATCATTTCGTAAAAGGAAGGGCATATTCACACATCTGAAAGGAGGCAATGAAAAGAGGACCTTGAATGGAGCACATTTATTTTTAAGAAAAATGCACAACTGTGGGGACAATGCATCTGGGGGGGGGGGGGTAAGGGGGGACACCTGTGCTCAGCCAGGACACTTGGATGAGGGACACGCAGGGCCAAAATCCAGCCCTCACTTTGCTCGCCAAGCTGTGTGCCCTGCATGGGCTGTGTCCATTCAGATGAAGGGATGTTTTCTTCTTTACACACAAAGGGGCGTCCTGCTTGCCAAGCTGTGTGCGGACAGGGCTGCATCTGCCCAGAAGGGGCAACCTTTCCTAATCTGTGCAAAACACTTGTGGAGCTGGCAGTGGTCGTGTACTCCATGGTTGTACTTCAAAAAGTGTCACTGAGGGGCTGTACTTTGACCAGTGCCTGGCATGTAGTAGGTGCTCAATAAATGTGTTCAATGAATGTTAAAGGGCTGACGGGAACTCCATCAAGGAACATCCCTTTCCTGATTCATGGTGGTTGGAGGAGGATGAAGTAGGCTAGGATGATGGGAAAGCAAACAAGGAAGAAGGTGGAGAACATGTTCAAAAGGAAAGGGCTCAGGAGGGGAATGCAAATATCGAATCCTCCTGCTGTATACCCAAAACCAATGTAATGTCCTATGTCAAGGATGTCTCAGAAAAATAGAGTGAAATGGAGAACCTGAAGATGAAGAAGACAGCTATTAAGTGGAATAACCTGTTTTGCCCAGCCATTGTGTGCCCTCTCACCTGGCCAGGAGTTCAGGAGGTTAGCACCACTGTCCACTCTCTTTCAGATCTGCCTGTTTGCAGCGAGCATATGCTGGGCTCTGCTTTTTGCTGAAGGGTAAACATAGCAGCAAAGGCTCTGCCCAGTGGGATGAGGCCTGTGCTCTCCCAGGGATGCCTGTGCTAGGGTGACATGTCTGTCTAGCTCTGAGGTTCAGCGTCAAGGGGCCTGTGGTAATGGAGCTCACGTGTGGCCAATGACATGTGAGCAGAAGTGATGTGGTCACTTCTGGGTGGAAGCTCTGAGAGTCACTGAGGGGCTTGCTAGCCTTGCATTTCCCTCTTTGCCATGACGATTGGCAATGTTCCAGATAGAGTGCGTTCCAACTGCTGGGTCCCAGAGTGAAGGTGACATGGAGACTTTCAGCCAGCCATATTCATGGGATGTTTGTTACTGCAGCATTAGCTTCCTGTTCTAACTAATACAAGGTGGATTGTTCCTGCATATCTAAGTCACCTTCTCCAACAGCCTATTAACAGCCTATCAATAATAGGCTGACAATGACATCTCCATCTGCCCTATTCCTTTTTCCCTTTCTCAAATTCTGATGGGAAAAAGGCTGTCATTTGAACTCTGTTACACCCGATAAGAGTTCAGCCTGCAGAGCTCCAGGTAATAATTAATCTTGCATCTCAGGCTGCAAAAGGGAAGGTTGGAGCATCAGTAGAGAATGTATTGGTGAGTTCTGATGTTGTGAAGTGACTGGAAGGTTATTTAGATAAACGGATTAGTCTGATTGAAATGGTTCCCAGAAGTAAATGTCAATGAACCAGACGTGGTAATTTCTTGCTCATGAAGTAGTGTTAGTATGCATGTGATTTGAAGTTTATGGTAAAACACACACACGAGATTACCTCTTGGGCTGTGGATGGTGTAAACAGGGGATGGGGTCACCATGAAAGGGAACGGTTTGTGCCAAAGATGCTTAGCTGTAGCAGGATGATGGCCAGACTCAGGTTCCTAGAATGTAGTTGTGAATCACAAACAGTAAGCCCAGGCCAGAAACATAGCTTGTGTGTCGAAATTACCATCGGCTTTGAGTAAACACCTGCTAAGCAAATTCCGAGTGGCCTCCCTGTCCTGAAGTTTTGCTTCAGTGCTTCAGAATAACAAGTGTTGCCTTCGGAAGGAACAATTGCCCTCTTAAAATGTGTGTGTGGGTGTGTGTGGGGGGTTTTAGGGCAGAGATAGTTACCCGGTCACAGGCGCTGTTCGAATGTGTGCTCCAAAGAAAGGGTTCTGTGATTGAAAAACAATAATTGAGGAAATACTGAGTTAAGGTAAAAGACGTTTCTTTATTGTAGCAGTTCTTGGAGGTTCTAACACGTCAACATTCATCGTGAGTCTCCAGAAGGGGCACATGCTCAGTTGTGTGCAGCTACCACAACTTCCCAAACTTTTTTGACCACAGAACTCAGATAGACAGACAGACGGATGAACAGACAGAGGGAATGGAGGGATGCAGAGATGAAGAGTTGAAGGGATGGGGATATGGGTATAGATATATAGATATATTTAGCGTTTCATTGGGCTATTTGTAAACTATGAAAGAATTCAACAACCTCATACTAGTAAGGATACCTTTGGTTAGATAAACAGGATTCCTTTGATGTAAGCTCTTCCAGTGAAAATTAAATCAGCTAATTAGATTAGGATGCTTTGGGGCACAGGAAACAGACTTAAACAATAAGGACATTATGTCACCTAAGAAATCTGGAGGCAGGGGATTTCAGGACTGGTTTGTTCCGAAGCTCTACTGTATTCTCATGACTCAGATGTTTCCTCTCTTTCTGCTCTGCCTTCCTCGGCACAAAGGCAAAGCTCCCCTCCCTCCGGCCCCAACCTATTGAGAGATGTTGCTGTTGTTTCTGGGACCAGGCAGGTATAATCCTCCACAAAGTTGGAGAAAGCCGTTTCCTCCTGGCTCCCTTTTTAAGAAGGAAACTTTCCCACTAGCTCCTGCCAAACTCTCCCTTAGGTCATGTGTCTGGGGCAAGGTTCACAGAGGTGAGGGAGATGAGGGGAAGGAATGAGGGCATGGAGAGAGAAGACTGTGATACCAGCCTCCATGGTCTTGTGTGTGGACTCCAGAGAGAGGGGCTACCAAGAGAAGCTGGAAGAATGGTTTGTCTACGAATTCCTTGAGAGACCTTGGGAGAAGAAGGCAGCTGCCCTTTGGAACTGAGAAGAATGGGAGAGGGTGAGAGAAGAGTTCACTCCATCACTAAAGTGGCCCAGCTATAGATGGTACAATTTAACCTCAAGGCCAGCAGAACTCCCTCCCAGCATCTGCAAGGAACAGCAACAGCTGTGAGAGATACCTTCCCTGAGCTTTGGAGGCCCACGGGGGCTGGGAGTCATTGTGGGGACAGCATTTCCAAGACTTTGTCCAGGGTTTCCTCCAAAAGGCTGCAGGGACTTTGAGGAGAGAACCAGAGGACCTGCTGGTGCGAAGGCAAGCCAGGGAAATGCATGCCACTCGACGACAATGACCCCCACATCCGGAGAGCATCCTGCCATTTACAAAGAACTATCTTGATGCTACATCTTCCCAGCAGAGGGGATTATTCCTATTTCGTACATAAGAAAGCAAAGACTCAGAGAGGCTAAGGGACCAATTCAAGGTCTATCATGGTGGTGCCATGATGACTCTGGGTCATTTTAAGTTTTCTGTCTCTCAGTGAGAGTGGGATGCAAGTGAGGCACCTGGGGTGCAAAATATAAGGAGGCAGGGTCCTTGGGCATGAGGGGATTGGGGCACAAAATTTAAGCATTAGGCACTCGCTCCTGGGGTCATGCAAATGCACCGTTGGCCTCCTGACATTTTGGCCCTAGACACCTTGTTTGCCTCACCCGCATCCCATTAGCTTCAGTTCCCTGTCCCTGTCCAGTGGAGGAGAGCTCTGTAAGAGAAGTCTCTTGCTGGGACTGCACCCTAGATATCTCTGGCCCCTGCTTGCCTGTTGAGCAAGCCTGGGGCTTCACCACGAGCTATACCCCTACTGAGAAGTTGCCTAGAATTTCAATCTGTTCTTGCAGCTAGGGCGTGTCGGGGGAGGAGAAGGAGACTGTTGTCACCAGATATGCCAGGCATCACAAACAAACAACAAAAAAGATTCGTGTGTTCAATGGAGCTGAATTTTAATTGATACTTTCTCAAACTGTGGTTCTGAACCAACATCCCTCAGCCCCCAAAGATGATGAAGGGGGTGTGGTTTAACGCCACAATTAGCAGACAACCCCACAACAAATACAGTAAACATTAATCATATTAAATATTGAACGCAGGCTTTGGTGCGCTTGAAGAGCAATGGGTTTTAAAAATTTTATTTTACAGAAGACAAAGCAATGATTGTGGAGGAATTATTCCAATGTCAGAGCTGATGGGAAATAATGTAACATTCTGGAATTTATATAAAAATTACAGCTTTGTTGTGTTTCACACTATATATAGTAATTTAATCATTTGCAGCTGATTAATTTCAGTGAAGGAAAATGTAGCATTATGCATCCCTAATGGAGTTCCAAGGTTTAAATTCTAATCAGGAGCTGGGCACAGTTTAAGTCTAAATGAGCAATTAGCTTGGGCAATGGACACTTAGGTTGAAATGGAGTCATCTGTTGACATGCACTGAATCAACAACAGAATAGCAACAAAGATCATCAGAAAAAATGCTTGCCCAGAACGCTCTCTGCTGGGTTAATAATTATAATCCCTTACATTAGCAAAGTGCTGTTGCACTTTAGAAAACGTTTTCTTGTACATTTATCTCATTTGCTTTGGCCTTCACGTAGGTCTGAGAAGTGGGTGTCTGTGCTCCATTTTATGGTGAGGAAACTGAGGAGCAGAGACATTAAGGACCCACCGAGGAAGAACATATTGCGGCAGGACGTGGGCCTGGGTGTTCTGGCTTCTAAGCCAGGACTCTTTCTACCTCAAGATATTTTCTGGGAAATTTGCACCATCACATCATGAGATTCCCCCAGAGTAAAATGCAAAGGTAAGAAGGATACTCATAAAAGTGAACCGTGATGAAATCCTCAATATGTACCCAGCACCGTGCTAGATGCTTTACAGGTGTTGACCCAGTTAACCCTTGCATACACCTAGGAAGCAGGTACCATTAAGGTCCCCTTTTACAGATGGGGTTCAGATGAGTAAGGTTACTTGCTGAAGGATGCAATTGGGATTGAAAACCTCACTCTTTACCATAATATTTAGCTCCTCTCAAAGGTGGTCCTTCAATGCCGGGCTAAGGTGTCTAATCTTAGAGTCCATTTGAAATTTGGTGTATTTGGTTGTGAAGGCACATTTTGGACCAGAAACTACACAGAGTCCTTGTGCCATGTATCTTCACATACATTCCCCCTCCTCCACCCTGCTCTGTGCCAGGAAGGAGAAACTGAGTGGATCTGTTGGGTCTGGCTGTGTGGGCAATGGCGGGGGATAGGAGGGAAAGAGGAGAATGGGGGCTGGAGTGTGTATTCTCCTGTTTTCTTCACTACAGGGCTGCCATAAGTTATAGTCAGAGCTCCTGTCATGTGGCTATGGTGCCACTTCAGGCCCAGAGGTGGTTATGGTACCACTGTTACCAGCCCTGGGGCACTGCACCCTCCCTTCTTACAGTTTCTCTACAGTCTGCCTTTCTTTAACTAAGGAGTGATGCACAGAGGAGCTCCTAATACAATCAGGCCCTCTGCTTCCTGGGCAGCCCTGGCGGGACCTGGGAAAGCATTGAGATTCTGTTAATGTAGCAGTGAAACTGCCAGGGGCTGGCATCACCATTGCGCCACCTGCTGGAAGTTTAGAAAAAGAATCTGAAATTCTTGCTTTAGCTGTAACTAGTAGCTTCACAAACCTAATGATTATTTTTAATTCTTTTCATTTTGTCTTATTATACAAACTACACAGGGTTATGATAGACAAATTAGGGGGTTCATATAAGTAAAACAAAACATAAAAATTACAATCCTGTCACCCAGACATTACCATTTTGTTGGCTATCCTTCCAGTCTTTTTTTCTGGTTGGATATACATAAAATTCATATACACTATTAGTCTCCTTCAGTGCACATTGTTTTATAGCCTGATTTTCATACTTAACAATACATCTTAAATATCTTTAAGTATCATTAATTATAATATGCAGCATAACTTTTGCTTAGCAGTGTTTTATATCTCTGTATGAGAATTTTAGAACCTCTTCCTACATACTAATTACAGTGTGGTCTGTGCTTTGAGTTTTCACTACATCTAATATCCCCTCTTCTTTATTTTTTTTCTCCCTCTCTCCTTCCTTCTTTCCTCCCTGTTTTCATCTTCTTTATTTCCCCTCCAGTAGAAAAGGTCTACAGCAGATGTTTGGGGCAATTACTTGCAGTCTCTCTTGACTTCCTCACCCCTGCATCTGGAAGCTCCAGGGAATTCTTCCGAGCCCTGGACCTCTCTTCCAGGTGGGCTGTGTTGTCCCTGCCTTAGAAGACAGAACACTCTGCACTCTGAATCGAGATGGGTAAGAAAGATGGGATCCCAATCTAGTGCCTCCCCTGGTGTCTAGTAAAAACACAAAAAGCTAACAATTCATGATCACTTACTCTGTGCCAGCCTGGCTCCAGTCTAAGACCCTGGCATGAATGATCACAGCTAAGCAGACAGAACCCTTACAACTGTAGTGCTTCTTCTTTCTTTCCTTTCACCTGACAGCTGAGAACACCAAACTTGAGAAGAGCAAATGATCTCACCCAAGATCTCTAGCTATTAGGGTCCCAAATCTCAGTGTGCAGAAATTGCCTCATAAAAGAAAAGGAAACAAAACAAAAATGATTCTCAGCTTCTCTTTCAAAAAAAAAAAAAGGGAACATCTGGTAATGTGAGTCTGTGTGCCCCACAGCAACCAAGAGCTCGAGCTGAGCAGTGGTGCCCACGTTAGACTAGACAGACTCTCCAGTCGCACCACCTCCACCTTCCACAGATTCTCCCCACACAGAGGGAAGTGTACTGCCAACCACACTGTGGGGGCAGCTGGCTTCACCTAACAGAACAAAAGAGCTTACAGAAAGACAACATCAGGCTCAGGGCATTGCATGCCTGGCCGGCTCTGTTTGAGAACCAGGGAGTGTCCATTACTGCCTTTAAAAAATTGCTTGTCTCTTCTATCCATGAGTGTGGGAATGGATTCTGAAGGTGCCAGAACAGGAGAAGAGGAACATGGCTATAGGTCAGACTGAAACAGTTGCCATTACCAGAGCTACTGGCAGTTCATAAACAAGAGAGAACATTGTGACTGCAAATGTGGGAGATGGATTGGGTTGAGGGACGCACTGGAGACTAGGAGACTGTTGTTGCGGTGCCTGGCCCACAGCAGGTGCTCAGTGTGTGCTGAACAAATGGCTTTGGTGAAAAACTGATAATAGTCTGAACCCGAAGAAGGGCAGGATGTATGGGGTGGGTAGCAGATAATCAATTAATGTGATTCCGATGCTTGGGAATGATACACCTCATCATAGTCAAGGTGGCAGTTAGTTCTAGGGACTGGGAAGGAGTTGTGATTGGAGAAGGGATCAATAGGGCTTCAGCTCTGTTGGTACTATTTTATATATCAAGCTGGGTGATATGTGATTCTTTACCTCTTGTAAATCTGAAATATTTCATAGTAAACCTTGTAAAAGGTGTTTTAGAGGAAGAATAGAAAGGGTTGTGTTTTGGAACCTTCTGCATGTGCAATCGCATTTCAACAGGAGACAGTTCATTTACATTGAGGAGAGAATGTCTAGAGGAGGAATGTCTAGTTCCAGCAACCTGTTGGTGGAAGAGATATTTACAGGGAAAAGAAGCATCTTTGGGCCCCACCTGAAGTCACATATGCGTGACTGGCCCTGACTGTTCTACCCAGTGGCATAGAGGGCTGGACCTGGGGGCCCTTAGGAGGGCAGACTGTGCTGACCCCTCTAGATGGAATCACCTTGGCAAGTTGGCTGGTGTTTCCTCTGAGGCCACCCAAGGAGCATGTCAGCAGCAGCCATTTTAATAGTCACACACCTCACCCCAAAATGCCCTCTGTGAATTTCTCATATTTTTGTTTTAGCCGAGATGAACATGCTAATCTTTCTCCTCTCTCTGCTTCACATCAAGCCCTGGGGCACAGCCTTGCATTATTCATGAAGGTTTACATTAATCAAATGCTTCAAAGTTTCATAAAGTTTCTATTTTGGAGCACACATTCTTTGTAGAGTTGGCACTTAGTGGACAATGGGATGTGTTTTGGAGGTTCTCCAGCATTCTTAATTCCCATCTGCTTTGTTTGCTGCAGCTGTTTTATTTCTTCCCCGGAGACCATCTCTCGGAATTCTGCAGCGTGTAGACTGTTTTCAAATAAATACAAGCACCAGGAAATACTTTATGGATGTAATAGATGGAAAAAGAACATTGAAATAGTCACATACACTTGGCTCATCTTCTCTGCCGAGTGACATCCTGTGATGCCCATGTATATAATTTTTACTTTTTGGAGAGGCACTACTTGCTCCTCAATGTCTATTTTCTCTTTTTTGCTCAAAAATTTCCCAGGTTTTCACAACACTCTGTTGCAGTGGCCATGTGACCAACTTCTGGCCAATGGAGTTTAACAGAATTCTCGCCTGTGATTTTAGAATAGGAGCACCACCCACCTCTTTTTCTGCCTTCCTGCCCTCTGGAATGTTCTGTCGTGGCAGGAGCTTAGACTATAAGGAGGAATCAATGTGTCTGTGGGTAGTGAGGCAACAAGATAAAAGTTGCTGAAATGTCAACCCTCAGAAGGCCTTACCAGCCCTGGACTTCCTAAAAGTGAGGAAACCATTGTGTGTTCTGGGGAGGGTAGAGGTTAGGAGGTTAGGGGAGTGTCGTGACATACAAACTGAGCTAATCTTTAGGAAGGCAAAATCTCCTGAATGTTTTGTAAGAAACACTTTAACAATTAGAGATTATCTACCTGGTTTAGTATAGAAGGATTAAATTGGAAGGACTGACCCCAAGGTGCAGGGTCCTGGAAGCATAAAGAACTTCCTGTATACTATCAGACCAACTTCCTGCCCATCTCCTCTTGCCGATACCCACAACCCTAGCACTAATGCTCTGAATCGCCTGTGATGTTCACAACTGTACTAGAAGAAAAGAGGAGCCAATCTCACTAAGAGTAATGATGCCTCCAACACCACTGAGTTGCAAATAGTTGAACAATATTGGATTACTTGTATTTTTCTTATTATAAGAGCACAAGGATGAAAATCACCAGTAATCCCATTATCAAGTTATCATTCTGATCTATTTCCTTTCAGTCTTTTTGAACACAAATATAATACTAGAGGCCCGGTGCACAAAATTTGTGCACTCAGCAGCGGGTGAGGGGGGTCCCTCAGCCTGGCCTGTGCCCTCTCACAGTCCAGGAGCCCTTGGGGGATGTCCAACTGATGGCTTAGGCCTGCTCGGGGAGTGGGCCTAAGTTGTCAGTCAGACATCCTTAGCACTGCTGTGAATGCGGGAGAGGCTCCCACCACCGCTCGCCAGCCGTGAGCCCGGCTTCTGGCTGAGCGGTGCTCCCCCTGTGGGAGCACACTGACCACCAGAGGGCAGCTCCTGCCTTGAGTGCCTGCCCCTGGTGGTCATAGCGACTGGTTGTTATGCCGTTTGGTCGATTTGCATATTAGCCTTTTATTATATAGGATAATTTTCATATATCAATATGAATTCTTCTACAATATGATTTTTAATCATCTTTACTCCAGACCATCGTATGGCTATACTCTAATGTATTGTCCAGTCAATGCCCTAGTCCTGAATATATCTACCCACCTCTCAACTTATCTCTTCTCTCTCTCTCTCTCTCTCTCTCTCTCTCTCTCTCTCTCTCCACTCTAAATACTGGGATGAACATCCTTGCAGATAAGTATTTGCACACATCCTGTTTTTTTTTTATTAGGGTAAACTCCTGGAACTGGAATGCAGGAGATTTAACCACAGTGGCTGCTACTCCCCACCCCCCTTTAAAGACCTATTTTGATGTGAATGATATTTCACTGTCTCATCTGCTTGGGCCACTCTCAATCAGGTTTCCAGAACAATAACCCATTGTCTGATGTAAGTTAAATGATAAGAGAATTTGAACATTTCTTGTTCTGCATTATTGATAGGTTTTGTTTTCATCTTCTACCACTGCAAGCAGTTAAAAATACAGCCTGGAGAAGTGGCATTTTTCTTTCAGAAGATGAATTGGTAATTTATTCAAATGAGGCTGGGTACTTGTTTTAAATTATTACCTTATGCAAACCTCTAATGAAATGAAGTCGGTTTACATCTTTAAATAACCTTTAATATTTGTAGAAGTAAATATCTCCATTTGACGATAATGGAAATTGTCAGAATTTTCATTTTCTCACAGTTTAGCTCACTCACAATGGCTGTCAGACAACCCAATGATATGACACAGAGACTGCTAATCGTTTCAGCAGAAGACAGTACTTCCAAGGTCAGGGAAAGGAACTGCAGACACTAATGAAGTTTTATTATCAGAACATAGGGTTAGGATTGTGACAAGAGACAGTGGTGGCAATGACATGTAGTTAGAGTGTTAAAGCGTGTGAAGTCTCTAGCTGAATCTCAGGGACAGAAATATTAAGAAGGCTAGACTGATGAATACCCCTAGATAGAAACAGATCAGGTCTCAACTTATTTGGCTGGAAGGAAAGCAAAAACAAACAAACAAACAAAACTGGAAACAAAACACACAAGTAAGTAAGGGTTGTGTAAGTATCCTCGACATACCCGAATGATGAAGTCTGCATGCTTGGGTGTGATTGTTCTCATGAAACACGAGGTAGGGAAAGCTGGTTCTAATGGATTACAATTCTGCTAAGGATTCCAGGTTTGAAATACTGTCTTATCATGGATTTGTAATTATTTTTGCAGTGGAAGGGGAAGGGAAATGAAGAGAAGAGGGGAGAAAAGGAAGGAGAGGAGGGTCCATCTTCATCCAAATTGGAGCCCACAACTGTCCATCTCGATGAGATGGTCACTCCAGAATAGCCCTTGTCATTTATCTTTCATTCGTTCATTTAGTGCATATTTACTGTCTACTAAGTGCCAGGCACTGCTCTACTAAACACAGGGGCTATAGGGGTGAATAAGACACATGAAGCTCTTATTTTCACAATCTCCATGCTTTGGATAATTAGAGAGATAATTAACACATAAGGAAATATATCAAATAGCAGTATATAATATGCAAAGAATTATAACAAAGTGAGGTGATAGAATGATTGGGAGGCTATTTCATATATGGTATGTGTCAGTTTTAAAACAAGTCCACAATCTTTGACACTTGTCTCATTAAGAGGTGGAGGCTAGATCTATTCCCCTTATACCTGGTGGTGGCCCTTGTGACTGCCTGAAAAAAATGGGATGCAGAAGAGTGGCATCCATGCAGCTCCCGCTGGGTTTTCTTGGAACACTCACTGCAGGAGTCTCCACCTGAATGTAAGAAATCCAGCTACTGTGAGGCCACCATGTGGAGAGACAACTCAGAGAGAAAGAGATGCCTGAGCAACCAGCTGTGCCGGCTCCCAGCTGTTTGCATCTTCTCAGCCCAGGTGCCAGCAGTAGGATGAAGAAGCCTTCAAGATAGCCCATTGGTCAGCAATCATATGAGAAACCCAGAGTGAAAACTGTCTAGCTGAGCCCCCATTCTCTCAGATTCCTGAGCCAAATAAATAATAATTACTGTTTTGAGCCACTGTTTTGGCAGTGGTCTGTTATATAGCAATAGAGAATTGGAACATCATGGTCTAGAACAGTGGTCGGCAAACTCATTAGTCAACAGAGCCAAATATCAACAGTACAACGATTGAAGTTTCTTTTGAGAGCCAAATTTTTTAAACTTAAACTATATAGGTAGGTACATTGTTATTAACT
This sequence comes from Myotis yumanensis, assembly GCF_028538775.1. Lineage (NCBI taxonomy): Eukaryota > Metazoa > Chordata > Mammalia > Chiroptera > Vespertilionidae > Myotis > Myotis yumanensis. Next base: position 21,318,489 of record NW_027223761.1, read on the forward strand.
TAATTAGGGTACTCCTATTGCTTATATTTGATAAAACCCCCAAGAATACACTCTAGTGACCTTGAGTCACTTGGCCATCTTCTTTGGTCAATGATTATGACCAGACAGTGAAGGCTTGTGACTAGCACAGAGGGGCAAGATCTGTTACTAGAAGAGGTTAGGTAGGTGAGACATATTTGACAGATAAAAAATCGTAGTGTCTTCTTCCCAAAGGGAAATAATTTGGTGTAATCTGAGATCAGGGCTCACAACCTGCCAGCTCCTGTCACCTCTCTCTTCTACCCTAGACTTAAGATTCAGGGCTTACCTGATGGTGAAGAGGATATTTCTACAGTTCAGCTCACTCAGGGTATGGATTTCCCCTTGTTAAGCACTTGGGCTTCAAGGACATGGATTTCATAGTATCAGTGGCTTTTCACATGGAAGAGACTGCTGAGCCCAATGCCATTATTTTACATGTGATGGGATTCAAGACATTCACATATAAGAATGGACAGATGTGTGGAGGTTAAGAGGAGAGAGACAGGGAGCAGCAGCCATGCTGAGTTGGTTCTGTTGAGAAAAGTGAGTGGAGAGAAACATTAGGACACTGGCCAGAGGTCATGCTATGCAGTTCTCTCCCTTTGTGGCCTTTGTGGAGCCTTAAGTAAAATGTATATTATTTTTTCAAGATATTTTGTCCAAGTTGGATTGGCATTTAAATACATCACAACATTAACAGTGACCAGAAGGAACCTACTTATAATATCTGTAGTGTTTTCTGCTCACTTTTTATCCCCACCAGCAGCGCTCCCCCTCATACACATACACACTTATGCACTTTTACACACCCACCAGCCCAAGCATTTTGCTATGTTAGTGCAGATGAAGAATAGCAGTAGGAAAAATGTAGAAGCCAGAGAGGCAAGATTTAAATTGGAAGGACAGGAAACTCAGACCAGAGGAAAGAACAGGTTGGGAAAGAGAGCATAGTGATGGGAAAGAAAGAGCCTCTTTAAGCTGTGAGTTTTAGGCAGAATATTTTGGGGTACTTAGAGTGAAGGAAAGAAAGACTTGAAGGCCTTTTTATATAGGTAGGAAGTAGAAAGAGACAGGATGATACAGAAAAATAATTTCAAAAAATTGTGTTATGCAGTTTTAATGTAATCCTTCTCACTCCTAAGTATACACTCAAAAAGAATTGAAAACATGTTTATGTAAATCTTGTACATGAATGTTCATAGCAGTATTATTCGTAATAGCCAAAAAGTGGAAACAAGCCAAATGCCCACCAACTGATGAATGGATAAATAAAATGTGGTATGCCCATACAGTGGAATATTTTATATATATATATGGCTAATATGCAAAGTGTCCCCTAGGGAGTTCAACCGGAAGACCAGGAGTTTGATTGCTTGCTATGATGTGTTCTGACCACCAGGGGGTGGTGTGGAATAAAGGAAGGCCCCGGCTGGCAGCCGATGGCAGCCAGCGGCCAGGGAAGGGAGGACCTGGCTGGCAGCTGGAAGGCCCCGATTGGCCCTGAACGCCAGCCAGGCCTAGGGACCCTACCTGTGCACAAATTTCATGCACCAGGCCTCTAGTTTAGCCATAAAAGGAAATAAAGTACTGATACATGCTACAACATGGGTAAACCTTGAGAACATACTGCTTTGTGAGCGAAGCCAGTCACAAAAGAGCACATATTATATGATTCCATTCATATGAAATGTCCAGAATAGGCAAATCTTTAGAGAAAGAACATAGATTTGTAGTTGACTAGGGTTTAGGGGAACTGGAACATTACTGCTAAGAGGAAGTAATTTTATGGGTAATGAAATATTCTAAAATTTATTGTGATGGTTGCATAATTCTGTGACTATTCTAAAAGCCATTGAATTGTACACATTAAGTGGGTGATTTGTGATCTCTGAATATCTTAATAAAACTTTCAAAAACAACAATAGCAACACAAACAACAACACAAAACCAGACTGACATGTGGGAAGGTGGGGAGTTGGTCCATAATCAATCAGTGTGATTGTCTAACTGCAGCAGGTTTGACTCAGCAATCTCTTTAAATTGCAGGATCAGTACAGAACTGACCCGCATGTGCAAGGTTTGTGTGGTCTTGTGGCTTGCTGCGGTTGTGGCTGTTGCTATAAAGCCACAAAGTGGTGGACCAAACTAAGATACCTACCAATAAAGAAGCCAGCAGCACAAGCATCCAACAATTGCCTTCCCCTTGCCTCTGTGCATATTGCACATTCTATCCTGGACGATGGTTTAGAATAACCAGTCATTTCATAAAATGTAGGGCAGTGTTTCTCCAAAACCACCTCATTTCTGGTGGTGGTGATGATAAGGGGAAAGGATTGGAATGATTTCCTCTGTCCAGATTAAAAGCAAGTCATTGAGGGCAACTTTGGATCCCAGCCATGCCAGAGCTTGATTTTTAGATCAAAATATGAGGCTGCCACATACAGCAACTGTGACAAGAATAACAGGAATTCTGTCACTGTTGTGCGTTTGGCATGTTTAAAAAAAAAATGGAGCATTTGGCTTTGCTTCCAAGTGAAAATCTTGAATATGTATTAGTAATTATTTCTCTCCTCCACCATTTTTTCTGATTAGGTGTTAGTAATAGTCAATAGATTGGCTAATAGGATACAAAGGAGAGCTTTAGTTATATTAACTACCAACAGGAAATAATTTATTTTTTTCATTTTAAAACAACAAAATTTCTTCACCTAGAAGATTTGTACTCTTATCAATTGTTGAAGTGGGGAGTGTTAATATTTATCAATAAAATTCAACATAAAAAGTATAAAAATCTAAAGTTGTATGTGTATGTATCATAGTAATCTCTTAAATGAGTTCAATATCTCTGGCCCCTGGAGAAGGCACTGATTGAAAGCAGGAGAGAATGTAGATGTGACTCCACTGCACAAATGCTGTGTCAACCTCGGCTGGTTGCTTAACCTCTCTGAGGTTTGGTTTCCTTAGTTCTCAAATAAAGATCATAGTTCTTGATCCACTGCCCTAGATATGTGTATTATTGCTTTCCCTGTCCAGAGGCCCACCTAGCCAGTAATTCGTGATTTGCCTTTTTTTTTTTTTTAAATAGGGAAGCATAAGACAACCAGATTACCTTTTCCAGAAATTTGAGCTAAGGAATACAGATGTTGGTGGATGGTGGGTGTAGTGAAGCTGAGGAGTCATTATGGCTGTTGTGTGAGACCATGTATGAAATGAGGAGGAAGGGGAGCTGGTCAAGAAAGAGAGAAAAATGTGGGCAGAAACCCTCAGAGAAACAGATGAGGGAGACCATGTGGCCACTGGAAGCAGAGCAGCCTTGGATCTCAGCGTTCCCGGTCCAGTTCATCTGAAAGCCTGGCTACACTCTCATTGCTGTCCTTGGATTCTTTGAGACTCTAAATGTCTATGCTGAGCCCCACTTTTACTTACTTTGAGCCTGTTTGAGTGTGTTTGTGTTTCTTGGGGAAAAACAGAGGGGGTGTGATGTAGCCTAATTTAAAACATCTTCCTTGCTACCTTATAGGATTAGATCAAGAATCAAGTGATTTCCCCTAATTGAATATGGTCAGGAGCCATGCATTTAAAATATGTATTACTGAAATATTTGCTTAATTGAACTGAAATTGGTAAAGTGTGAAGATACTTTGAAAACTGCAAAACACAATGCTGATGGAGAGCTTAAGCAATTATTAATAATTTGATTAAGATTTTATGAAACCCCATTAGTCATTTCTGTGTATCTGCCACAACGAATAAAGCCAAAAGAAATGGCTAAATATGTAGAAATTGGGTGAATGTTCACTTCTTCATCTGAGCAATTTAAATTTGAATCCTCTTCTAAAGTGAAAGGAAAACTAAAATTCTCTGCAGGCAGAAGTCAAGTTGGTTCATTTTGTAAACTTTCCAGCATGGAGCTGCCAGGGTCTAGGAAAAGACCACGTTTTCCATCTCAGCTAAACTCCTGGCTCCTCTGCTGGAGATGAGTGAAGGCTTGAGTTGATCAGCTTCACACGTCTCCATATAGTGCAAATGGGCATTAGGACAGTAACTCAGCTCCCAGTTATTAAAGAAGTGCTTCTGGGGGTGCCCAATTGTCCTGGTCACCTCTGTTGGCCAACTTCATGGTAACTCCACTTTACCTGCCTAACCTACAGGCTATGTATTAAAATGCAGAGAAAGGGAGAAGACAACTATTCGAGTATTAAAGAAAGACGTAGGATGAACGAAGATGTGGATTATTCTCTTCCTTGTGTGGCTACTGACCATTCCAAACTTATAGCGGTCCTCATTTTGAGGAGAAGAAATCCTAGATGCAGGGGTATTACAAAGAGCACACATACATTCAAATTGGTGTCTAGTAGCCGATTGACCCCACGTGCTGTCTTTGGTCCCCTTGTGGCTCACGCTCTGTGCTGGCCTTAGCACAGTCTTGTCCCACCTCCCTATTGTCACCACCATATTTTATGAGGCAAGCACACGTATCAGTGAGGATGGAAAGAAGGGACCACCTTGATAATGTTTGCAAATAACCTCTCCCCACTTCTGATACAACCTTCTGGGTTTTAATTACTCCCCGAAAGTGAGAGCCATCCCAGGATCCTTCGGTGACATTTTCCAGTTTCCTGTCGGCTCCACTTATGAGAAACAAATGGGCTGGCTGGCCTCCCTCTAGATTGAGTTTTTCATGAAGTCATTACTTCTGTCACGGGGAGTATTTTCAAATTGAAAAATCTGAAACAATAAATGATGGTGAAGCAGTTAATAACTGTTAAGAAATCACATTTGGAAAATTGCATTTAAGCAATAACCTTTCTCCCTGTAATTAAATGACAGAAAGGTCCTGGTTTTAATTAAGTCAGCAATTTATAGTTATGAAGCTATACTTCACTATGCAGATTAGCAAATGATAGGTCACGGAACACCCTGAGTGCATTTTGAGTGGGCCTGATATGGTAATTACTCCACTGTTCAGTGGTGACCACATTGAACCGTATCTCTAGATGAAACAATTTTCTTTCCCTTGCTCCATGATGTATAACTAGGATGAGTAAATGTACCACGAGCATTGCCTTGCGCATCTTTAAATTAAAATGGATTTTAAATGAGGGGGCATGAGCGGAGGGAGCGTGTTTGAAGAACAGCACCAGGAGTGAATGGGCCACTAGTCAATGCCCATGAGCAGAGAATATATCATTGTTTTACAGGGCTTTCGATCTCGTGCCTGAGTGTTTGCGGCAGATTTATGAGGAAGTAAAATGGTAATGTTAGTGTATTTATAAACATATGATGGGGGTTTCATCTATAATTTATTTGAGGGCCCTGCTCTCTGCCTCCTTGGGCAGGAAAATGAAATGCTGTGTTGGACAGCCAAAAGGGTCATTAATACCGGCGTTCACATTTTATTTAAATAACGCCCAGCTCATATCACACTGATGATCACACTGTGAGATGTTTTTTGAGGTGAGTATTGTGTCTTGTCTCCCATCTGCCCCAGCTTCACCAAATGGCTTCAGGTAAACCTACTGGGGGCCTGCTCATGGGGGATCCTGTGGGAAGTGGGGAAGGCCTAGGAGGGAGGGAAAACTCCAACTCTTGAAACCATGTCCTTTGTCATTTTTCTTAAAGTTTCACAAACATCTGAACTCTAAGAAATGATTTGTTTTGGGCTGCTTGATTTCTTCTTCAAACCCCATATTTTCCTGCCTCTCTTCATTAAGGCATGTCTCCACCCAAACACAAGGAGAACGTGGGCTGCAGAGGAAGAAATTGGAGCCTCAGAAGGTGAGCGCCTCCCACGTGACAGAGAGGCTGAGAGGGACGCCGTCTCATCCAGAACGTTTGTGGATGGCAGTGTGTCTCCCCGACAGGAGACAGGAACGCTGGCTCTTCTGTTTCTCAACTGTGTTCCGCCCTCTGTCTTCCCTGCTGCACACACAAGTAAAGGGGTGATGTGAATCAGACTTGATGTAAGCTGGCCGGTAAGTCACAGACTGCATCCCAGCTAACAGTGATTCACTAACACTGAATTCCTATTCTGATGAATCAGAGAGTCTCCTAAGTCAAGTTTCTTATTTAAAAATATTGTATCTTCCTTGGGCTTTCTGGAACCCGAGAAGAGGGGTCAACATTATTGTATTCCCAGAAAAGTTATCTATATTATATTTAAAAAGAAAAAGTATCACCATAACATTTGAAAGAATCATGTCAAGCACATTTCATTCAAATGTCAGCTTCATGGATATTTTCAAGTCATCCGGGCTGCTGGCCTTTGACAATTTTTTTTTTTTGTCTGAAAACCTCATCCAACATATGGAAGGAAACACAGGTTCTTCTCAATATCTTGAGGGTGAATCTTGGGGCAGCTCAGATTTTCCACAGTCACCTCTGAACTGTTTTTGCTGAATTTCACAGCTCCTCTCTGTTTTGCCTTCCATGCATACACCACTGCTGTTCTGCTCTGGGTCACCCCGTTGGGCATCATCCCAATTCTTTTCTTCCCCAAAGTACTCCTGGCCCAAGGCTTGGGAGGCAGCAAGCACCTCTTGAAGGTTTGCACAATGGAGGGAATGACTTTACAGCTCAGCAAATAACTTAAAATGGAACTTTAGACATTGTTCTTAAAAGCATTTTGTGTGTTCCCACTCCTGGGAAGCTCTTGAAGGAGAGGCCACTTCTAATGCTGTATTGATCTCAATCCCCCTTCCTTATCTGGTTTATTCCTCTCTCCCAATTCCCCACTTTCTGTTTATTACTCAAAACATGCTCTGTGGTTCTCTCCTTGTCCTCCTTCCCAATGCACTCCTGCCATGCCGAGGGGACCTCTTCTTCAAGATCTAACTACCTCTTTCTCCCTGAGAGGAATTTTGCTCTCATCTTTAAAACTACCGTGTCTGTTCGTGCCACCTACATAGAGACAATAAAGCTGTACCATTGAAGGAGCAGTTCTCTGCAAGGAAAGCACCTGAGTGTCTTGGGGACAGGCAATGGGGGCTGAGACTGCCCAGCTCCCTTAGGTTTGACGGCACTCCTGAGTCTCTCAGTATCATTAGCCATGGTCTTCTTTGGAAGACTATTCATTCTTCAGTTCTTTATTTCCTGCATCTCTGATCCAAGAAGGCAGTTGGCCTCTGAGCTTGGATGTCTCCTTGAAGCCTTAGCCTGACACATGTGTCAAAATGATGTCTGGTCCCTGGCATCAGTTTAGGGTGCAACTTGGAGAGAATCTCCAGGCAAAATAGAGAGAAAGTGCTGGCCAGAATTTCCTTGCATTGATCCACGTGTGTGAGGGTCCCACCACAGGCCAGATCCCAAGCCCGTGCCCCCGCTGAGCTGGGTGGAGAGCAGTGTAGGGCAATGAAGCAGGAAAAAAGGAGTCATCCTTGCTTGTGCAAAGACTTGGACACATGATCTCGGAAATGGGTCCCCTTTGTTTATAAAATCTGGCAGGAGATAAGTTGCTTCAGGGGAAAAACTTAGAGAAATGTTTCTTTTTCAATTTCCCTTTGCAATCTTTTCTTGAAATTACTCCCACAATTGGGTCACCTGACATATAGAGAAGATGTCTGGCCGAATTAACAAGTTAATAGAGATACACACTAGAGATGCCTCTTCTTCCTTCTTGATAATTTGATGTATCTTTAACCAGAATTAAAATGTAAATTTCATACAAACCAGTGAGTCTAGGAGGAAGAGTTACCAGTTGACTTTCTCACATATTCATTCATGCAGCTACTTTTTATTGCTTGAGCGCCTGCCACTCACTGTGCTGGGCAATAGGGCTATGAAAATGGGTAAAACCAACCCACACCAGGAAATTCTTTCCCCTCCCCACCCCTGCAGTCAGGGAAGGGGTCAGAGGGCAGTAGACACAGAAACAGGTCATCCTAACATTATATCAAAGAACTTAAGAGCAAGACTTGGAGTTAGATAATTGGAGATCAAACCCTACTTCCAGTTCTTAATTGGCTGTATGACCTTGGAAAAGTCACTTAGCCAGGTTTTGCTTCATCTTCTTCATCATTAAAACAGAGATAATAGCAATATCTACATCCCTAGGAAGACTGGATGAAATAATATATATAAAATTTATGGTGCACATTAAATACTCAAATGTTAGATATTGTAGCAGCATGTGGTTCACATGATAGCAAGACATTCCATGACAGCAGGAGGAGGGGTGGGCATTGAATTCAATCTGGAGGGATCAGAGAAGGCTTTTTAAAGACCCTTATATAACTTTACATTTAATGGCTTTTCAGATAGTGCATTCAGTTTAGGAGTGATAGGTTAAATATTCAAGAAACAGTGGGCAAATTTGACTTTGACGTTAGGATCCTGATCCTGAGCAGTCAGTCAACAAATTTTGACTCACTTATATCTTATCTGCAATGGTTAGAATCTTGGGGAAGGGAAAGTAAGGTTCTTGGTGCTGGTTGCTGGCAAGAAGCCATGACTAGTGCTTCTTCCTTTGATTACATCCCAACAGGTGATCCTTAAAACCCCCTCTGATGCCAAATTCCATGGTTCCATTCAGGGGTGGGGAACCTTTGTTCTGCCAAGGGCCATTTGGATATTTATAACATCACTCGAGGGCCATATACAATTATCAACTTAAAAAGTAGCCTGCTGTATTTGGTCAAACATTTAATTAACTCATCCCTAATGCCTTGGCAGGGCCAGACCAAATGATTTCGCAGGCTTTATACCACCAGTGGGCTGGATGTTCCCCATCCCTGCTAGGTGAATTAATTCTGAACCTTTAAGGTTACAAAGCATCTCTCATGCTCATACTCATGAAAAGGCAAGAGGATAGGACTTCCCATCCTGTGCATTGATGCAGGAACTCTCCCAAAAGAGTTGCCAAAGCAAAAGAAGTTTAACTTCCTAATCTTCTTGAATACTCCAGTGAATTATTATCAAGTGGAAATGTATGTAATTAAGGTGGGTGGAAGGCGGGAATTGAATTATGATAAAACTCATGCCTGCTGATGTGTTTGATGACAGAGGAGAAAATCATAAAGGGAAAGATGATGAATTTCTGTATTTTCTTTGGGAATAGCTGACTTAGAATCAATGTAATGAAAAATTGTCAAGTGAACACAGAATAGCACAGGGGAAGGATAAGTTTCTGATGGAAATACATTAGCTCACAGCAGAGCCACACTTTCAATTTTGATCTCCAGGGGGAAAATACCACCAAAAATGTATTATTTGGAGAACAACTACGATTATGTCACTTTCCTATCAAAAAGATTTCAGTGACTTTTCTTCATTTCCTACAGAATAAAGTTCAGAGTTCTGAGCATGGCCTTTAAGAACTGTTCTAAACTGACCCCAATCTCCCTCCCAACCTTATTTCCTACTACACTTAACGTACACATATGGACATATATGTGTACACAGGCACACACACATCCACACCCCAGTACACTGCAGACCAAGGGTATTACTTTCTTAAACATAGTACCCATATGCGGGCACCTTGCTCATGCCAGAAAGCCCTGCCATGAATCTCCAATGATCAGATACCAACCCCTTCTAAGGCCCAGTTCAAATATCTTTTCTTCTATCAAGTTTTTTCCCCTAAGCCAGAGTTAATCTTTTCCTAACTAATCCCATGAATTTTTTTTTGTAGATGGCAATTAGTAATGCTTGCATTACTTAACAATGTCTTGGTATTAGTATTGATGGATTTTTTTTCTTTATTATTCTCTAAAATCTTTGAAGGCAGAACTCATGTCTTATTTATTTTTGTAGCTTTCATAGTGCCTGGTATAGTGTATTGTATGATACTAGCTTTAAAAATAAATTCCACTTTTTCCTTTAGCTGTTGGGAAGCTCAGAACTAAGTTTCTAGCTCAATTGCAGTTGCTCTTCATGTGGGTTTTCTAGTACAACAATTCCCCACCTTTCCTTACTTAACTCTTATCCTTGCATGCTTGTTTTATTGTTTTTGTGTATTGGACCTTTTTATTATAAGCTACCCTAAATCCATTTTGGAAGTAGACAGGTAGAAATAATAGCTTATAAAGATTGAATTGGAGTCAGTGTTATATGATGAAGTTAAATGTAGACTTAAGTTATCAGATATTAGCACTGTCCAGGGGGAAGCCTGGGGAGATACAGGTAAATGAAAAAACAGATCAGATAAAGATAATAATAACACCTCTATTTAGATGTGCAGCCCCTAGAATTTACATTTGATCTTCCCAGAAATTCTGTGAAGAATATATAAGATAAGAATCTCCACTAATCTTCGTTTCATTTATTTGGCATGGATTGAGGCAGACTGAGACTCAGAGAGGCTAAGTGTCTTGTTCAAGATCACACAGACAATTAGAAACAGCACTAGCTATAGCTCTTTGAAAGTCTTCTTGTTTTCAGATCTCTTTCTGTGAGTACAAAGGGTGTACAAAGGGTGAAATGTGGTCAATGAATATCCATCACAGGGCCTGATGGGCTGGAGTGGTGGGCTCAGGGTGGGAATGGCTATTCACTGCTAATATAGTTGTAATTTCTTATTTTCTCCATCTGACTTCCATCCTGTGTTGGAGAATAGATTGCTGTTTGGCTTGGTTCATAGAACAATTATGTTTGAGGGTAGATCAGTTAGATACCTTTGGCTGCAGATAACCAAAAATCCAACTCTAAGTGGTCAGAAAGATAAGGTTATTGATTGATTCCCATAATTAGAAATCTAGGAGTCAGATGGGCTTGAAAGTGTATTTCATCCAGTGGCATCTACCTCCTGTTATTCTCTTGACCTCACTCTTTGTTGGCCTCATTCTCAGGCCAGTAACAAAAGGTAGCAATCTTTGTAGGCCTAAAAAAAGAAAGGAGAATAACTTCCTGGTGTTTTCCCAGGACAAGAAAACTTCACCAAACCCCTAGCAAACTGTCCTTGCATTCCATTGACCACAAATGGATAATATAATCATTCCTGAACCAACCACTTGCAAGAGTATGGAATTAGTCTCAGCCAACCAGGCTGAGTGGGGTCAGTTTATCCTGAGTCACAGGGGCAAGCAGGGGAGGTTGGGCGTGGGTGTATAGGGGATGGGAAGAAGCATTACCTGATCAAAATTGGAGTATTGGACTTCTGCTAGTTTTCTCTTCTAAATAAACACACCCTCTCCTTTCTGCTCTCTCTTTGGGCTATGCCTGAGGCACTTTCTCTAGCTATAGCCCTGCTTTCCTTCCCTCCCTCCTTCTCTCTCTTTTCCCTTCCTTCCTCCCATTCTTTATTTATTTCTTCTTTCTTTTCATTCATTCATCAAATATCCTTTGCACCAGGCCTTGTTCTAGACACTGAAGGTACATACATGGTTAAGGCACCGCTGTCCTTCATCTAGGATCTCCCTTCTGTCATATGTGGCCAGTATCCTGCAGATTCAGTGAGCAGCGCCCCTCAGGTGTCCTACAGAGACTATCAGCAGATAGAACACAGCCAGTCCTGAGAGTTATAGCACTAATCAGGAAGTTTGTTTCATTTAAAGGAGAGAGCAGTGAGGCAAGGAAGACTGATTTTTGTCCACCCAGAACCGAAATACCACATTAAAATGCCTCCTAGCACCGAGAGGTTTGTCCATTAAATTTAATTAAGCTTTCTTTAGAATCACATGTCTCAGGAGATCTATTACACCCGGGGGACAACGCATTTGCTTTTCCAGCCTTTGCCTTGCTCTTTGCATTATTCTTTCTTTCCAGAAAACCCCTGTGCCTCTATTGTTTCGCAAAGTGTTCATATTTAGTGGCCTAATCCAGGCATGTGAATCGTGGTAATTCTTCTGGAACAATCCTCCTGCAGTTTCTGGCTTCAACCGCCTCTTCAGCAAGAGCTCTGAGGTCCATGAGCTTTGTTTTCTCTCTCAAAACAGAGTGCCTCTAATGGAGATTTGCATTGTTTCAAGGACAGCTTCTCTGGGTCTCTGAGATTCTTGAATCTCTCAAGCAGCTCAGACATTCTAGAAGCTGAGATTCCTACTGAGGGACCAGCTGGGAGAGGCATGTGCCCAAGCCAGCCTCAGAGTGGGTGTGAATTCCTCAGTTCCAAAAAGGAGCAATTCTGTCTGATGGGCTGTCTGTGCCAATGCTTACCCTGGCAACTTTCTTGGTAGTGGAACCCTGGCAAGCTGCAGGGGAAATATTTCAGTGCTTCCCAGCCCTGGGGACCTGCTCCATCCTTCTCCTTTTGGAAAAATATGCCACTCAGCTGCCACATTAATGCTGTTACCGAGAGCAGCCACTGACACCCCAAGTGACAGCATAACACATGCATGCACACACACCCTTCCCCAAAATCACAGCGCAGAAAGTTGAAGGGATGAGTGCTCCAGCCAACACCTGCCATTTCCCAAGGGTGTTCCCAGAATATTAAGTATTTGCAGGGGCTCGCAGGGCAGGCACTCTGGTCAAATATGCAGAAGAAATACGGGATTAAACAAAATAAACAGGTTTACTACAGGGCTTCTTGGAGCTGTTAATGTGCTAATGTGCCCTGTGAAGGACTAGCGGGGGTGGGAGGAGAGGAACCACAGTGTTTGTGTTTTCCAAAGTAATTTGACCATAGAACCTTTTTCCTTGGAACATCATTTACATGGAACTGGTATTCAAGGGAATATATACAAACCCTCCTTGATTCTTGCTTATTCCTTCTACTATGAACACACTTTATTTTTGGTGTCTTTCTGTTGCTTTTGAAGCAGGAGTTCAGGGTATGCCTAGTGAACTGGTGGGGTGGACCCCGCTGGAGACTTCATTACAAGAGAAATTGGTGGCTTTGTGGGAGAGAACGCATCCTAGGAAGGAAGGAATGAGACAGACAAACTTGACCCAGTGGCAAAGCCTGACTCATCAGAGGGAAGATGCAAACTAGAGCATGGCGGTATCTCTCAACTGTCTTTGTCTTCTGTGTTGCATTGAATATATGTCTTAGAATGAGGGAGAACAGCAGGACTAGAAATAAACAGTCAGGTTTGCTTTGGGGCCCAAGCAACACAGCTCTGGGGCCCTCTAATAGAATTCAACACATAAGAGGGGAAATTGCTTTCTCCCCTATTTTGCAACAGAACCCTGAGTGATTCTGTTCTGTGCCTCTGCTGGGTTGGGAGGACTCTGGAGCAAGGGACCAGGGAGAAATATCAGATGACATGTGGTTACGAACAGGAGGGCTGACCTCTCTTGTTTATACACAGGTGTGATGCTTCTGGGGAATCTCTGGGATAATTGTTGACCACAATCCTGTGGTAGCACGTGGGACAAGAGCTATTTGGGCATTATTAAAAACAAAACTCAATTTGTGCTCCTAGGGTGGTGAGTCTTGGAGAATTTGATGATTAGTTAGGATATTTGTCTTTCAGCTTTAACAGAGAACTGAGTAACACAAAAAAATAGTAAAAATTACCTTTATCCAGATTGAACAATTGTTAAGATTTTAACAGCATCCTTTTAAAATGTGACCTGAAAATTACACATATCACTTTCCTTACATACCATTGGTAAGAATTTAGTCACATAGCTACAGTGATCTTCAGAAGAGCTAGAGACATGGATTCTACCTGGGTACATGTATCGTCTGTTCCTTTAATGCTGATTACTCTATTGAGACCTTCAGAACAAAATTGACTTATGTATGCCCCTTGAAACAAGGTCTCAGGATTAGAATTCTTTTCCATCAATAGGCCCAGGGTTGCAGGTTGCATGACTTTTGGCTCCAATTCAGGCTCAACTGAATCAACAGAGATCAATGTAGGCACCTGTCCGAGTGGGCTCCAACACTTTAGAAAACCTATCTGGACATACTTGGTGACTGCATGTTAGACACCCTTATAAAGAAAACAAGAAAGCTGAAAGCCAAATAGGGTCATTTTTTATTTTTAAAAATTGATTTGAGAGAGAGAGAGAGAGAGAGAGTAAGGGAGAGAAAGATCAATTTGTTGTTCCACCCATTTATGCATTCATTGTTTGCTTTTTGTAAGTGCCCTGACTGGGGATTGAACCTGCAACCTTGACGTATTGGGAAGACAATCTAACCAACTCAGCTACTCAGCCAGGGTCACATATTTCTGGGTAAGTTTAAGTCATCTTCTCTTTATGATTTGGGTGTCAGTTTCCTAGTCCATGGAATAGAATGGTTGATGATGGTTTTATCTGTGAATAGAATATCCCTATTGAAGTCTTTTGTGACAATATTATGATAAATTGAGAATTAGGTCAGTGGAATGACTGTGGCTGGTATTGTTTAGAATGTGTTATAGACTAAATGTTTTTTGTGCGCCCCCCACCCAATTCTTATGTTGAATATCTCTCTCTCTCTCTCTCTCTCTCTCTCTCTCTTTCTCTCTCCTGTAAGAACACAGTCAGAAGGCATCTGTCTACAAGCCAGGAAGAGAGCTCTTACTGGGAACTGAATCGACTGGCATATTGATCTTGGACTTCTCAGCCTCCAGAACTGTGGAAAAAAAACTTCTTTTGTCTAAGCCACCCAGTCTACAGTATTTTGTCATGGCAGCCTGAGCTTAGGAAGCTTAAGTTACAGTGACAGAAACTCAAAGTGGCTTCCACAATGAGAAAATGTGTTGGCTCAAGTACAACAGAAAGGCAGGCTCCAGGATTGGTTTAGACAGATGGTTCCAGCTCAGTTTTTCCGATATTCTCTCATCTCATTCATCTTCTGAATGCCAGTGCCACCTTCGGTGTGTTTTGAGGTAACTGTGGTCACTCCAGGCCTTGTTTCCCAGGTAGCACAACATCCACACACAGGGAGACTGGCTTCCTGTGGTTCTCTCTTAAGAGTAAGGACACTTTTTCTGGAAGCCCCCATCAACTTTCCTACATCACTTACTTGCCCAACTGAGACTACATGTTTATTCCTACACAAATTCTTGTGGCCAGAAAATGTCATGTTCTGATTGGGTTAGATGTGAGTTTCTAAACCAGAGGGCAAAGGGATGCCCAGGCAGTTGGCCTGGACTATTTGGTCTACCTCTAGAACTAGAATCAACTCCCTAGCCACTTGACTACACTGTGGGAAGGGGAATAATGGCTGTTAAAGAGATCATCAAAATGCTTACCTCATGATCCCTCAATTTTACATCATTGAAAGGATTTAAGACTCTAACCCAGAAACAAATTTCATATAAGCCAATATCCTATAAGCACCATCATTAAAAAAATCTCATCCCAGATCTGTAAGTTATTCTTTATTGCCAAGAAGTTGTTGTATCATAATGATATTGCTAGTGAATCACCACAATGAATGTTAGAAAAATCTTTATGCTGAGTTATTGGTTAACAAGGGAAAACATGAATTTAGCAAAAAAATATACATGCCATTGCCAAATTGTAGTTTATTCCTTACCAACAGATTTTCCCCCTGAAATGAATTCATTTGTGAAAGGATTTTGCTGCCTTGGTTAAAAACGATCCAAGACTTGTATATCTAAATGTCAGAGAACAATGGGATGCATGCATCTTGATTGCTGCAATAATTTGCACATACCAAGGGGAAAATGACTGATGGGCCAGTACCGCAGGTGAATAAGTAAGTCTTTGGGTACAGTGGAGATTTTCAGAGGGATATTAGCTTCCCACAGTCATTAATTAGGTAAAAATTTACTTCTTCCATCAAAGAAGTAAAGCTGCGATTGAGTGCCGTTGGCTCGCCTGTGACTTTGGGCAAGTTGCTTAAGTACTGTTGAGCCTAGTTTCTTTCTCTGTGAAATAGAAATGATGATCTCTACCTCTGACGGTTTTGTGAAGATAGAAGTCAATGCACCTGGTTTAACACACTATTTGGGGCACAGTTGGTAGTTAATAAATGGCAGCTGTTATTAAAATGCCCAGGGATTTCAGAAGTTGCTGGATGTTCCAGGAAGTGGGCTTTTAGGAGAACCTGGGTTTGCTCGGATTAATGAGCTCTAGGTAGACTCCATCAAGTCAGAGATTGAGATGGTGGTGTCTCTCTGCTACCCATGGTGACCCAAATTAGGAAGTGTTCTGAGTCTGAGTTTCTCATGTGGATTCATGAGATCAACAAACATCTTATGTTAAAGAAAGCAGCATTTGATAAAAAATGAAAACTAAAGCTAAAGCGGAAAAGTCTCTGGTCTGATAGATCTGAGAGCTGGGTTTGTTTTTTCAGTCTTCCTCAAGCTTCCTCAGTTGATGGAATGGAAGACGGCATATAGAAAAATTCCATTACATTGTGTTCTATACAAAATTCAACTAACTTAATTTTTTAAATGATAATACACTTTAAGAGATAATTTAAGCAATACAATTTAAGAAAAAAGTGAGAACCCATTCATAATACAAATTCTCCTCAAGGTTGGTTCATATCATTCTTCTAGAACTTGTAAGCATGTGAGAATATAATAAAACTACACTCACACACAGAGAGAGAGCCATATAGTATTTTCCCAAATTTTTTCTGAGCTTCTACTATTTGAGAACTCTTGACCAAAGAACAACCTATTAACCAGAGTCAAAAAGTACTCCAAAATGCACCATTTCTTCTTATTGATAAAACATTTTCTATTGTACCCTCTCTAAGAGCCAAGCCTCAGCTCTCACAATATACTATACAAACATATTATTTCCTTCTGGTACATTAATTTTTGGATTACTTTGGGGGACAAAAACACCACCAAAGTAGTGGTTTGGCTATAAACTCCCTTGACATCTGGCCAAACCTCCAAATAGGATGTAATTGCTTTCAAGCTCTCACCACAGAGATTTCCTGGCCACCCCTCATATCAATGAAAAAGTTAGCATGTGTACTTCTGTGGCAGTAAAAACCACAACTTATCATAATATTTACCCGTTGTGCTATGATAAGAGCACACTTTGGGGACATCGAGAATAATATTTAGCACAGTCGATTAGGGAGCGCTGGGCATTGCCAGAGCGACTGTTTCTAGAGCCCATGGAGTTTTTTTAGCTTCTCTCCTGAGCCATAAAAGGCACAGAGACAACCTCTAGGTTCTTCTTCAAGTGGCTTTCATCAATTAGTGCCTGAGACATTGCTTAAGGTGCACGGAAAGTTCATGATGAGTTTGTATTGACTAATTTGGTCTTCTCTCTGATCTTCCTTGGGCTTTCCTGTCTTTGTCTCCAGAAATGTGAGTGCCTTGCCATGGAGGGTCCTTCTCTGGGACTGTGTTTTTCAGGGCATGGGCTGCACAGGTCTAGGAGCAAGAGAGAATGGTTTAGGTGTTACTCAACCTCTTGGCATTAAGGAACCTTGAATCACAGAGTGAGAAAGTAATTCCTTTCCTAATTTTCTTTTAAGCTTTCTGACTATCCAGAAAGAAGCCTCTATTTGTCTCTGTCGCCCTCTAACACCTGCTAACCCTCCTTGCAAACAAAGAGAATGAGGGCTTGAGGCTTGAGCCACCAGAATCTAGGTAAAATTTAATCACTTGGACTTTTCTTTATAATTAGCTTCCATTTGTGGCAAGCAAGTGTTTTGGCTTTTCTGTTTATGGTAACAGTGTCAGATTTCCTGTGACAGTACATTTAAGTGTAACTTTAAAAATTTTATTTATTTATTTATTTATTTATTTATTTATTTTTCTTAATCCTCACCCAAGGCTATTTTTTCCATTGATTTTTAGAGAGAATGGAAGGGAGGAGAGACACAGAGAGAGAAACATTGATGTGAGAGAGACACATTGATTGGTTGCCTCCCATATGCGGCCCGACCAAGGCTGGGGGTTGAGCCTGCAACCGAGGTACATGCCCTTGACCAGAATCAAACCCAGGACCCTTCAGTCCAAGGGCCAATGCTCTATCCACTGAGCAAAACCAGCCAGGGCTAAATGAAGCTTTTAAAATGTGAGTCTTTAAAAAAAATAATGTAGGTGGATCATAGATGTGGCAAAATCCACAAGCAAGGTACAGAAATGACTGAGGGTTTGGAGACTCTACAGGAAAGTTCTGGGCTCATTCCCAACACTGCTCATTTCCCATCTTCTTCTCATCTTCTCCCCTACACTTCATTCTATCTTACTGGTTTCCCTGAAGTGTCCAGAAGATGCCTTGTGTCTCTGAGCAGTCACCTCTGTGGTTCCCTTTGCTGAAATTCCCCTCCCCCCAATTTGTAGTAATTCCTGCTTATCCTACAAGAGCTCTCTCAGGAATCGGGGTCTTCCTTGATACCCCCCTCCACTATGTGCCTCTCTTGTGTTCCCCATTGAGGCGCTTCTCACACTGTATTGTCATTGTAGGTTGAATGTCCCTCCCTCCGTGAGTTCCTTAAGAAGGACTGTGACTTATTTATCTCTCTCCCCACCTGCTATGTGGTACTTGGCACATAGTTGGAACCCCATAAATATTGAGTGAAGAAGTGATGGTGAATAAATGAAGAAGGAATTTCTAGCTCCTTTTGGATTGAAGTTTCGACCAATCTGCTAATAAATAAAGACAAAGCAGCATCTGGCCAACGTGCAAAGGATGATTTCCACACTCATAAACCATTCATTGGGACTAAATTGAGAGCAGATATGGGCCAGTAGATGGGTGGAAGCTGGTACTCTGGGTCCCTAAATATGAGCGCCCCAAACCTTGGACACGGACAGACTGTTTCAGGTCACTGGTTCATGTGTGCCTGACTGATTGCTTAATTTCCTTTTTCCAGACCTCAGTAATTTCTAGCAGCGTGTGTAGAGTTCATGACACAAACACATCTGGATTTGGGGGTGTGGATCTGAAATAGTCACAGGCCAATATGTCGGGAGCAGATGTTGAATTGGCAGCCGGGGGGTTGATGGGGGTGATCTCACTGGGGGCCCCATCTGGGGCTTTGCTTGGAGCAACACAGTCTTGTCTGCTGATTTCAGCTGTACCTCAAACAGGGGTGCTTCCTTGCCTGCCCAAAGGCATCTTGTAGCTGTGTCCCTGGAGATGAGGTGTACCCAGAACCTTGGCTTTGCTGCATCTCATGCAGAAAATGCCAAGAGGGTGGAAAACAGTTGCTTCTTAAAGGACGAGTATCACCAATCAAAGCTGGTTGGAGCCAGACTTGGTCAGTGTCAGCCAGGAAAGGAGTTCCTGCAGTGAAGGCAGGCCCTCCTTTCTTAGCATGACGTGGAGGATGGCCTGGGGCTGGGAAGCCAGACTGAGCTGGGTCTGAAAACAGATTTACCACTTTCTAACCTTTTGCTCTTTCTTAGGCAAATCACCTCTCTGAGGTTCTGTTTTCTCATCTGTAAAATGGGGACATGGGAGCTACTTCCTTGGATTGTTCAGAAAATTAGACAAGTGGCTGGCACATATACAGTAGGAGGAGCCCTTGCCCCATCCTCCCTTTTCATGTAACTGTGTCTAGATTGTACATTATCATAAGAGACCCACTGAGCCATCTCCCTGGCTGTTCCCTTGGCTGGAAAGCTTTTCTCCCTCATTTCCTCCTGTTCAACTCCAACCAGTTCAGTTCTCACCTTCTCATTTTGGTTCTCCTGGCTGGATGTCTCTCTTCACCACAGTGCTTAGGCCAGAGGCTCTCAAATACTCATGTGTGTAAGGAGCACTCGGAAAGCTTAATGCTCTGAACTTACGGTCCATATCCACAAGGCAGAGATAGCCATATTGTCCCTCTCAGATTTGTTTGTGAGGGTTAGATGAGATATTGGGTGCGAAATATTTAGCACAGGGTTGGGCACACACTGCATACACAATAAATGTTGGCTAATATAAATATAATGACAATATGTTAGAATAAATAATCATAGTATTACTAGTATATGATATGTCAAATTTTGACAATGAAAAGAGGAGGCGAAAACATTGCAGGATGGGCAATAGAAAAGAGCAGGATTGCAAAATCCAAACAGACTCCGGACAGCAGCTTCGTCTGGAAATGTGACTGTGCTGCTCAGAGTTAACGAGTTTCTAGACTAAAGTTCTGCGGAGAGGGAAGAGGTTTCAAGTGCCAAGTTCTATCCATTCCAATTCTCATGCATTGTAACCCTTGGCAGATCTTCTTCACCCAAGAGTTCTGATTCTGGCTCAGCTTTCTAGCATGGTACCAGTTAATTACGGTAATAGGATAAGGCATTCTTGGGCAGCAGGGAGATGCTGGACAAGTGTGGGACAGCAGGCTTTAGGGCAAGAGATTTATTATGAGCCAAATAAATGGCATCAGAGAATCTCTGAGGAAGCCCGTGTCCACTGCAGTTAAGCTAAAGGCTGCTGGTGGTGGGGAGAGGGTTAGCTCATAAGGAAGATTGGGGAGGATAGTAGAACAATTTTTTCATGGGGATCAAGGACTATCTCAATGTGTGAACAGGGGGAAGAGAATTGGAAGGATTGGGAGAATGCCCTGAATGAAGACAGAACCAGTGCAGTTGAGATGAGGTGATGTGGGTTTATATCAAGGGCCCCAAGTTACCCCACAGTACCCTGGAGTAGTCTTCCAGGTGCCAACACCAGGTGGCCAACCTGGGTTTCTTTCCTGCAGCTGAATGCAGCAGCCCAGCTGCCCTGGGAAGGGAGCCTTCTACCTTCTCCACCACAACAGCCCAGTCGGAGCCCATCCTGAAGCTCCTCTCTGGTGGCCTGGAGCATGCATATGGGTCTTTGGAGCCAGAGTTTCCTGAGTCTGAGATGTTAAACACCAGGAGTTCTTTCTGTCTTTGACATCTACTCAGTTGACCCACATTCTGGTGGTTAGCACATGACTTGGGTTAGACAAACTTAAGGTGAAATCGAGGCCTTGCTGCTCCATGACTCTGTCACCTTGGACCTCACTTCTCCGAGTTTCAGGTCCCTCAACTGTAAAATGGGCATTGTTAAACTTATTTTACAAAGTTGTTAGGAGCATATAAGAGAATGTAGAAGTTGTATGGTAGAATAAGTTGGGGAGACTGTAGTTGGAGAAATAAGGTCTTTCTCAGCAATTAACTGCTTAATTATTCTCATTTAATCCTTCCAATCATGCCATACCTCTACCCCCATTTTATAGATGTGGAAATGATGGCCCTAAGAGGCTTGGTAATTTGTCCTAGGTCACAGAACTAGAAAGTAGCCAAGCTGGGATTTGAACCTGGCTCTCTCGGATTCTACAGCCCTGCCTTGCCTCCCACATCAAGCACATAACACAACTGTGCGTTATCTTGTTTCTGAGCACAGCCAGTGTTGGCTGCTCTGCTGGGCACAAAGCAAAAGAAACTGTCCTGACTTGCTGACATTTGCTATAAGAACCCTGTTTCTTGCCCTTTCTCTTCTCATTTATCCATAGCCCCCCTGATGGCCTTGGAGGTAGCCAGGTGGCCAAGAATTTCAGTGAGAGAAAACTCCATTTGCTTTCCATCCAAGACGGCCGCACATTTTCCAGGTAAAGTCAGGAGCCCCTAATGCACAAGAGCAGTTGAGTGTGGCCTGGGCAGCCCCTTCATTTCTGACTCAGTCCCAGCAGAGAGCTTGCCTGTGTTGTTATGTGTCCTTATTCGTTAAGGATTCTCTATATTGAGATGCAACCTAATTAGGATTGAGCTCAAAGCCTGTTCGTTTGGGGGCCTAGTTCATAAAAGATTAATGTTCATTTTCCTTGGGTTTTGTTGCAGAATTCAGCTGGAAAAAATCCAGGGTGCATTTCTTCCAAGAAAAGTAGCACTTTGGTGGTTTGTGAAAATCCCTTTTCCCTCATGTTAAAACCTTGATTTTTATGCTACCATTCCCCTTGCCCCCATTCTAGCATTTTAGTTTCTGAAGATGTATAGGAGAAAAAAAAAATGAAGTCTGTCTTCAGAGAAATCTATTGGAGATGTTATTCAAAGGAAACATATCTACTTTAAAAAAACAGATGGTAAATAAAACAGGGCACATTAGAAAAATAGTTTTGCATTCATTCAATGTCATTCAACAAATGTTTATTGAACACCTGTTATATGCCAGACACTGAGCATTTACATTATGTATTTCATCTGATTTTTCTTTTTTGTGATTTGCCTGAGCAACTAAATTCCATCATTAAAGTGCTAATATGAAGTTGCTAACAGTACTTAACAGTAAGAAAAACATACAGATCTAATAAAAAATCAACTGTATTTTCTGATAACACAAGTAATATTATGATAAAAATGCCCAACAATATGGATTGATTAAATTTAAGAGGGAACAGCCTTTTATAATCCCAGCCCTCAGATATTTCAACTAACAGATTGGTATCTATTCTTCCAGGTTTATTTTTAAGCAATAAAACTATAATAATAACCATACTGTTGACTGTGACTAAGAGTTTTTATTTGATAGAGGGAAAGGAATGTGGGGGTAGGTAGGAGAAGGTAAAGGAGGTCAAATAAACGGTGATGGACGGAGACTTGACTTTGGGTGGTGAATACACAGTACAGTAAACATATGATGTATTATAGAATTGTGCACTTTAAACTATATAATTTTATTAACCAATGTCACTGCAATAAATTTAATTTAAAGATCTTAAAAACTATAATAACAATACTATTTTATTTATAATATTGGAAAACAGACAGCACTTCTATTCTGTAACTTGTGTTGTTCACTTAATAGTAATGTGCTTTCCACATAGCCCATAGCAAATTTCCCTATTGTTTTAATGACTGCATAGTATTCCATTGTATAACATCATTTACTCCACCAGTTGTCCATTCAAGATAGTTTGATTGTTTCTAATTTGCTATCATCACAAGCAATGCTTCAGTGGACCTCCTTATGGCTATGTTTGGATATTTCTATGAGTATTTCTGTGTAAAGATTCCTAGAAATGGAATTTACTGAGCCAAAGCGATGAGGGCCCCCAATCCCATTACTCAATTGTTGTATGAAATGTCAAAACCCTTTACACACTGAAATATTCTCTTCGGAATCCTTCTCACCCACTCTCTTTTCTCTAATTCTATTCCTCTTAAAATATATTTAAAGAAAACTCAGAACAGTAACAGGTTCAGGGGAGCAGTGCTCTAGTTTTAGAAGGGAGGAAAAGTAGAACATGGCTGAATCTTTTTTGCTCAAAGTATGTCTGGCTGCCTGTGAGGGAATAAAAATAGTCTCCTCTCTTCCCTGGAGGCAACATCCTTGCAAATTCTCGCTGAGGTGATGGTTCCCATGGAAGAGGCAGAGCCTGGATTTGCTTTTCTTTATGTTCTGTAGATGACCTGGCCAGCAGAAAACAATAATCATGGATGTGTGTGTGTGTGTGTGTGTGTGTGTGTGTGTGCGCGCGCGCACGCGCGAGCACACGCATGTGCTGGGTAGGGGTGGGGTGGGGGTGGGGGGGGCATATAAATGTCCATATTCCTGAAGGAGACAGTGGCAATTTGACTGATTCTCTAAAACCCTGCAAAGCAACAGTATCTTCACAGGCTACAGCATCAGTGAGGTCAGATGAGTCATCTCTGTGTTGGGTAAACTTGGGAATAAAATTGTTCTATTCCCACTTCTCTAATTTAAAATATTTATGAACACAGATCTCTCCCCAAGACCCGCATTTTACCATTTTTGACATTTTTTCTGTTAAAACTGAAAACCTAGAGCCAGATATGTTGTAGAAATGCATATATAATTTTGTGGGTGTCTGACATTCTTAATTCTGTTATTTCTGGGCTGCACTTAATGGGAGAACTGTGTCACTGAGGTTAAAAGACACCCAAAGTTGGCTTTCTCTCAAAGACTGAAGCCACAGGGCTCCCCCTGCTCCTGGCTGGTTTTGCTAACTCTTTCCAACAGAGGGCAATACGTCTCTCTTGCTGGCCTGCTCAAGTCTGAAAAATACTCAGAGAAAACAGCCAATTCTCAGTACCTTAGAATGCAAGCACCTTTCTCTTGCTCAAAATCAGACCCAACACAACACATCTGAGAACAACAGACCAGTAGCTACCCCAAATATAGACTAGACACAGGACAGTTAAGTATCCTTAATGCTAGAAATAGTGCAAGCATTATTAGGTTCAAAACTATGAACAGGGTACAATCATTCTCTAAATGTGCTTGAGTCATTCCTTTTTATTGCTTTGGTTTTTAAATATTGCTTTAGTTTTGGTTTTTATCATCTCACTACCTTGGAAGGTCAGGAGCGTTGGTTTTGAAGAATTTTTAATTATAATCTAATCTCCCCCAACACCATTCATTATGAAAGTTTTAGTTTCTCTGTTGTCAATTTGGATATTTCGTATGGGTGAGAAAAAGTTTAGAGGCCTGATGAGTTCTGGAGCTAAGAAGGGGGGGTCAGGGGCGAGCACACCTTGTTGTGTTAATGAAAAGCCTGCCGCTAGGCAAAAAGAATTTGTTGTCAATAACAAACAATCCCACACAGTCCCCCTTCGATTGGCACAACAGTTTTCAGCATAATGAAGAGCTGGGCCCAGCGCCATTCAGTGTCTGACTGCCATTTAGAATTTCTACCCTTCAAACTCCACCACAAGGGAGACAGCTAAGGAAGAACCGCCCAGAGAAGTCTAGGAGGAGAAAAGGCCGAGGAAGGGAACAGTCATTGCCAGGACGTGAGCTTTTTCCCCTCGGCTCACTGTCTGGAGGTGGAATCCGGCGTCCTGAAGGGTCTGGGCCTACGCAGCTTGCTTACTGGTAGAGCAACTGAGACCCGAGCTGATGTCAATTGATTTCATTCCCTTGGCCACTTGTCTCCTAGGCTGGCATGCATGACCAGAATCTGTAGACTGTTTATAAATTTCATTTATATTTGTTTTTCAGCAATCTGCCTTTTTTTGTTGTTGTTCTTGTTTGTTTCCAGTCTTAACATAGGCTAGCTGATCAGAATCACATCTTGTAAAGACGGTCCAGTTTGGGCGTGTGACATGTTTTTGGCTGTTAGGTGTGGCAGTGGTCTTAGAGTGAGAGACCTGGGTCCCGCTCTCCCAGATTGGCTGTGTGACCCTGGCAAGCCACATGATCAGTGAGAGCATTGGTTTCCCCATCTGTAAATAAAAACAATGGGGTTATATCACAATAAATCCATTGCAAGTTGAAAATATCCTAAGCTGAAATTGCATTTAATACTCCTAACCTACCAAACATCATAGCTTAGCCTAGCCTACCTTAAATGTGCTCAGAACACTTACATTAGCCTGTAGTTGGGAATTATCCTGAATTTCATCTCAAGAGTGATTGCCTTCCTCTTTTTCTCACCAGAAGCAAGAGACAAAGATGGCATTTTGTAGACATGGTAGAATGCAAAAGCACAAAAATAAAATCCAAAAACCAGTGGTTGATCCAGTGCACTGTGCAGTATTGGTTGTTTACCCTCATGGTCCTGTGGCCGACTGGAGCTGAGGCTCACTGCTGCTGCCCAGCATCACAAGAGATTACTGTACACATATCAATAGCCTGAGAAAAGATCAAAATTCAAAATTTGAGGTATGGTTTCTACTGGGTGCATATTGCTTTCACAACATCGTAAAATCGAAAATCCGTAAGTCAAACCATTGGAATTTGGGGACCATCTATAGTTAACTGTTCATGTCCCCTCTGTGCTGCTGGGAGGATCCACTGTGGTGGTGCCTGGGCTGTGCCATGCATGACATGGACCAGTGAGAGGCTGGCCCAGGAGATGCAGAGTCCCCAGAAGCTGGGGCAAGCCCAAGGCAGGCCTGTAGCCCCTGTAAGGAGGCTGCGCATCTGAATAATGAACATGTTATTCAAATGGGGCTGTGGCCCTGTGGAATGCTGAGAAGTCATTTTCCACAGTTCACTATCCTCCTAGTCAATGGGGCTTGACTTGATTATCCTTCCTCCGGGCTTCAGGAGATGTGGGCAACATTTGAGATTTGTTAAAAATTAGCTAAATAAAATTGCCCCCTCCTCCCTAGCAATAGTTTTTTGAGTGATGGGGCTTCCATTAGGGTAATTTCTTAGGTGGATATTATTTCTGAGAACAGAAAATACACTTCATATGTCCAGATAGAATGTGTGTGGACAGAGCACTTCATATTTGGGGGGGGGGGGGGGGGGGACAAAACAAAACAAAGGGCCTAAATAGCAGCATCTAAACAAGAGTTAACCTCATGGTGCTAATTTTACTTTCAAACGCATTTCCCTCTGATCTCACCATTGGCCAATGTCTGTCAGGCAGGCTCAGTGCTGGTGTTTTTATTGTTGTACATATTCAAACAATTTGAAGTGTTTTGAACAAAGGAATAACATTGAAAAGTAAATTAATTAAAATGTTGTTGTTCAAAAATAAGATATTTAAATAAAGACGTTAACCTTTGTCCAGATTTTAAAAGGACACTGGCAAATTTGAAAAATGCAGGAAATAAAAATCACCCCCCCCCCCCCGACTGAGAAAACATTTCAAACATTGTCTGGCCGTCTCTCTAATGCACACATGTAAATCTACAAAGAAATGCATGGGCAAAATTGGCTCATGCTGGATGTATGATTTTCCAGATTGCTTTTCTTCATCTAACATTATGATGCGCACATTTTTCCCCCTTTGTATTGTTGAATTGCTTTCAAAATAATGATTCTTAATGGTTGTGTAATTTCATCAAATGGATGGAGGATGATTTATATAAACACTTCCTGATTGCTGGAAATTTAGGTTGAATTGGAATAACTTTTCAATGAGTGATTTATGAGGCAACTATGATTTCTCACCCTGCATGAGCAGCCGGCAATAAAAGTCAGCAACCCAATCTGCTATGTGATGAAAGGTCCAGAAATGGCCAGGAAATGGATGGGGAAATTGTGAGGGATGAATTGAGTTGTTAGTGTTTATTATTTATATGGTACAGTAAATATATACAGCTCAGGACCAAGCATTCGTCTGTCAGCAACTTGCAACCAGTCAATGGTCCCTAAGAGCCTAGACCAGTGGTTCTCAACCTTCCTAATGCCGCAACCCTTTAATACAATTCCTCATGTTTAATACAATTCCTCATGTGTGGTGACCTCCAACCATAAAATTATTTTCGTTGCTACTTCATAACTGTAATTTTGCTACGGTTATGAATCGTAATGTAAATATCTGATATGCAGGATGTATTTTCATTGTTACAAATCGAACATAATTAAAGCATAGTGATTAATCACAAAAACAATATGTAATTATATATGTGTTTTCCGATGGTCTTAGGGTCGAGACCCACAGGTTGAGAACCGCTGGCCTAGACAATGCTTAAAGCCACAGATGAAGGCAGCACCATTAAGGGACATGATGAGTCAGCTCCTTCTGCTGGAAGGGCCCCTACTGGACCATAGCTTTCATTGCAAAGGACAACACCTATGGTCCCCTGACAAGTTGAGAGAGAGAGAGAAAGAGAGAGAGAGAGAGGAGAAGGAGGAAGGAAAGGAGGAGGAGGAGAGGGAGGAGAAGGAGGAGAATGGGGGAGGAAATAAAATCTTGTGTTAAATTTTATCATTTATATAGCTGGTTTTACTCCATCATCTATTCTGCAAATATTGTTGAGTGCCAAGTCCTGTTCTAGACATTGGAAAAATAATAACAAACAAGACATGAAAATTATGTATGTTTCACAGCTCAACCCTATTTTTGACAATTCCAGACAATTTTTTTCCTCTGGGTGGTTAGGGATATGTCCCCTAGGACCTTCCCCCATGTGAATACCCCCAAATTTATTTCTTTCCTCCCCTCAAACCCTCCACCCCAGGACTCCTCAAGAACTTTTTAAAAAATATATTTTTATTAATTTCAGAGAGGAAGGGAAAAGGAGAGAGAGATAGATCAATACAAGAGAATCATTAATTGGCTGCCTTCTGCACACCCCCCACTGTGGATAGAGCCTGAAACCCAGGCATGTGCCCTGACCAGGAATCAAACCATGACTTCCTGGTTCATATGTCAATGCTCAACCACTGAGCAACACCGACCAGGTTACAAGGAGACTTTTTACTCTGGATCTTCATGCCACCAGAATGGTTATTTTAAATTCCTCTTTAAAAAAAGGCATATATTCATATTTGCTGTGCTACTTATAACACAAACTTAAAACAGTTTGTGATCAAATGGCATTTTTTAATTTGCCTTGATTCATGCGAAAGTAATTTGGATTCACATTAGTATTCTGGAAACTGATCATTAACACTTTTTAGCTGATTTTGTAAACACATTTTGCTTCCAAAATAAACATAAACAGGAAAGGAGAACACTCGGTGTAGCTGAGGCATGAAGACACTCACACATTAAGGGGAAGGGCAGGGTCCCCAGCGCAAAATGGGGAAAGCATTTGAGAGTCATTTCATCACCAACTTGTGTCGTGAAAAATCTGCAAGAAATATGTGAATAATTTCATATTTGCCTGATGGGGGGATTTCAGGCAGCAGAGTTGTTTGTGTGTCTATCACGGATCATTGCAAATCATTAAGATGGGATGGGAGGTGGGGACTGATTCACGTTTGATAAGGCAGGAGAGGGACTATGTGTAGCTGGGATGAGCAAAGTGACAGGGCTGCCTCCAGGCTCAGCCAGGGTGGGAGATACATGAAATCAGAAAGGTTTGGAGGCCCAGCCCTTCTCCAGTCAATGCTGGGAGCAACATCCCCACGGAGGAGCTGCCCAGGGTCCTCCGCCCGGACACCTCCTGATCATCTCCGCTCACCTTCTTATGACACATTGACCTATGTACTTTAGTCCCAAGCAGTTTGGCATTTTA
Source organism: Myotis yumanensis (assembly GCF_028538775.1). Taxonomy (NCBI): domain Eukaryota; kingdom Metazoa; phylum Chordata; class Mammalia; order Chiroptera; family Vespertilionidae; genus Myotis; species Myotis yumanensis. Next base: position 21,347,111 of record NW_027223761.1, read on the forward strand.
AAATGCATCTTCCAAATGAGCCAGAAATAATTGGACATATCTACTGAACTGATGGGAATCTAATTCAGAAACCTCCCAGCAACACTCTTGTACCCCATTTTCCTTCTCCTAGTCATCTCACACCCTATACTCTCTTACACGGTCTTCTCCAAACCTTCCCCAAAGGCCTCCAACCTGCTCTAACCCTGGGACTTCTGACACTTCCCCTCTGCCCATTTTGCTCTAGATTTTGTATGCCAAAGTGGGAAATAACCTGGAGCCCTCCTGGAGAGCAAGAGAGGAAAAGAAACTCCGTGAGACCAGACCATTCTAAAGCGAGCCTGTCACATAGAACTGAAATATGACTTAGCGTGGCTTCCGAGTGGACAGACCATGTGAGGTTTAGGATTTGGGAGTCAGGCAGACTTGGGATTCCATCACAGCCCTGCCACTGACTGAGATCCTTCATCTTTCTGAAGGTCACTTTGCTGATCTGTAAAACAGGGAGGACGAGATTTATTTCCTATGGTTGCTAAACAGATGACATGTCTGTCAAGCATTTGGCACAGTATATGTCCAATAAACAAATGGTGTAACTATTCTCATCATTCAAGTCTTGCCTCTAAATGTCCCAACATCTCCTGGTGCCAGGAATTTTCTGAGTGGCTCCTTCCTCAGTATTGATCTAATCCAACAAGCATCAACGGAGAATCAATTCCTGCCACGAGCTGGGCTGGAGCTGCAGATTTGGAGGTGACAAAGATGAGGTCCTTGTTCCTAAGAAGTACCAACAATCACTTGTTACTTCTTAAAGAATTCAAGGAAAAGAACCAATAAACTGAAGTTTACATTCACAGTTCTGTGTCTGCTGGTTTGAGTTGCTGAAGTAAAAGGCAAGGTGCTCTGCTACCACTTGGCAATAGATGGGTCGCTGGCCTCTTAAAGCCTCAGTTTAGTCATCTATGAAATGGGGATGCTACAGCTTGGCTTGCCTGCACCTCTAACCCTTACTGAGGAAAAATATAGGAGTATGAACATGATTTGGAGCCATAAAGTGCCATGCAAATTTAAGGTTGTTGCTACTCTTAGTCCTGATTAGTGTGAGTGACCTTGAAGCTCCCCAATTTTTCAGCAACTCCCCCCCCCCCACAAGTTGAAGAGGCAGAACCCTGAGGCATAGGAACATCCGATTGGCCCTCCAATCCCTTCCCCCCACCACCACCCCTAACAAGCTAGAAGAGATGCAGGGTTCTCAGCCATCCACCTGTAAGAGTCTAAGGACTCTGGTTTCAGGTGACAAAGACACAACTTAATCCTAAGGAAAAAAACTAAGAATGCACTGGTTTATGACATTCAAGAGAGGGCTATGTTGGGTACCCATGAGTCACAGAGCAGCTCAGAATAAAATTTCAGGAAGTGCTCCTTCAAACCATATACTTTCTGGAAAGGACTGCCAATCACACTTCTCTGGCCACAGTGGTTGGTCCAAGATGGACCTTGCAGGGGATACTGCCGGTGCCAGTCTAACCTGCACATGGGGCAGAAGTGCCACGGAGTCAATGCTCCCAGAGCAACCTACACCTGAGGGGTAGCAGTTGGTGCATAGATACTCCAGCTTCCTCACTCCTCAGTGGGTGTGTATCAAGGCTGGGACTAGGCACCAAATTTAATGAAGTCCCCGAAAAACTCAGTCATCAAGGTAAATTGGGCTTTGTTGCAACCTTTTAAAAAATAAAATTAAGGCAAACATTCCAGGATGTACAAAATATCAAAATTGAAAATAAAGTCAGCACTGGTTTTATTGATTTTTTCATTTGCCTCAGGCTCCAATATGGTTCGACTGGGCATTGGTGTGTGTGTGTGTGTGTGTGTGTGTGTGTGTGTGTGTGTGTGTGTGTTTTAACCTCTTGTTTGCAAGCTCAGGATGATGTGTCATCCTCACCAAGCTTCTAATTGAACCCACCTGTGGTCTGCCTGTGTTTGGGATGCCATCCACCCATGGTGCTGCCCAGAGCTCTCTGGGAGGGGAAAGGCAGGGACATGTGGGAGCAGTAGACTGAGGATATATGAGCAGTTTATTCTTGATGTCCTTAGAAGAGTGGTCACAACAATTTGCATGATGTAAGCCACCCTCAGAAGGGGAGGGAAGGTCATTTCAATTAACAAATCATACTCTCATAATGGAGGAAGCAAACAACAGATGAACACACAAACATGGTAAGTCCCCAGGAATGGGCTTTAAGTCAGTTCTCTCTCTCTCTCTCTCTCTCTCTCTCTCTCTCTCTCTCTCTCTCTGTCTCTCTCTCTCTTTCTCTCTCTCTCTCTCCTTTATCTGTCAGTGCCCTCGTCGAATGACACAAAGCAAGTAGCATATAGGAGAGTGGCTTCTTCCTAGGCACACCCCAATGACTGAACTATTGAGATATTAGTGCTTCTTTTGTGGGAAGAATTTGATCCTTGCATCATTATAAACCAAGCTTGGGGGAAGCCAAGCCAAGCCCACAATCAGAATATAATTGAAGTATGTTACCTATAATAGGTTCAGATGTTTGTGATCTTCAGCACTTTATGAATTCTGCAGCAGATGGGCAAGGGCCAGGTAGCGGGCGAGAACAGACTGGGTAAGGCAGGCTGGCACTCTGACAAGGGCAGCCCCAGCTGTGGTTCGGGTGTTATTCAGCACGCCCACCCACTGCACCGGCAGCCTGCCTTCCCGATCTCGCGGCCACGGCCTCCTTAATGAAGAGTGGAGGTAAGCATGAATCCTGGCTTTCTAGGGATCACAACATTTGAGAAACCCAGAAGAATCGACATGATGGAAATGGTGCCAAGTTCTTTTGCCTCTTGCTTTTCAACAAAAACAGAAATAAGGAGAGAGAAGAGAGAGAGAGGGAACCTGTTAATAAAATGCACACCTAAACACTTTCCAGTTTTCCTGGGCTTTTAGTTTTTCCCCTCAAAAATTCTGTGCTGGAGAGGGGAAAGCAGAGGGTAACAGCTGACAAAAGGGATCTTGAATGGATACAGGAATTTAGGCAAGCTGATACCAGGATGCTGTAGTTGGAGTTTCAAAGCCTTGACCTGCTATTGTGTCCCATTGTGAGACTTCAGACCAGTTCTTAACCTGTTTCCTCATTTGTCAAATGACCAAAATTATCTATGTCTCTCAAGCTGTTTATTTGCATCATGAAATGAGTTAATATGCTAATAGCTAATGTTTATTGAGCACTTACTAGGGGGTCAGATTTTTATGTATTAACTCTTTTAAATCCGCATAAAAATCCTGTGTGTTAGGCCATTATCATTCTCACTTATAAGTGAGAAAAATGAAGGCAAAGGATGTGAATAATTTGCCCAAGATTATAGCCAATAAGTGGCAGGACCCAGATGAAGTAATGCCAGCTCTAAAGCCCACAATTGTAAGCACTCGGTCCTTACCTGCAATCCCAAACTCCTAACACCCAAAACTTCTTCTAACTCATTCAACAGCAGCATTGGGCCTGATCTGAATTATTCAGCACCAAAACCTCACCTGAACTGACAAGATTGTGTATAGTTTTTATTTGGCCCACTTAATGTGTATATTCATGTATTTTCATAGCAAAATATATCCATTTGCTTGTTTAATCATGGGGTGCTGCCCCATCACTGCTGGGGGAAGGGTTAGATAAAATATCCTTTATGAAATTTGGACATTCCGAATTCTGAAACCCCTCTGGTTCCAAGGTTTCATTAAGGCATTGGGGCCTATGCTGCCTTTCCAGTGTAGCCACACCACACAAGTGTGAAGACCTAAAGCTTGCTTTATAATATACAAACTCAACTAGTACAACTGCTTCAAAATATATTCATTCAGGTATTCATTCAACAAATACTTATTGCATTCCTACTATGTACTAAGTTCTGTTTTTGGCACTAGGGGTAGAGTGAACCAAACACATGTTTTCCTTGCCCACATAAAACTTATAGTCTAAGAGATACCATAATAGGAGGAAATTAAAGAGGAACGTATTTTAACAACAGGATGCCATGGACCAGAGTATATAAAGATGCCCTGTATTCGTCTATGCCTCTAAACATACACAACAGAAACTAACATAACCTGTAATAGCGGAGAAATAAAAGAATTTGGGAGAAAAACAACAACCCATAATTATTCTAAGAGAGTAAAACTGTGTGCCTTGAAATATTGAAGTAATTATCAGGTTAAATTTATATGATCCCTGCAATTTCCATGAAACCTGGAAATGTTGGGAGTGTAGGCCTGGCATATCTCTTAAAGTAAAATTATACTTCTTTTTCACTCAGACTAAAAGGTCATAATTAAAGATATAATGCAGCTAAGTGGGTAATGGGATCTGTGATTCACTGGGAAAGTGGATGTTGCCTGAAGCCCTCTCTTGCCCCTGGGAATGGGGGTCACCAAGTCAGCTGGCCTTGGGAGCCCCCACAGGGCCCCACACCCTTAAGGAGGAGTATGTAAAGTTGTCACCAGGACCAACAGGAAGTGGCCCATAGAAATATTGGGCCAGAGGAGAAGCTTCCTGGTTTATTTTTAGCATCATTTTTAAAAAATTTATCTTTCTTGTTGAAAGTAATGCAGATGGACCCCTTTTCCCCTCCTCCCCATTGACCCCTTCTGCCCCCTCCCCACCTCATGCCCTAGGCCTTCACCACGCTATTGTCTGTGTCCATGGGTTATGCATATATGCATACAAGTTCTTTGGTTAATCTCTTCCCATCCACCACCCCTGCCTTCCCTCTGAGATTGACCAGTCTGTTCCATGTTTCTATGTCTCTGGATCTATTTTGTTCATCAGTTTATTTTATTCGTTAGATTCCACATATGAGTGAGATCATGTGATTCTTGTCTTTCTCTGATTGGCTTATTTTGCTTAGCATAATACTCTCTAGGTCCCATGATGCTGTCTCAAAGGATAAGACATATTTCTTTTTTCTGCTGCATAGTAATGTTTTTATGTATTTCCATAGATTTTTCAATGTGCTTTTCCTCGTAGTTAAGGTTTGCCTACATTTTTATTTAAAATTATCATTAATAATAACAATTACAATTCATTGTCCACTGTCTATCCCTTCATTTAAATCCTTAAGCAACCTCATAAAATTGGTTCCATAATTTGCAATTACTTGACATCTCTGTGGCTCAGTTTCCTATCTGTAAAATGGGGCATTAATATTGCCTACTTCATAGACTTGTGAGAATCTTGAATTAATACATCGAAAGCACTTGGAACAGTGCCTGGTATATGGTAAGCATTTAGATGTGTTGACTATTACTATTATCATTCCATTTTACAAATAAGATAACCAAGGCACCAAAGACTCAGTAGTTTGTCCAAGGTCAGTGACCAAAGAGGAGCAGGATCAGAACTTGAACCCAGGCAGTACAGCTCCAGAATCCATGGCTTTAAGCCCAGTTTACTGAGAGACAAGGTACTTTTGAGAGAAAGGACTGGATTTGGCCCACAGTTGGGATTATGACATATATAAACACATCTCATGGATTTCCTGGGGTTCTGATGGAAGCCAAATTGCCAGAGAAGACATTGGGGGTCCTGAGGGAAAATTCTTTCATAAGGAAGGCTGGTGTCTCCAGGCTCCTTGACTGAGAAGCTATTTCTATGTTCTTTACTACTCTCTCCCCAGTGCCTAGAATAACAGAACAGCACCTGACATATGGTAGGCATTCGATAGATCCTTGTCCATTGACTAAATCTTGTCTAATGGAATAATACTCAGCAAATGGCTTACCCATCTTGGCAGAATGTGTCTTCCTTGAGGGAAAGAGCCATGAAAAGTCCTAGCTGGTTTGGTTCAGTGGATGGAGCATCGGCCTGTGGATTCTGATCAAGGACACATGCCCAGGTTGCGGTGAGCAGGAGGCAGCCAATCCATGATTCTCTCTCATCATTGATGTTTCTATGTCTCTCTCTCTCTCCCCCTTCCCCCTTCCTCTCTGAAATGAATAAAAATATTTTTTTAAAACAAGAAAGATCCATGAAAAGCATACTATATATATACAAAGGGGTCTCCTTGAACTCTATGCCTGAGACGCCCTGATGTGGGATTCCCATCCTAATTTAGCTGCACCATTGCCAATGGAAATGTCAATGTCAATGCCCACGGCAAACTGTATCAGATTCTCAGCTCTCATGGCACCTCCTAGGTGATGGTGGAAGCGTGGTTCCAGCCTGACCTGCACAGATGTAGTGGTAACTGCATAGGCTATAGCAGGGTTCACAAGCTTGAGCCAGAAAAACGAGCTGTGTTACTCAGCTTGGGACATTTAGGGTTCTACCTAATGTGCATCTCCACCTATCCCAAATGAACATCATGGAAGCAAAGGACAATCTTGCTCATTTTGCAAGAAAGGAAACTGAAGAGAAATATACAATGTTAGGAAGGCAATAGCAGGACTCTCTCCTCCTTGATATCATGACAAAGACACTGCCAGAGAATAAAACTTAATGTTCACACAAAGAAAGAAAGAAAGAAAGAAAGAAAGAAAGAAAGAAAGAAAGAAAGAAAGAAAGAAAAGAGAAAGAAAGAGAGAAGGAAATACTAGTATGTGAGGTGATGGATGTATAAATTAACTCCTCAATAGAGGCAATCTTTTCACAATATAAACATACATCAAATGATCACATTGTGCATTTTAAGCATCTTATTATTTTATTTGTCAATTATATCTCAGTAAAGCTGAAAAAGTATATTGCCAGAGATCTGCCATACTGAGTGGCAGTGGGACAGTCCAACTCATGGGGGGCCTGCTGTGGACAGAGGCTCTAGAGCAGCAGCTCAGTGAGACATGACAACAACATCAATCTGGAGCCCTTGGTAGAGACCAGAAACATCAGGGGAGGAGAATCCTTCAAGGGGCCTGGACTTCCAACAAGAGTTATCAGAGGTTTGGGGTTGGGGAGATTTGGACATTAAAATAGAATGTTGGGGTTGCAGTGGTTCCCCAAGTTACATGTATCTGGGAGACAGAACAGAGTGGTTTCTTAAGGCATGGACTTTGAATTTATATAGATCTTGGGAAGGGGGTTTCCATTTCTTGAGCAGATTATGTAGCCCGGAAACCTTGGTTTCCAAATCTATAAAATGGGAATGATAATATCTACCCACTGAGCTCTCTTAAGGGTTAAATTTACACAGAGCTTAGCGAGGGTCCTGGCATTTATCATCTACTGTGATTAAAGCATCCTCCTGCTTCTGCACATCGCCTCATTTACTCCTTGCAATAACCCCTCCAGGCAGGTGTTATCATCCCCAGCTCATGAAGGCCTCAGAAACCTTGAGCAATTGCTGCAGACCTCACTAACTTTAAGTGGTGGAACTTCTGGGCCCCTTAAATTGTATCAGATAAATAATTTAGTCAAGACAATGAGCAAATTGACATAAAAAACATTAACCTTCCCGAGAACAAAATAACTTGGGGTACTGAGCACAAACTGTAAGCAGACCCAGAGTTAAAACCATCTTATTCTCTGCTCCTTGGTTGCCTGAGAGAGTTCCCAGGAAAATAACATGGAATTCACTAAGGATGTGGGTAAATATTTAGAGGTTCTTTGTGGCATTATTTAAACTAGTGAAAAATGGGATATTTCCCACATAAGTGCTCAATCATAGATCAGTTGATTAAACTGTGATACACAGATGCAATGAAATAATATAGTTATGTAAATGGTGTTGCAGAAATAGGTCTAACAGTAAGGAAAGTTTATCATGGAATATTATTACAACACAGTACATTATGATCCCTTTTAAACAAAATATATAATATGTTCATGAAAGACTCTGGCATGATATGTATTAACATGTTGCATTGGTTGAATCTGAATGAGATTAAGGGTGTTTTCTAAAAAATTAATCTTCACCCGAGGATATGTTTTTTATTGATTTTTACAGAAAGAGGAAGGGAGAGAGAGAGAAACATTGATATGAGAGCAAAACGTTGAGCAGTTGCCTCCCACATATTACCTTGAGGGATCAAACCTGCAACCTGGGCATGTGCTCTGACTCGGAATCAAACCCGCAACCTTTTGGTGTGTAGGGCAATGCTTCAACTAATTAAGCCACCCAGCCAGAGCAAGAGCATTTTTTAAATGTTCATTTTGCCTATCTAATCTAAGACCATTTTTTAAAAAGTTGGGGTGAACTGAATACATTACCTAGAGTTAGATATTAATAATTTGCTTCACTTCAGAAGGAAGGTTAGATTCAGACTAAAAATTCTCTGAATATTAGGATTAGCGTGCTCATCTGCCATGTAAGTCAGCACTCACATGGCTCCCTAGCTTCTTCAAAGCACTTACCACCAACCACTTCAGGTTGTTTGCATTCGTGATCAAATCCAAAACACACACTAGGAATGAATACGTTCCTGAGAGCAGGGACTTTGGTCCTTTTACTGCCTGGCCCAGAGTATATGCTTAAAACATTTGTTAAATCACACATTTTTTAAAAAAGCAATCAGATGATTGAGGGGCCTTGTATGACCCGCTCTTCTATGAGAGACAAATCTTCTTCCACTGCCGAACCCCCTTCCCCTCCACCTTCTCCCTGCCCCCATCATCAACATTCATTCAGATTAGTTAGTATCCAGAGTACTGTGGAGTACAGAGGTAACTTCTGACATCAGTGTCTGTAACAATGATACACAGCTTTTGAGCGGTACGATGGCTTTCTGTGCATTGTGTTTTCTCGAATTTTCCTTCTATTAGTCTTCAAGGATTGTGGCAGCTACTTGGTTGACAAAGAAAGGCAGAACGTGCTGGGCTTTTGGGGGTGGGGTAGGAGGTTAGGTTCTGGGGTGAAGAAAGGATCGCCTGCAATTTACTGTTTGCCCAACCCTCAGGTGAGGAAAATGGGGCACAGTGAGGCTCAGGGACTTGCCTTAAACCCCCATATTGTTGACAAGCCTCCCTTTGAGAACCTTTGGCACTCACCAAGGCATCCATGCTTGTCTGCTTCCCACTAGACCAGGGGTCCTCAAACTTTTTAAACAGGGGGCCAGTTTACTGTCCCTCAGACCGTTGGAGGGCCGGACTATAGTTTAAAAAAACAACAACTATGAACAAATTCCTATGCACACTGCAGTGGCAAAAACACCCCGTGGGCCAGATAAATGTTTTCGGCAGGCCGCATGTGGCCTGCGGGCCGTAGTTTGAGGACCCTTGCGGACTAGACTGTAAACTCTGAGAATAGGGGTCTAGGATTTTTTCCCTTTTGTAATCCCACTGCCTAGCATAGTGCCTGGCACATAGTAAGAGGTCAGTGGATATTTATTAACTCAATTGCCTAAAGTAACATAGCTAATCAGTGGTAAAATTTTAACTAAAACCCATGCCTCTGATTACCCTAGCATTAGGTAAAACCTTGGAATGATCCATTATTAATGAGATGAATACAGCCCCTACCTACTTTGAGTTTCTTTATTTTCTCTTCCCCTGTTCTCAGTCCACCTTTTGTTTACACTCTGTCTGCACACTGGCCACTCTTTTGGCTGGTCCTTTGGTGAACGATAACAAAATCGAGTTTCAGGGCGATCATCAAAAGCCACTAATAAAGTGAGTCTCATTCATGGTCAGGAGAGGGTGGGGAATCCAGGAATCCCCCAATGCTCTCGCTATTCATGGATGGAAAATGTTCCAAAAAGCAGCACATCTTCTTGGCCTCTTCATCCATGGCTTGGAGAACGGGGTGATGGGTAGGGATGCAGCAGCAAGCTCAAACTTTAAGGAGCTACAGAATCCAGCAAGTAACCATAAGCCCCAGGAGGGCAGGCTTTGAATAAAATTAGTAGCTAGCAGTTAAGTTTCACTGAAGTGCCAGGCATTGAGCTAACCACTTGACGTGGAACTTCCTGTTTAATCCTGCAGCAATCCTAGGGGCCAGGTCTTACTATGCCCATTTTGCAGAAGACAAAACAGAGGCCTGGAGAGGTTAAGTGACTTGCCCAGTAGCACACAGCTAGTTAGTTTTAGGGTAGAAATTAGACCTCAGGCTTATCTGTCTCCTGAGCCAAGTATGGATGGTTTTCTGCGGTGTCCGCGCAGGGTGTGTTCAAACAAGCTCAGCCTGGCTGGAGACCGATAAGAAGCTCTAGCAAAGGCTAAATGCTAGACCTGGATCAGCCTCACAGCTCGCCCCGGTTTCATCCAGAGGCCCCCCAACACCCTGCCAGGCCAACCAGAGGGAGGTGTGGCCCTAGGGACAGGCGCTGTCCCTGGTGCGGTCTGAGCTCTGGGCGCGGATCCCCAAGCGCAGAGCGAGCTGTGGGGTGGGCTCGCAGCTGCGGCGGGGCCTGGCAGATGGCGCTGGCGGGGGCGGGGGCGGGGGTGGAGAGTGGGGGGCGGCCGTTTGGCGGTAGTAGCACTTTCCTTCCCGCATATGTTGAGAGCAGGCTGGCGGGCGGGTGGAGGGGATGACCTGGAACCCCCCTGCGGATGCCAGTTTCCAGCCTGGGAAGCGCGCCCTGGATCGCAGCTCCAAACCCCATCCAAACTCCAACTCCGGCTGCCCCGTGTCCAATGGGAGAGGGGGGTTGACACCGACACCCATAGGGTGAAACGACACATGGTACTTATCCTTACCAGAGCGCTACAAGAAGGGTCTCAGTCCCATTTTACAGCTGTAAAACTGAGGTCCAAGAAGGATCTGACCACTGATGGGACCAGGACTAGAACCCGCGTTATCTGACTCCTGCCTGAGTATTTGTCTTGACATGGAGACCAGCATGTCCCCAGCCTAAGGGTCCCACCGAAAAGCAAGTGAACTTTCTTGATACTGCTTTCCTATGTTCCCAAAAATGTTCTTCCTTCTTAGGGTCTTTGCATATGATATCCTTTTAAACCCTCCCCCCAACCTCCTACCATCCCTCACTTCCTCCAATGGCTCCTTCAGATCTCAGATCAGATGTCACTTACCAGAGGCCTTCCCTGAACCACACCCTAGCCCTAATCATGGCTATGACCAATTGATTAATTTGTGTGCTCCCACCCCCGCCCTAAACTCTAAACTCTGGAAAGACAGGGAGTGGGTGTACTTATTTGCTCTGTATTTTATTCCCAGTACATAACAGGCTCTCAAGAAATAGTTATGAATGACTGTATAGTTGAATGAATGAATGAACGAATGAATGAACAGGCTTTATGAACTAGCACCTGCTTCCTCACCATCCAATGATCAACTGGCTGGGGATGGAGGGAGGGCTGGTAATACAAGAATGAAGGGCTATTTGGAAATTCTGGGCCTCCTCAACTGCAGCTCTTTATTAATTAAATGTGTCCTGTGGTTGTTTCTCTTCCTTTTCCTCACCCCCTCCCATTGCCCTGTGACTGTAGGCCCAGTGCTTTCTCTCCTTTTGACAGAATGGAGTCTTCCTTGTGCTGATGAATGAAGTGACCCTTAATAAGATGCAACCAGGCCAGAAAGAGCCAAATGAGAAAGTTGGCAGCTTCATAAGTGGTGTTTTGGGGAGAAAGTAGAAAAATGGACATTAAAATGAATCCTTTAAGTTGCTTTTCTGACCTGCCTGGTGGGAGAGCTGGGGATTCCAGGACGTTGGAGAGCTTCCCAGATGAAAAGAATTCAGATGCAACAAATATTTTCTGACACCCACTAGGTGCCAAGGGCTCCTTGGGGCTTTTTGACAAACAGCGTGAAGGATGCTTGGCACATTCAAGGCCTCATCCGAACCTTCCCAAAACTCCATTCTTCAGAAAAGCAAACAGTAGCTCATGGGGTCAAATGGCCTGCCCAAGTTCACTTTGACACAATTTTTACAGAAATGGGTTTCTTTTTTTAAAAATCCAAATGTAATATTTTGATGACTTTAAAAAAAATCTCTTAAATTTGTGGGTACTTGACTTGCAGGTTGATAGTTTGGCTGCTTTTATAGCATCTTCCTGACTGGAAAAATGGTGCCCTTGAGCGGTCTCAGACTGACAGACCTTGAGCTCCCGGCTACTGAACTCAGTAACTTTCAGTTTATTGAAATGACTAGTGGCAGTAAGTCCTTAATAGGACTAATAGCTATAGCATATTAGTACTCATCACTTAATGGCTAAGTGGCACTATTAAATCAATGTGTCTAATACTTTTTATACATTAGCTCATTTAAACCTTAAACAGCTCCAATGAGACACAATTTTTATCCCCATGTTATGCATGAAGAAACAGCGTTCTAAGAAGTTAAGTAACTTCCTCAAGATCAAGCACTAGTGAGTTACAGAGTCAGGATTCACACCCACACAGTTAACACTAGGTGCTGCTGTATTAATGTTCTTCAGACTGTTTCCCAAGGAACCCCAGCATTCCGCCAGAGGTGAAAGAGATTGAGGCAAAGTGCCATCTGGTTGGGCAGATCTGAAAGAACTAGCCCATCCAACTGGGATAGCTCTCTTCTAATACCCTACAGTGAATCTGTAAGATTTTGGTTGGACAAAGAATTTCCAGCGCTAACAACTTTTTTTAAGGTTGGGATCTCATAGACAACACTGTGCCGGCCAGCTTAGCCAAGGGGTCGGCAAGCCTGAGTGGTGGGTGGCGAAGGATGTAGAAAAGACAGACAGAGAGAATAAGCTGGGTCTAGGTGGATCTCCTGTGCCTGGCTAAGGCCACAGAGAGAGACCCAGACAGCAAGCTGAGCCTTTATTTTATAGCCAGAGGTAAATAAGGTAGTGGTCACCATAGTTACAATGTTCTTGTGAGTTTCACTTATTTTTGCAGCACTTGTTGCATCTCCCTCAGCCCATTAGCTACCCAGATAAGATCTAGGGAGCATTGTAAGGTCAAGCTTGATTATACTAAGAGGGCTGTGCCCTCTAAGCTGGGACTTGTTTGTGGCTTTGCCAACAGGTCAGTCCGAGGCTTAACCCTGTAGCCGCTCCCTACACAACATTACTGGTCCCACAGCTCCTGGGGGGGCCAGCCTTGTCTCCTCTGTGCATCACCCCGCAGTGCCCAGTGCTGTGTCTCAGCAAATGCAAGCCGCATTGAATGGAATGTATCAGAGCATATCGGGGTAGCTATTCCTCTGCACTTTATTCTCTGTTTCTTCTCAAACTTCCAGGAGCACCTGCAGCCATGTAGAAAAGACCCTCCCAGATCTACCTCCAGGTGGTAGTCATGGAGGAGAGGAACGTTGTGCAGGTCAGAAGAGACTTGGTGGAGGTGACCTGAGAGCAAGCACAGAGAGTACCCTAATGCTGTGGCTTAAATTTGTTCCCAGGGATTTCCTGGAGTTAGTGGGTAAGAAAGGGCAACAGCCTCAGGACAGGGGAAATAAAAGCCTCAGGCTTTGGAGGCAGGGGAACACATCCTGCTATCTGTTGAGAAGGTAATGATTCTGCCTTTGCATGATGGTGAGGATTCCTCAGTGGATCCAATCAGTCTGCTGGGTGCCAACATAACTCCCTAGCCATACCTCTTTTCATCCAGACTTACAAATGCTTGCAGTTAATATCTTCAGAGTTACTCTTCATGTGTATTACTTATTCACATCCCATTGTGTTCTCCATTAGACATACAATAAAATTGGGTATTAGCAAAAACTAAAAACTATTAGTAAAAACAAACTAAAATCAGATATAGAAATTAAGATAAATTGTGAATTTAGAGAAAAGAGTTAGGATGCAGGTGTGCAGATGGTAGCATCATAAACAGTTATTGCAGATGAGCTTCAAAACTATGAGCTTCCTATTGGCCAGAGTGAAAAGGGAAACACATCCATTATATGATTCCAATTTTCTATGAGCATATGCTGAGTTTCTCAGAAGATGCTGAGGTATTCTCAAAACCTAGAACAAACAGAATTTTCTTGTGTAGGACCTCATCTACTAAGAAATGTAGATTGCAATGTCCTCTACCAAATTCCTCCTACAGTAAATTCAATGTTGTTTTTATTTCACAAGACAAGCTGGCAACTTAACACAAAATTGAACCTTGGTAAAAAAAATAGTGCTTTGAAGGGCCATGTAGGTATAGTTTGGATAGTCCCTGAATGCATACGTTAAAGGTTAATTTTATGGAGGAATAGCTGGAACCACAAAACCTTCAAATAGTCTGCCCCAAATAGTGCTTCTCTGAGTGGGGCTTTGGCTAGGATGTGGGCAGCAGGCAGGTCAAGCTTTGAGTGTGGGTCCTGTGTTTTGCTGAAGTGCAGATCTAGCCTCAGACTTTCTATCCAGCTTATTCCCAATTTAGTTACTCAGTGAACATTCTTCAAATTGAAAACGGAAGATGCATAAGTTATGCGCAGTGGAACTCAACCAAAGACACGTTTTTTAAAATTCTTACAAATAAAACTGCATTGATCCTGTATAGGAGCCTCTCCCACTGCTTCTTTCCAAGATCATGGTCCAATCAAGTTCTGCCAATCTGTTTAGACCTGGCCTGGGTATGTCTGGTTCATTTAGCAGGTGCACCATTCATCTGCAAGGAAGGACGAGAATAAAGATGTCATCAATAATATTCCTACAGAGCCTCCAAGGCGACCAAGTTCCCCTAGTGTGGGAGGCAGTAATTTGTTCCCTGATATATGGCGATTGCTTTTCTTTGGTAGCTGAGGTCCAATCAGTCTTCAGAGGTGGTTGTAATTAATAGGTAAGGGAGTGCAAATACATCTGAATTAATAGAGCCACTAGGTGTGACTAACTATAATATGATTACATGTGAAATTAACCCAGAGATCAAACCTAATCAATCCAGACTAATAACTGCCAGGACAACAATTTGTGGTTTCAGATGAGCTGATGTTGAAAGGAACTAAGGAAAATGAACTCTGTTAGAATGTAAAGGTTGCATTTTTTTTTAAAAAAGTGTGAGCACAGTACTAAGATTATAAATATGTGTGTAGAGGATATTAATGTCCAGATGTCGGGTAACCAAATCATTATGTATATTGGCAAGTGAGAGTAAACAAAATTAGAAAATCAGAAATTAAGAAAGAGAAATACAAATTTAAAAAGTGAAGCTGAAATTGTATTAAATCTGACTTCCAATATTGTAACTTTGATTATTTATTTTTCTGATCCCAGGATCTTGAAAAAATTACTAAACAATATTTTATAGATAAGCTATAAAGAGCAAGATAATAAACAGCTATGAACTTACAAGCCATAAGGGCCATAACATTAACAAATTCATTGCAGCCCTTGTGGGTCACATCCTGGTTGTGAAAATCCCTGCCCCGACCCCCACCCCTGGGGTAAACACTATCCTGAATTGTCTATTGTGATAGGTTATATTGCCAGACCCAATGCTTCATCCCTCACTGTATCCACACCCTTTTCTAGGTAACTTTGCAGAGCCCTCCTCCCACTGTGGTGAGGGCACCACTCCCTATTAATTAAAAAATCAGCGGCATTATGTCTTTTGGCCAATGGAAAGAGCAGAAATGATATGTCAGTTCCAACCTGCGGCTCAATAGTTCTTTCATGTTCCACTTGCTTTTTTGCACCTTTTCCATTGTCAACATAAGGAACATCCAAACCTGTAGAGAATTTTTATGAGTTTATTTGAGCCAAACCGACAATTGCCAGGAAGCAAAATCTCACTGGATCGAGAAAATGCTCTGGAGAATGGCAGTTTTACAATTTATTTCATACATTAGAATGAAAGAAGGAGGCATAAAGGCAGTTACATGAAATCCATGGGTGGTGGATTAGGAAGGCAGGAGAAAGCAAAGCGGGGAAATCTGAGACTCTATGAAAAGTAAAATGAAGAGACACACATTTCTTTTACATTGGTGGGTACAGAACAGTTAACAATTAACATTTACAGCACATAGTGATGGTATTTGGGCAACAAGGTAACAATGAGGGATTTCATGGTCTTGTGTTCTGGTGGGAGGTTTGCCCTGAGAAGTCTGGGAAAAAATGGGACTTACTCTGACATTCCAATGTTATCTTAGATGCAAAAGGACAATAGATAAGCTCAGTTAAGGTAAAGATTGACCTTTTTCAAGGAAGATGCCTACCTAGGACAAGACTACCCACCATGACTCACTTTTAATTAGAAAGTTTTCATTTCAAACTATTATATGTGGTTTCCAGGTCTCTCAGTTTGTAAGGCCCACCATGCAGGCCTTCCCTGAGCTTGTCTGTTTTAGTATGTGACAGCATTATTTGTGGCAATTGCTAATGTACACAGTCTTTCTTCTGTTTATAGTTTTATTACTGATATGTCTTTGAACATACTATTTTGTTTTACATATTTTTGAACTTTACATAAAGGGTACAACACTTGTGAATTCTTGTTTATAGCTGACAGTAGGTTTTAAAAGGTCCAAGTCAATGATTGAAGAGAGCCCGATATCAGCCAAGAGCTTAAAAATTTACAATAGTAAGCAGGTAAACAGACTTTCAAATGGGCATCTTGCCAAGGAGTATCCCCAGCCAGGTCAACAGAAACAATCATAGCAGCACACAGATGATAATGCTGGTGGGCAAAACAGCAGAAAGGATGAAGAATGAGCCCTTCATTATGGGTGCTTTCCACCTAAGGGAGACGGTGGGGAGATGGAGGAGTTGTGGAGTCAGACAGACCTACCCCCTCCCTTTTCACTGATGTGGATTTGAACCATTATTTTATACTCTGAGCCTCAGTTTTGCTGTCTGAGAAAAGGACATTCTAACCTCTCCACGAAGAGAACGGAAAGCCAGTTTATTCACTTACCCCTATGAAACCATGGATTTTAGTTCTAACTTTTAGAGAGGGGATAAAACTAGATCATGGGATGATCTTCTTCTGAGGCATGGAGAACTTGTGAGTTGAAGGAGATTTGTGAGTTTTTATTTGTTGTTTAGATGAGTTCCATGGACTCTCTCAAACCTGGAGTTGAATGGTTTCTTCTTGGTGGAGGAGAAAAAACCCTCACACTGTTTTGTGTAACAGATCTTTAAATACTGCCCTGTGATACAGGAGTGGGACAAATAGAACCAAATTGCTTAGCAGAGTAAAGAACGAATTTTGAGGAAGTAGGTGAGAATTCCAGGGACAAAGGGAAGCTGGGGAAGAGGGAAAGGAGGAGGCAGAAAGAGGGTTCTGACAGATGAAAAGGGGATGGGACATGGGGAAGGGGAGCCAAGGAGAAGCTCCTGTGGATGGTACCACCAAGAGACTTTTAAATACAGGGATGTCTAATGTTGGACTTGAAGTGGTTTGCCATTTGTGACTGCCTGATCACCGGTAAAACCCCTTCCCATAGCAGCTCCTTGCTGGAGTCATCAAAGACAAGAAGTGAGATGCAGGGGCAAGGGAATAGGTAAAACATCCCAGGCAAGTAGGTCAAGAATTTAATGGAATAGTTGGAGCAAAGGCATCCAGAAGAGACATAACCAGCCATGCAGGTTCCAGAGGTGAGCGGAGGATGCCAGGTTTCCCCTTGCTTGTAGGATGGGTATGCATGCTGTTTCCATTTAAGTACATGTTCTCACCCTCAGGAAGATCAGAGTCAAGGGGATAACCTCCGGGCGGGGATAGGGGTAGAGGGGAATCACTGTTCTTTGTTAATTGAGCTGGATTAAACTTAAACCCGGTTTTGAAAACAGGGGTTAAATTTACTTTTTTTCTGAGGTTTTTAAAGTTGTTTAAGAATAAAATTATTAATTTCCATAGGAAACAGAAAATCATATTAACCAGAGCTCCTCTTGGAGAGAGTTCTAGATGGGGTCAGAAGGAATAGTTGGAATACTATGCCCTTTGGAATAATAATAACAGGTAACATTTACTGAGTTCTTATATGGCAGGCCCCATTCTGAGTCTTTTGCAATTATTAAATTTTTTAATTTTCATGAGAACTCTGTGAAGTAGATACTATCATCATACCTACTTAATAGATGACAAAACTGAGGCACATAGAGGTTGAATAATTTTCCCAAAGTTATAAAATGAATGATTGGTGAATCTGGAGTTTTATCTCAGAGAGTTGAGAAATCACCTAGGGCTGAAGGGTGGTATGTGCTACAGGCATCTAGTGAGTGGAAGCCAGGGATGCTGCTAAATATCCTATAATGCACTGAGCAGCCTCACACAACAGAGAACTATCCAACTCCAAATGCCAATAGTGCCAACGTTGAGAAATCTTGCTTGTAATCCCAACTCTGCCTCATATTGGTTAGTATGTGTGGGAGTCCCCCCCAGGACTTGCTACATCAATACTATTGGTGATATATTTCCTTGTGAAAAAGTGGGCCTAAAAACAAATGAACTAAATAAATAAGTGGAAAGGAGGGAGGGAGGGAGAAAGGAAGGAAGGAAAGGAAAGGAAAGGAAAGGAAAGGAAAGGAAAGGAAAGGAAAGGAAAGGAAAGGAAAGGAAAGGAAAGGAAAGGAAAAGAAGGAAGGAAGGAAGGAAGGAAGGAAGGAAGGAAGGAAGGAAGGAAGGAAGGAAGGAAGGAAGGAAGGAAGGGGAAAAGGAAAAGAAAGAAAAAGAAAAGGAAAGTAAGGGCCTGGTTAACTGCAGAGTTTTTGTTTAACTGAAAGGGATGTGCACATTAGAAGACAGAGCCAGCCGTAACCGGTTTGAGTCAGTGGATAGAGCATTGGCCTGCAGACTGAAAGGTCCCAGGTTTGATTCCAGTCAAGGGCATGTACCTTGATTGTGGGCACATCCCCAGTAGGAGGTTTGCAGGAGGCAGCTGATCAATGTTTCTCTCTCATCGATGTTTCTAACTCTTTATCCCTCTCCCTTCTCTCTGTAAAAAATCAATAAAATATATTTTTTTTAAAAAGAAGACAGAGTCAAATTGTTTAGGACAATGAAGGCCACTGGTGATGGTGGGAGAAGAGGCAATTAAGGAAGGACACCTACATCTGGAGGAAAGGTTTGGGCAATTTTGCTGTAAGGGGTGCATATAAGTCCTCTCTTGCAGTTCTCAAACACCATTTCATTAATCTGCACTGCTTGATAATGTATTGCGTAGATTTTCTCTTGGAGGGAATTAAAAAATACAAAAGTATATGCCCTCTAACATACACATTGCAGAGTAGAAACAGGCTTCTTGCTCATGGGGGACATGAAACTTATACGTCTCAGTCACTGCAATAGCCTGCTGGAAAGGATGACAACAACATGCCATTCATATCCCTGAGCTCCCTTTATGAAACCCTGGACAAGTTCCTCCACTCCAACGGCTGCATCCCAATGACTCCCAAATGCCTGTGTCCAGCCCAGTCTTTGCATCTGAGCTGCAGACCTGTTATCTAACTTCTTCCTGGATATCTTCTCAAAACCCAACATTTTCAAAACGGAATTCATAATCTCTCTTTCTTTCAGTGGTTCTCAACCTGTGGGTCGTGACCCCTGAAAATACATCCTGCATATCAGATATTTACATTATGATTCATGACAGTAGCAAAATTACAGTTATGAAGTAGCAACGAAAATAATTTTATGATTGGGGGTCACCACAACATGAAGAACTGTATTAAAGGGTCGTGGCATTAGGAAAGTTGAGAACCACTGCTACCTGATGCCCATCTTTGTAGTTGATAGAATTACCCTACAACTGTTGTTCAGCCAACACTCATTGGAGATCTCTTTCTTTCAACAACTTCCCCATCAAACTACCAAATCTGTCTCTAAAGTATCTCTTGACTGTGATCCCCTTTTCCATCCACCAATCCCACAACTCTATGTCTGCTATTGTTATGAAAATGCAAAAGCAAAGTGGAGAGGCTAAAACACAGTTGCTCCAAATCCATATCTCGGGCTCTTTCTGCCTCTAGCTTTATAAATGACCCAGAAAAAAAAGAACAAATGTAAATTCATGGTGAGTGCTGATGATACAGAATTATGTGGCAAGCTGGGGCCAGGGGCAAAGAGCAGGAAAGATTCATCATGACTTAGATCAGCTCAGCAATTGAGCTGACACATGGCCAATTAAGTGTGTTCATGGGAAGCGCTAGAGAAGTCTGCAGTGAAGCCCACGGAAAGACAGCAGACATGGACCAGCTGATTTGAACCAAACCCGGTCAGCTCACCTGGAGAGAGGATCTCAGCTCCTAAAACACGTGCAGATAGGGTTGAAAAGAGAAGCTTGTAGCTGCCCACCTCCATGCCCCCGCTCCCTGCCCTGTCCCAGGCAGGGCTATTTCTCCCTGCCCTTTCTACTATCATCACAAGCATAGTCAGTTGTCCTGGTTTTTCCAAGGATTTTTTTTTTCCTGAGCACTGGGCACATGTGTCCTTTGAGTCACCTGAATCTTTTAGTCCTATTATATACTGAGAACTGTAGGTTTTGTCAAGCTAGAAAGGACCTCAGAAGTCACCAGTGCTGGGGTTCCCAACAGTGGATTATGGACGCCTGCGGAACCTTGGAACTGTTGCAAGGGATGCTAGAGCCCACATTGACATCATGCCTGTCTATGGACTGAATCAACCAGTGAGGTTTAATCTCAGGATCTCGGATCTACCCCTTAGTAGTTTATGGTGAATTTTAGGCTTCTATGAGCCCTCTAAACTGAATGCAAATTTTTTAATATATGTACATTTGATATTTATCAACATCCCAAAGGAAGCTCTTCCCATCTGAGTAAATACCATGTATGACTCTTTCTAAACTATATTAGATCCTCTTGTAATTAATAAACTACAAATTCATTTAAAGCGTTGATTATAAAAAAGCAGTTTTTGTTATTGTGTATTTTCTCAGTGAAAGGATATTTTAGTATTGTGCACTATGAGAGATGGGAGTCCTTGAAATGTTTCGGTATTTGTACAAAAAGAAGCCCTCACAAAACACATAACTGATAGAGGACTTGAACCCAGATATATAAACAACTCTTCCACCCCAGTGAAAAGATGAGATTCCATTGTATGAGATTCTGAAAAAGGAGAGATTTCAGAGACAGGAAATTGATCAGGGGATGCCAGGTCTGGGGAGGGAGGAGGAATTGCATTACAAAGAGGTACAAGCAAACTTTTTGGTTGATGAAAATGCTCTCTAGCTCATATCTAGTGGTGACTAAGTGACTGTCAAAACTTATCAAACTCTACACCTAAAAAGTGTGCATTTTGTTGTATGAAATTATATCTTAAAAAACCTGACTTCAAAGTGAGGACGCCCTCATATTTAAAAAACCTATTGATTTCCCAGTCAGGGTGGCTTAGTGGTTGAGTGTTGACCTATGAACCAGGAGGTCACAGTTAGATTCCCTGTCAGAGCACATGCCCAGGTTGCAGGCTCAATCCCCAGTAGAGGGCATGCAGGAGGCAGTCAATCAATAATTCTCTTTCATCACTGATGTTTCTATCTCTCTCTCCCTCTCCCTTCCTCTATAAAATCAATAAAAATATATATATTTTAAAAACCCTATTGATTTGGTCCAGTCATCCTGTGTGTGAAGAAACTGAGATCCAGCGGGATAAATGATGTGTTCATTTCCCAGACTATTTTCCACATCTTTTTGCTATGGTGGGGCTCTCAGTCAATGTGCCCATCCCTGGATGCAGGCCTGTATGAGCACCCTGGCAGGGACGGGATGATCTGCCACAATTATTTCTATGTGCTGAGGAGTCTCCTGGAAGAGTGCTCACCCGTGGGAAGGAGCCAAGCATCCTAAGCTGACCCAGGTGAAACCGCTATCCTGGTATCCCATGTTGGACAGAGCTGTGGACAAAAGTCTACAAGCTCTTCTTTTAGAAACTGCTTACAGAGTGCGAGCACAGGGAATGGCAGCCCTCCCGATGGACCACTTGGAATTCTTGGCATAAGACTTGTGGCTTTTCCATGGTAGGGCCTGTTAAAACAGTAAGATACCGTATGGAAGCCACCAGAAGTGGGAACAGTGTCCCGAGATCCTAAACATAACTGACTTATGTTGTATATATATGACGCCCTCCAGGAATTTTCAGGAGTATTTGGTAGTGGGGCTGGGGTGGAGGTGGCACACAGGGGACTGGGATCTTGCCTGAACAGGCAGAAACAATTTGAACTATTGCTGAAATGTGACCCCATCACAATCCACAGAAGCTAGGGAAATTCCCATTTCACACAAGCCACACTGACCTGTTAGTGGCCTGGAGAGGACTGGAACTTAGGTCTCATGGTTCCTTGTCAGAGCCCACCAATGCATTTGCTTCCTCATTGCAGTCCCTGGCTCTATTATTAAAACAAAGCAAAACAAAACAAAACAAAACAAAACAAAACAAAACAAAACAAACACAGGTCTGGCTAGGGGTGGAGGCAGAGTTTGAGACCCTCTAAGATTCTGTTTCTTTTTAGAGTAAATATTCATCAATACACAGTTATTGATGGTTTTTGTTTTTTTCATGAAAGTGTTTTTAAAGCTTCCTTAACTTCCCAAAATATCCTCACAAATCCCCCTGTTTCAGAGTGAAGTCCCAGGGGCTGGCTGGGCCATGTGAGAATCAGCTGCAGACTCAGACATGACCAGGCATACTGCAGGCCCAGGAGGTAGCTTCCCGGGGACCATTTGTAAGAGCCACCGAGACACCTCATTGGGAAAGACCTCATTCTGAGAGTGAGATGGGGAAATTTTGCTCCCCAGAATTTCTCCAAGGGAAACCACTGGAATTGTTAGAAGGAATGGCTTGATGAGCTCTCTTGGGGTGGGACCAAAGTGAGAATGTTGGCTCTGTACCGAGGCTTCAGTGTGATATAGAAAAGGAATTTGGATCCTCCAGGGGTCAATCCAAGAGGAAGGAGGTGAGGAGTAGAGGGGAGGAGGGAAGAGAGAATGCGGTGTGCTTCACAATGTCATCCCCATAACCACTGTATGAGGTCTTCTCATGGAGACATGAAAGCACTGAGGTTTAGGCCTCCATGGTGGTGGAAGTGGGGTGGAAGGTGGGGCTCACGGGAAAAATTAAAACAATACATGTGGCTTGAGAAGCTGGACCACTGAACAGAAGCCCTTGGAATTAGCAGACATTATGCCAAGAACTTGAGAACAGCATGGGCCATAGAGATGGCTACAGTCCAATTCCTGATCTCCAAGCATATCTGGGTTACATAGGGACAGAGAGAAATGAGCGTGGCTGAGAACAATGGGAAAGGTTGCACCACTCATATTTCTATTTCCACCCTCCTCCCAGCATCAAGGCCAGGAGAGAAGCAGCTCAATATCATAGTGACCCCGCTGGAGCCCAGCAGCCATCTCTGGGAGGTCTGTGTCCATGTCCGAGCTTTGGAAGAAGAGTTTATGGGTGATACCTTAATGGTATTTGGCATTAATTGTGGAGCAAGGCTTTTTGACAATATCCTTTTTGATACTAACTCATTTCCAGATTTCTCCTTTTCCTGAAATCTGCACAAGCATGATTTGCTACCCTTATATTGATAATTAGTATTGTGGTGGAGTTTCAAAATGGAACACTCTTGGAGCAGCTGAATCGGTGAAAAGAGCCTGCAGTTCTGCCTCTTGTGTCTACCTCAGCCCCACGTGCACGGGACTCCTTTTGGAGAACAAACTAAAGAGCTGTCAACCTCAGCAGAGAGAAGTCCTGCTGAAGGCATGCAGGCATTTGAAGGAGAGAAAACACCTTGAACTTGATCTCTCAGAGCTCTGCACCAAATTCTGATACATGGCATGAATGTGTTGATTTGTACATTACAGCAGTTTTGGTTTAGATTTTGCAAGTCTTACTGAGGATATATGACTCAACCCAACTTTTATGGATGACTTGCTATATCAACAACAACAATAATATTAATGGCTAATTCACCAACTGCATTCAATAGGCACAGTGTTAAGCTCTTAAATGCAAAATTTAGATTTTGGGGGTCTTAAGGCCTAAGACATCTGTTTCAACTTAGCTCATAGCTGAGAATTCTGTGTGAGGGCTTACCTAATATTAAATAATGAGGTAGCACACCCAATGAATAAGACAAATTTGGATATAGCACTACTGCTTCCATCCTCTTAGCAAGTTTATCCCAGTCATTTGCTTAACCTCACTATATACATCCCCACATTTTATGTGACTGAATATTTTTTAAATTTTGTTTTATTGCTTAAAGTATTACAAAGAGTGGTACATATGTCTTCTTTTTTTCCCCCTTGACCTTCCCCTGGCCTCCCCTGCCCCACAGTGTCTTATGTCCATTGGTTATGCTTATATGCATGCATACAAGTCCTTTTAACCCTATTTTAAACATTACATGAGGATTTTACTGTATTTTCATTCTCATTTTACTGTGGAGTTTTTTTCCCCTTAAAGAGAGGCTCTGTAGTTGGTAAGAGGAAAGGTAACTGACATGGCAAAACTTAGACATTACTGGTTTCTTAGCTCTAATGCCATCAGGTTTAAAATGAAGTTTGTGTGTGGCTGGTATTGCTCAGTGGTTGAGTGTTGACCTATGGACCAAGAAGTCACGGTTTGATTCTGGTTCAGGACGCATGCCTGGTTGCTGGCTCAATCCCCAGTAGGGAGTGTGCAGGAGGCAGCCAATCGATGATGTTTCTTTCTCATCAATGTTTCTATCCCTCACCCTTCCTCTAGCTCTAAAATCAATTTAAATTTTTAAAAATTGCCTTGAACTGGATAGAAACAATAGTGTTATTCATCTCTTTTTTAAAAAATGGAGTGTGTGTGTGTGTGTGCATGAAATTTCTTTGTGGCCTCTTTAATTTTATGGCTGGTCTTGGTTCAGCTTTAGGTCATCAATAATCAGTCATACCTCTGCAGTATAAATTGCTTGAAAAAGGATTACATGTTTGCAACTCACAATAATAGCACTTAATCTGAGGCCGAGGCATTTTGTCTTGAAAACAAATGTTGGCAGCACCAGAGGACACCAATGGAAATTTGTATGATTCAGGAATGAGATCTTGGAAATCTGATTTTGCAGCTTTGCCCCCTGAATCTCTTTCCTCATAACTGCTGCCATTCTGATTTCTGGACCCTTCCATTTGATCAGAATCCATTGATGTCTTACAAGTGGCCCATATTTTAATGCTGGGTATATTCAGCAGCTTAAATAACGAATGATCTCAGAAACAGTTTTTTTATTTAAATAAATATTATCTTCATGATACAGATGAGGACACTGTGGCTTCAGAAGGATATGTAAGTTTCCTGAGAAATTACAGCTCTACCACTTTTGAGATTTATGTCTGTGGGTTGCTTTTAACCATTTTATCCTTCCTGCCTAACAAAGCAGACACTCAGTATTTATTGAATAAATGAATAAAGTCATTGAAAGGGATGGCAGACTGGAAGGAAGACAAAGATCCCAGGAGATCCCCAGTCTAACCCTTACTCCCTCAGAGAACAGAACTTGTTAATTTCTAACTAGTCTTCTCTGCTCAGGGGCTGGCACCTTGAAGGGTAAGAGAAATGGACATTCTCTCCAGATCAGCAATGAAGGTTGGAGGTTAACACTTTGCCCACAAGTTCCTTCCTTATCAAGGAGGTAGTTTCTTTTCCTTTTTTTCCCTCCTTCCTCCGGGGTCACAGTCAGAAGGCGTCAAATGAGCTCTCTACAGTTCTCTAGTAATGGCCTTATCGGATCCAGAACGCTTCTCCTGTTTATTTTTTGTGGCACGGCGGCAATGAGGCAACATTTCCACTTGGAAAATTCCCCTGTGCACTCCACAGCAGAAGGGCTCACTCTGCTTCTCAGGAAAGTGGCCACCTGGGTGTTGACAATCTCCTGTTAGTCACTGGGGAGTTTAGACATAATCCTTCATTACACAAATAAAAAAATCTTGTTATTTGCCCAGAAACGTGCCAGTACATGTTGCTTCCATGGTGGCCATGGTGCTGAGGACACTCAGTAATGTGGCTTCCCCTGCCCTAGGAGCCCTGGCTCATTATGATGTCTCCAGGGACCTCTTGCCCTGAGTGAAGCACAATGGAATGACAGCTCTGCAGCTCTTAGCATGAGTAAGATTCCATTTGATTCATGGCTTGCCTAGAGGGCTGAGGGGCCAAGAGGGCGCAGGGTTAATTCACTCACCCAGTTTAGGTTCAGATCCTTCTACACGCAGAAATGGACTGGGTGGGTGGCAGTCAATTTAGCATTTTAACAGACAGCTCCCCAGCCCACTAAAGCCTTGTGGCTTCACAGACTGCATGTCTGCAGAGAACCAGGTGGTATGGGGAGGTTAGAGCAATGCAGAACCCTGCAGCTGACCTGGGGTCCTGAATCAATGAGCTTTTAAAAAAATCATTCTTCTAAGGAGATGTCCTTTCCTGAAGAGAGATGAAACATACCATTCCACAGAGCAAAGGAACTCTTGAAATTTGGCAACTCAATTGCATTGGTGGGTCTAGTCCAACCCAATACAAATTGACCTAGCTGAATACCCAGGTCGTTATAACACAAATTCTATTATGTCATTAAAAGGGACACACCCTTCACTTCCTAAGCCTGGTTGTGGTTGGGCCTTGAATACAGTTAAGGAATTACAGTGTGTGAGTGTACGTGTGCATGTGTGTGTGTGTGTGTGTGTGTGTGTAATGAAAGGGTTTCTACACCAGAAAACAAAACAAAACAAAAAAACAGGCCATGTGGTTATCACTGTACTGAAGGCAGTAGAGCCTAATGGTTACAATCTGGGTTCTAGAACCTAACTGCCTAATTCAAAATCTTCTTGCCACTTACTGAGTTTGAGAATGTTCATTAACATCTCTGTCCTTCCATTCCCTCAATCATAGAAGGAAGGTTAATAGCATTTCCTAGCTCAATAGGTTGTCATGAGGATTAAATAGTTAATGCATGTAAAGTGTTTAGCATGCAGTGGGGACGCAATAAATGTTAGCTTCTGTTGATGGCAGTTTGGTGTAATCATAAAGAGGGCAGAAATTAGGAGAAAGTAGGGACCCATCTGTGCCTTGGGCTTAGTTTCCTTCCGCCTGTTGTTTTTCCCTTGATTCTTTTGGCCTCTTTTTGTCCCTGTCTCCCCACCCCATCTCATACCCCCCCACACACCTTCACCACCATCACCAATTGCCTGTCAACAACAAAATATCAGTATGCCTAGAATAAAACGTATTTTTAAGTTTAATATTAAGAGATTGGTGCTTTATTTGGGCAATTTTTTTCTCAGAAAGCTCTGTTCAAGGTTGCTTCTGAGATCCTCATGTTACAGCTCAGAACTCCAAAGGAAACAGCCTAGATTAAGTCATCTTAATAGAAAGAAACAAGAAATAACTCAAAAAATGGTTTGAAAGCTTTTCAAGAATGCTGAAGGTATTCTTAGGCTTTTGAGAAGGTCACATTTTGTATTTCCCTCTGGAATTTCCAACTGACAGGAAGACTGCCCTTCAGTATCACAAATGGAAACCCAAAACAGAAACTTCTTTGGGGGAAATCTCAAAAGATCTTGTTCCCAGACTTCCAGGCCTGAATTATCTTGGATAAAGTGTAGATGATAAGAAATGGGTCAGCCAATGAGCTCTTTGTTTTAGAGGGGAAAACTGGAGCTCAGAGCAGCTAGGTGACTTGCCTAAAATCACCCAGTCATTTAGTGATAGGACCAGGACTCTACACTGAAATCCAGCACTCTGCTTCCACAGTGCACCTTCTGGTCTCTGCTGAGCACCCTACTGTAGACCAAGCTCCCTTCTCTGATCTTATCAAACCCAAACCCTCCCCTTACTGGTTAGCACATTTAATCTCATTTTGTTCTGAAAGGGAAGACTATGGAACCTCCACCCTCAGAGACTCATCCACAAGTCCTGCCCACACATGTTATGGTCATTGCTTTCCACAGGAACTTCCAATTCACCTTGTGGTGAATATTGTTCCAATATGGGTGAAAAGTGTAGGAGTATAATACAAGACCCATGCTGTGTCCCAGGACTCAGAGAGTACCAAGAATGTTGGGACCATGAAAGGAAGTGTACACTCCCAGGCAGGACTGGACAAAGCCCAGGAAATCCTGAGGCTGCACATGGGCAGGTCCACGTAGTATGTTCCACTTTAAGAAACATGGTGTGGCTTAGTGGAAGGGAAGAATGTGTCCCAGCCCTGCACCAGCTGACAACATGACTTGGCTCATCCATGAGTCGGCCCCCTAACCCCCCATGTGTTATGGTCATTGCTTTTGCCTCTTGATGTCTTTGTGTCTCAGTTTCCTCTCTGCAAAATGAACTGGCTAATCGCCAAGTCGTCTTCCCGCTTTAGCAGCCTTCGTTATGAACCTAAATGTCTTGCTGAGTGATGAAGTGCTTAGACCTTGACATCAGAAAGACTTGGGTTCTAATCCTATTCCCACCATTGTGTGGTCTTGGGCAGTAACCTAACTTGTCTAAGAATCAACTTTTTCATCTGTAAAATAGAGAAAATGGTACTTTAAAAAGTCATTGTAGAGATTCAGTGGCATAATGCTTCAACAGTGTTTAGCACGGAGATAAAGAAATGTGTGTAGCTGCTCTATCTGCCATCTTCTCCTCCATCATCCAGAACAAAGGTCTTAAGTCCAGTTAGGTAACTCTTGTTTCAAGCTAAGTATCATGACCTTCACATAACACTTACAGGAGTTGCAGCTGAATAATATGATTTTTGTCAGGACTGAAAAAGTAGAGCACTGCTTTCCACTGTAGGCTGGGTTTGTTGACAACACAAAGGTGGGCAAAGTTGAATAGCTCATTGATTGGCTTTGGTTTGAACCACCTACTTTGCACCTTGCTCTGTGAGTTCCAACTTAGATAGCTCCTCTGGCCTGTGGCCTTAGCCTAAACATCCCAGCATTCTGCCTGCTTTATGCCAAACGGCATTTCCTTGCAAGGCTCCTAGTGACTGACGTGTTATTAAAGAATCGAGAAGCTAGGTAAAGAACAGATACTGGGAAGCTTCGTCTTGCCTGCACATCAACACCATTAAATGCATTTTTACAACAACGACCAAGCTGTCTAATGATATCGTCAGTGGCAACTGGTCAGTGAAAATGTTTTTTAATTGTGACTTGAATGTGTTTATCAACCTCGCTTTGTGACATCGAAAAGACAGCAACAGAAACACAGGGAGCTGCCGTCCTCCGGGGAAAACATTAGTCACTGTGAGTGCGCAGGCCCTGGCAGATGGTCAGCTCTTCTCCTGAAGTCAAACTTCCAAGCCACTGTGCAGTGTCACTGCCACAAATGAAGAGTGTTATCGTGACATTGAACATCTTTATAATAAAATTACTAATTGATGATGAATACCACAGGCTTTTGAGTTGGGAAAAAAAATCTTGTGCTGGCTGTTAGGTGGTTGGCTGCATATTCCATAGTTAAAAACTACTCTTCAATTTCCACCAGGGCTGTCCAGGAGACCTGAGATGTTTAAGTGCAGCTCTAAAGAACTATTTGAACTAATTTTCAAATATTCAGATACATCCTAATATCACAGTAGTTACATTCTTACTTTTTAACATCTTTAATTATACTGTTTTGCATTATAGTTTCCAGGACCTACCCCTCACCCCCTCATATTTGGCAACACCACAGCACCTGTCAAAACAAATTAGCACTTTGGGTGGTAGAAATATATTTTTTTTATGAAAGCAGCAAATGTGTCAGTATTGGACAGAGGCTTAAACCTGATTTATTGGTTTATTTTCTTGGGTTTCAGACCCAATAGGCAGAAGCTTTTGAAAGAATTTTCCATTCGTGTCACCAGCGCACTTGCAAAATATGTAAAACACATTCAAATTCCGCCAGAAAGAGTCACTAATTATGATATGTATTTGCATATGTTTAATCACATATATCTTATTTCATTTTGCTATGTCTGCAGGGCCCCGCACTTCGGGGAGGGGCTCCTTGGCGCTGGTACCGCTGTGCACTCAGCAAAGTTCTCTGGAGCGAGCATTGAGCAAGCATTCTGCTGCCACGCTGTTAGTTTTCTGTGTTATCTTTCCCAATGAAATTTGAAATTTACAATTTTTAAATGATGTGTGCGAAATTATATGACTCTATTATGTCATAATATTATACATCCCAAAATATTGGTAAAGGGTTCTCCCCCTTCATCACCACCCCGCCACCACCAGAGATCAGCGCATTACTGAGAAAATAATGATTAACCTTTAAAATCAGATTGGCATTTCTTTTTTCTCCAAATCTAGAATTAATACGCATTTTTTAATCATTAGTGTAATGTTCAGGATGATACTTTTGTTCTTTTGCCTGTTGAACTGTTACGGCTGCTAGTAACCCTTCAAATTGTTTGCTTCATTCAAGCATTCTTTCCTGAATAATTCATTAGGCATTATTATCCAAGCGTGGAACCCCTCATTTAGCACTGCTGATCTTTTCCTTATGTGTAGCTGACAGGCAATCAAAGTTTTTATCAGTGCAGAAAATTTGCAATTCAGAAATGTAGTTGCAGCAATTAGTAGCTATCAGGTAGCATTGGAAGGACAGCTTCATAAAAAGATAGAGTTGAATGAGCTCCACTGATGTTAGCACAAAAGTAATGGGTAAAACTAACCAGCTGTTTCTAAATTTACCAAATGGAACATTCCCTTCTTCTCAGAGTGGAGGCTTTAATTAACTTGGAGTTCTGTGTGGCTTCCCAGAGGGGGAAGGGAGTGAGTTAGGGCCCTTCCTTCACTTGGGGCTGGCTCCGCTCTCCTTCTGCTGGGTACCAGTGGGAGGGGCTCTGATCTTCCCTCTAATCCAGTCCTGGAAGCAAAGGGGCAGAGTGACACTTTGGCCAAAAGGATTCCAGAGGAGGAATGCCCACGAAATGTCAGCCAGATTTCCCCATTTGGCATCTCAGATGGGGTGGCTCTGGATGCTGTCATTTGTTCTGCTCTTAAACTTCTGCCCCTCACCCAGGCACTGGCCCAGGACCCAGACTGAGGCTGTGGCCAAAGGGCTTGTGCCTTCATTCCCTCATTGACTGATGGATTCGTTCTTTCCTTCATCTTCCATTTCTTAGTTTATGTTCATTCATTCCTCTGTCCATTAGTTTGTTAGATCATTTACTCATTCATTTGTGCATCCTACCCATCCCAGGACGCCAGTGTGTCTGTCAGCTGGCTGCCGGGCTGCCACCCCTGAGCCAGTGAGATGGAGAATCCAGGCCGCAGAATAAAATCTGCTGACAGTCTAGCTGGGATGCCCAGGCAGCCTGTGGCTGCCCAGTCCCAGACCTCCACGTCTTGTCTCAATTTCAGTGGTGTCCAAATGTGGGATTAGAGACAGAATAGGGCAATGCTTCATAGCCCAGACTTCAGAGCTCTCCTTCTAGCTCAGCTCTCTGTGATTTTGTGAGTCTGGGTTCCCTAGAGTCTTCAGACAGCTCCATTGTCGGGGTAAGACAGAAGCAGCTCTCATGTAGAGGATGCCACAAGCCATGAGAACCATGGAACAGCTTGACCATGTTGCATTAGTCCTGTTACCCAAGGCCGTATTTTGTTCTCATGAAAAGAATACTCTAATGTAGGGTTGTACTTTCACATGCATAGTCCTATTTCATTTCTAACAGAGGAAGAAGTTAGCTGCTTAAGGATACACAATGAGCTGGGTCGAGAACCAATCTTCCAACACCAGGCTTAACACATTTTCTACCATGTCACACCCCTTTTCAGAAAGGAACGTCCCCTTTGAATTTTGGAGAACCAAGGTCAAGAAGTATTTAATAAAAATACTTTCAGAATATTATGCAGCTATTAAAATAGATCTGAATGTATTGGCCTGGAAAGATGTCCATTGTTGAGTGAAAAAAAGCAGGTTATAGAATATATAATATGATTACATTTAAAAATATGTGCATGTTTAAAAACCTAAGGGAATATTTAACAAATGACTAATTCTAATTATTTCTGGGGACATAAGATAATGGGAAGAGTTTTGCTTTGACCTTGGTCCATACCTCTGCATTGCTTGCCTTTTATTTTTTTTACAGGGAGCATGAATTGCTTTACAATCAACAAAAATGA
This sequence comes from Myotis yumanensis, assembly GCF_028538775.1. NCBI lineage: Eukaryota > Metazoa > Chordata > Mammalia > Chiroptera > Vespertilionidae > Myotis > Myotis yumanensis. Next base: position 21,378,961 of record NW_027223761.1, read on the forward strand.
TGGAGATGTATTTCCAGAGAGAGCACTAGAGCAGGACCTAAGAAAATAAGATTGCCTTTCATGGCGACTTGGTGAGCTTTGGTGCATTATCATATTTAGTTAAGTCCCATGATGTGGTCACCAGGGACATCAGATTAAGACTGGAGAGAAGAGGGAAGTGCTGGGGGTAGGGGTTGGGGAAGGCTTTTTGCTGTGAAAGTGGATGTGAATGGGGAGGGACAGAGCTGGGCACCACACAGAGAAGTCCTTGATGACAGAGAGGCAAGTGCCCAGGAAATACTCTCGTCCAAAAAGGTCCCCAGGCTTTTGGTTTGGCGTGTTCATCTCTACCAACTCCTTCTCTTCAAGCAGAAAGAGGGAAGAGGAATGACTGGTGTTAGGGGAAGAGAAGGCAGAGCAACTGAGGAACAGGAGCAAAGTGATGGGATGCATGAAGTGTCAGAGCATGGAGGCCTTACCAGCATCTTGGTGTGTTGGTAAAACCCTCTTGGAAAATGATTTGGCACTTTTTAGCCACATCCAAATCTGTCAGACCACATGTTGTATGAATGATTTTGGTCTCAGTGCTAATGACAATTTCTTTTTTAAAAATGTCTGTGGGGGGGAAAAATCATACCCTTTGGCCTAGCACTTTGACTTTTAACAACTTGTCCTACATAAATACTCAGAAAATTTTCTAAGGATGTTGACTAAAGCAGAATAACAGCTAACACCCTCCCACACACACCTTATGTTCTAGGAACTGTATATATACTCATTCATTTAACCCTGACAGTACTGTAGGAGGTAGGTGCTATTATCATTATTCCCATTTTTGAGATGAAGAAACTGAGGCACAGAGAGGCTGAATCACTAGTCCAACATTTCAGAGCTGGAATTTGAGCCTAAGCAGCACAGCTGAAGAGTCTGCACTCATAATCACATGCTGTGAAGTTTCTCATCATTGGTATTTTTTTAAATTAAAAAAAAAAAATTCTGGCCCTAGCTGGTTTGGCTCAGTGGATAGAGCGTTGGCCTGTGAGTCCCGGGTTTGATTCCAGTCAGGGCACATGCCGCGTTGCAGGCTCGATCCCCACTAGGGGGCATGCAAGAGGCAGCCAATCAATGATTCTCTCTTATCATGATGTTTCTATCTCTCTCTCTCCTCTCTCTTCCTCTATGAAATCAATAAAAATATATTTTAAAAATAAATAAATAAAAGAAAATTCTGGTGGGGGGAAGCTTTGGAAATCAACAGCGTCCACTGGTACTAAATTGTTTAAAATGTTTAAACAATTGTTTAAATTGTTCAAATCAAATAAATTGTAGTTTATTCACGCAATGGAATATTATGTGATTGTGAAAAGGACTCAGGAGGTCAATCGATAGGTGCTGACAGAAAAAGACTTCCAAGATAGATGACTAAGTGAAACACACAAAGTGTGAAATGGTATGTAGTGCATAAATTCATTTGTGTAATAAAAAAGATACATGACAAATGTATTTGCATGTAATTTTCTGGACATACCCACAAAGAAGTGTGATTGTGGTTACCTCTGGGAAATAGACAGAAGTAAAGGGCAAAGAGGTAAGTTTTATGTTTCAATTTTTGCCTTTCTGAATCTCTTGAATGTTTTTTTACTATGAATAGATATTCTTTTGTTATAGGAAAAATCGGGACCACCTCACACCAATTAGGACGACCACTATGAAAAAACAAACAGATGTTGGAGGGGACATGGAGAAATTGGAGCCCTTGTGCCCTGTTAGTGGGAATATAAAATGCTGCAGTGCTATAGAAAATAGCATGGCAGTTCCTCAAAAAATTAAAAATAGAATTAACATGTGATCCAGCAATTCCATGTATATTCAAAAGAATTAAAAGCAGGGTCTCAGACAAATATTTGTGCACCTACATTCATAGCAGCATTACTTGCAATAGCCAAAAGGAGGAAGCAAGCCAAGCATCCATAGACAGATGAATGGATAAACAAAATGTGGCATATACACACAATGAAAGATTATTCAATCTGAAAAAGGAAGGGAATTTTGCCTCATGCTACAACATGGATGAACCTTGAGGACATTATGCTAAGTGAAATAAGCCAGTCAGAAAAAAAGACAAATACTACATGCTTCCACTTACATGAAGTATGCAGAATAGTAAAATTCATAGAGACAGAAAGTAGAATGGTATTGCTAGTGGCTGAGGGGAGAGAGAAATGGGGAGATGTTTGATGGGTACAGCATTTCAATTTTGCTAGATAAGAGTTTGGGAGGTTAGCTGCTCAATTATGTGAATAAAATTGGCACTAGTGAACTGTACACTTAGAAGAAGTTAAAATGGTAAATTTTATGTTATATCCATTCTGCCACAATTACAAAACAAACAAACTCCCAAAAGCTCTGGAGTCTTGACTTACTGGGGTGTCCACTTTCATATTTGCCAAAGACGTTAAAAGCAGAACAGCCAACTATCATCTGCTGTAATAGATTTAGCTTTATGAAAAATTACCATATTTTTCCATTTTTTCACATTTCATGAAGCCTGAAGAAAAGTATGATGTTCACCATCATTTGAGGACTTCTGGTCAATATCAGTTGTAGAGTTATTCACAGTATTTGATAAGGATTAAACAAACAATATGTGTGAAAGAATCTATAACAATAAAACATAATATGCTAATTAGACCGGACAGCCAAATGTTCTTCCGGATGACCTTCTGGATGAAGCCGGGGCTTCCTCTAGTTTTAAGTAATTTAAAATTAAGATTCAAGTTATCCTATGTAAGGTGAAATAATGCCCCCTCCCGCCAAGATGTCCATATCCTAGTTCCCAGAACCAAGGAGTATGTTCTATTATAGGACAAGGGGGAATTAAGGTTGCAAATGGAATTAAAGTTGTTAATCATCTGATCTTAAAATAGAGAGATGGCCCTGCATCATTGGGGTGGGCCTGGCATAACCACAAGGGGCCTTAAATAGGGAAGTGGGAGGGAGAAGAGTCTGAACCAGAGGGGTGGCATTGTGAGAAAGATGGGATTCAGCTGACCATTGCTGGCTTTGAAGATTGAAGGTGGCCACAAGCCAAAGAATGGGGCAGCCTCTAAATGCTGGAAAAGTCAAGGAATGATTCTCCCATAGATCTTAAAGAAGGAACACAGTATTCATTGAGACCCATTTTGGACTTCTGATCCGCAGCATTGTAAGAATAAATCTGTGTTGTCTTTAGCCACTTAGTTCACAGTAATTTGTCACAGCAGCCGTAGGAAACTACGTGATACAGATTTCATGTACCCACAGAAAAACCTGGCACCTACCTGCATCTGAGGACTTCTGATCAATATCACTTATAAGGTTGTTCACAAATAGGTTGTTACTGGTAATGACTAAATAAAACAATATGTGTGAATGAATTTAAAAAATTTTTAAGCATTTTCAAGGTTATCCCCATAGAAATGTTACTATCTAAATTGCTTCCCTGAGTGGGTAAAAAAGGGATGGAGTTACAGGTGGGATTGAAAACCATGCATAAGTCATAGCTTCTTTGTTTTTCTCTCAATTGAGCAGTTACTTTGGGCTCGGCATGTCCTCAGTGTTTTCTGTACACAACCACATTCACCCACACACCCTACAAACCTTCAAGGTAAATACTACTAGTTTTAATATTTCTGGTTCCCAGACTTGAGAGTTTAAACCACTTGCCAAGGTCAGGAAGCCAGTGAGTGAAGAAGCCAGGCTTTAAACTTGTCATTTATATGACATGGCTTATACTCATGCCAGTGTGTTGAGCATCCTCATGCTATTAGCCAGGCATGTAGTCACACCTGGAGAAAGTCTTATGCTACATGCTGCACTAACTGGGCCACCGTAGCCTGCCACTGTCATCAGGCAGTGGCAGACTTGTTTTAATTTACAAAGAAAAGAGAAAGAAAGAAAGAAAGAAAGAAAGAAAGAAAGAAAGAAAGAAAGAAAGAAATTTAAAAAAATGTTTAATGAAAAGGCATATGCATCTCAATTTAGTTTTTTTTCTGATACATTTTTCTTACACTTTTATTACTTGGCTACCATTGATCAACTGTCATTTAGTCCTCACACCATTATTATTAGTCTCTTTTATAGGTAAGGAAACAGTCACAGAGATGTGAAGTAACTAGTCAAAGTCAAAGAGCTAATAAATTGACAGAATATGGCCAGGCTATCTATGACTCCATGGCCTGATGTAGTCATCAATTATAGATTTGAACCTCCAAACTTAAGCAAAAACATATATCTTATGCAATAAAAAGGTAATATGCAAATTGACCATCACACCCTCGCACAAGATGGTCACCCTCATGTGGTCAAAGATGGCCGCCCCCATGTGGTCACAAGATGGCCACCACAAGATGGCCGGCAGGGGAGGGCAGTTGTGGGTGACCAGGTTGGCAGGGGAGGGCAGTTGGGGGGGACCAGACTGGCAGGGGAGGACAGTTGGGGGCAAACAGGCTGGCAGGGGAGCAGTTAGGCGTCGATCAGGCTCCCAGGGGATTGGTTAGGGGGCAATCAGGCAGGCAGGCAGGCGAGCGATTGGGAGCCAGCAGTCACGGATTGTGAGAGGGATGTCCAACTACCTGTGGGATCTGGCCTAAACTGACAGTTGGACATCCCCCAAGGGATCCCAGATTGGAGAGGGTGCAGGCTGGGCTGAGGGGCACCCCACACACACACACTCAGTGCATGAATTTTGTGCACCGGGCCTCTACTATATATATAAAACACATAGACACAGACAACAAGTGTGGTGAGAGCCAGAAAGCCAGAGGGAAAGGGGAGTGGAGGTAGTTGAAGGTGGGCAAAGGGGAAGAAAATGGAGACAGATAGAGACTGCTTGGGGCGATGGGCCCAGGATGCAGTGTGCAGATCATGTTTTATTGAGTTGTACACTTGAAACCTGTAGGTTTTTGCAAACCAATGTCACCCCAATAAATTCAATAAAAAATTAATGCTTCATGATTTTCTGCAAAAATCCCCATGACTTTCAGGTGCTTGGGCACTGCTCTGCAAAGCTCTAGTTTGGGATTTGCTCTTTTGGCCACCTGCTGTTCCCCACAGCAGATGATTTGTCAGGCCTGAGGCATGGCAACTCTGCTCCCAGTTCCCTTGGGCTATCATCTTGAGACTTTGGAGGTTTCAAGCAAATCGGGGATTGGCTATCAAAACATTTTAAAACAGGTGAGTCATGGCTAAGCCTTGCCTACAGGAGGAAGCCAAGTGCAAAGTCTGAGGGGACTTAAGAGGTTTTCTCTCTCCCTCCTTTCTTGCCCTGAAGCCTGGCTTGCTCCCAAGATGTGTGCATAGCAGCAAAGTCATGGCTGTTCCAACATATTAATGGGATGGATTCTGAGAGCGATAAAGGCCAGAGAATGGAGGCACTGAGGGAACCTTTTGTGTCTCCAAGGCCCCAACCCCTTTGATGAGACAGATGTTTGGGCCGAGCCCTCCTTTGGAGGGATAGCTAAACCTCATTAAACAGCAGGACAACTTCCTCGGGGGCAATGGACAGCTCACACACAGACGGGCTGGGAAAGAGGTGGTCTCCTGTCATCAAGCCCAGCACCCCCCAGAGACTCCGGAGCTGGTGCCTGTGACACGTGGTCACCTTGCAGGCTTTGATTTATGGTTGACTTTCGGAAAGGCCAGCTTCTAATCTTGGCAACCTGTCACCTCACCATCTTTTCTCTAGGTTGGGAGGACTTCCCTTTAGGAGCAATGAACCCAGTCTGACCCCAAGACAGAGCTTCTGAGAGACCCTTGTGGTTCAAATGGAGCAGGAAGCCTTGAGATGACTCACCAGCACCCTAGGAGCGCTCCGCAGACAGCTGTGGGGAAATCCAGGACTCAGATTCCCCCAGGAATTGAATCTCAGTCCAACATGTGAAAAGGCTGTCATCCCCAGGCACACCTAGCCCTCCCAGGGTTGCTCAGAAGCACCGCCCAGCTGCCTGCTTTACAGAACAAAAGACATGGCTCTTTCTCAGATTCTTCCAGGGAGTCTAAGTGAAGTTCGGATGTGGGTTTGGGGAGGGTCAATTACTTCAACATAATTAAGATTCATTATCTTCCTTAAACCAGAAATATTTTCATGGAACCTGTCAGCCAATAAGAAGTGAGCAATGGGCTTAATGGGTGAGTGCAAAGAAAGAAGAAATATATATATGAACTATGTTTAATTAAATAATAATTATTAGTATGATAATTATTATTGATATAATAATAATAGTTAATAGGTATTGAGTGCTTATCATGGGTCTGGCACTATGCTAAGCACTTTATATGTGTCAACCCTTCAGTTCTTGCAGTAACCCTCTGTGGTTGACACTCTTATTAGCCTTATTTTATAGGAAAGGAAACAGAGGCACAGAAGGACTAAGTAACTCGCTCAAGATTGCACAGCTAGTGGGTAACAAAACAAAGATTTGAACCCAGGCTCTCTGGCTCCAGAGGTCATAGCCTAACCACTATGATCATGCCCTAAAACACTGTCTAATAGTAAGTGAAGGAGACAGTTATTCATAAAATAAGTTAATCCTACTCAGGGTTCAAATTGGCTGCATGAGGGCATGACACAGGAATATACACAAATATACACATCATAAGTTGAGAACTCATGTAGCTCTCACAACCCTCTGTCCCCATCTCCTGGGAACCTAGTGACAGGTCTAACCTCCCCAAGCTTTGGGCAGGCCCTGAAACTGGAGAGAACTCGCTTCACCCAGAGGCCTCCACGCCCAGGCAGCTGCCGGGAGGTGGCGCTGTGTCACTTTCCTGCTCTGGAGCTTTTGTTTTCTGCGGGCTGCAGGCTGGAGGTGGGGAGGCTGACTTTGAGCAGAGCCAGTCGCCAATTTCCCTGATTTGAAATCTCACTCTCTTCTGTCACTTCCTTCAAATGAACTTGGAGATGTTCATCAAATGACAGTCCTGAAAACGAGCCAAGCAGTTCTCTTAATCCCATCTCAGGTTGGATTTGAAAAGGGTGTTTCCAAACAAGGAGCAGATGTCATCCGTCAGAGTTACACTCGCGCTGACCTCTGGCTTTCAAAAGCAGAGAAGAAAAACACCAACACTCTCAGCCACCTTGGGAGCGGCTTCTAGAAGGTGGTGAAGAAGACTGCTGCTCACTGAGCCGTGGGCTCAGCCCTGTTCACTAGGAGATGCACAGACTGGCCATCTACCAGGCTTAGCTGAATGCACCCCAAGGGCATCTCATCTCCAGGCCTTTGTGGACTTGCCTGATGTTGGTTCAAGGTGGCCACCTCTTGCCCTTCTCTTTCCAAAGAGCTGAGTACTGAAGGGCTCTGGGCACTGCTGACATTTACAGACCACATAAGCCATGGTTCTATCAAAGGAAGGATCCCCCAGCATCATGATACTCAAAGTAGGGAGGAGTCCTGGAATAACTGACTTGATCTTCCTGTTTTCCAGATAAGGAAACTGAGGCCCAGAAAGAAGAAGTGAGTCACAAAGGTGAGAAAAGGAGAGTGCAGGCAGTTAGTTCTCAGATTGCCCCTGCCAGGACGATTGGCACGATGGTAGGGTAGAGTTTTAACCCTGAGGCATAGTAGAGAAAGTAGAGCTTCAGATTCAGACAGAACTGAGTTTGAATCCCAGCTCTTGAAGTTACTATCTGTGTAACCCAAGGAAAGTCACAAAACATCCTTGAGTCTCAGTTTCATCTGGAAAATGGGGACAACAATAACATCCACATCATGGGGTTATGGTGAAGAGTAAATGAGATTACACAGAGAAGGTGCCCAACATATGTTCTTTCATCCTTCTTTTGGTGTTACGTTAAACCCCAATCAGAGAAGCTGCTTTAGAATTGGGTGGCACAGTGGTGAGCACGGTCCTCCAGAGCCTTCCCTCAGACCACAAAGCTACTTCAATATTGACTTGTTAAAGTGGAGAATTACCTTTTCTGTCCTTTTAGATCTGGAAACTGAGTCAGCCATAAGCATAAACAGGCATCCACATAGCAGGTGCTGGGGTCTGGGAAGGCTCACCATCCTGAGACCTTTCTCCTGTATTTCTCAAACATATCCCCTGGCAGCCACATGTCCTAATTGCTCTGAACCAATGCTCTAATTTAAGTGCAGATCTTCCCTTTGAACAAAATAAAATACACCCATGAGTGTGATGGTACTATCAGTCACTAGCACCTTGGTGTGAATTTTTTCAGTCAGATTGCTTTCTTGTAGTATTTGGGTTAAGGAGCTAGGCATTTGCATGGGGATGAGGAAAGGGCTGGAAATAAGGGATGTAGTTTTTGAGATGACCCCGAGGAAGCTTGAGCAGCAAGAGGTAGCACAAGAGCAATGGGGATGAAGGAAGGGCACCAGAAGGAAATGCCAGGATCCAGAAAGAAAGGCAGGAGGACATCAAAGTTAACTTATCCACCTAGAAATTTTTATGCATCAGATGTTTATTTAGGTGAGGTGACTTAGGAGTACTGAATGCACAATGCCACTCCCCTGCCACCACCACCCAAACAGCATTCGAAGCCTGTGGAAATGCCCAGCCCTTAGATCTGACTCAGAGACTTTCCCAAGAAGCCGTGAATTTAAACTTTTCTTGACTCAGGTAAGGCTTGAAAGGAGATTTTCACTCAATCCAGTTTTTTGCTGTCAGCCTCGGGAGATGAATAAGACCCTCAAGATCTCAGACTAGAAGGTAAATGAGATATACTTAGTATATGTCACTTGTGCTCTCACATGGAAACTTCTTCCCATAGTCAGAGAGGCCCTACATGACCAGGCCCCCACCTGCTACTCTGGCCTCACCTCACATTCCTTTCTACCTCTGTGCTCTAGCCACACTGGCCCCTTCCTGCCTCCCAAACGTCTTAGGCTCAATTCCCACTTTGGAACCACTGTGCTGGAGGTTCTCTCCACCAGCCAAGCACACTCTTCTCCCAGGTCTTCCCAAGGTGGGCCCATCTCATCATGCAGGTCTCAGCTCAAAGGTCACCTCCTCAGAAAAACCTACCCTGACCTCTAACTCTCACCCTACCCCACCCACCACCAGCCTGGTGCCTTCTATTGTACAACTTACACTAACTACATGTAAGCTCCAAGAAAACTGGAAGTTGCTCTCTCTCCATAGCTGCATTCCAGCAAACTATGAAAAGATACTCAGGAGGCTAACAATAAATATATGTTTCCGAATGGATAGATTTATTTTCCTTTCTTCACTTTCCCTCATTTATTATCTCCCCCACTTTCTGTGTTGTTGTTTTTTTTTTCCTTTGCCTAAAATATACTTAAATTTCTAAATCCCAGCTATAATTCAAGTGGAAAATATGTTGTTTCCTCTCAAACCTTCCAGCCCTTTTCAAGGGTCACCTTCCCTGGCCCCAGCTCCTGCCTCATCTCTCACTCACACCTCAGCAGCTCATATGGGCCTTCTGCCTTCACCCTTTGGCTGACGAGATTCTCATGAGCAGAGCTGTGCTCAGTGGCCACACAGATAGTGGGCCATGCAACTTCAGGGTCACCAATCCTTCAGACAAAGATGTGGATGGCTCTCCCTGCAGGTATGTAGCTTGTACCAAGCTGCCTTTTTCAGGAGCCACTTTAATTACCACCACTTCCTTTTGTCAGTCTTCAACCTTCTTGATCTCTTGGCAACACACACTGGCCATTCTCACCTCCCTGGCTTGATGAGGTGCTATCTTCTCCCAGTTTCCTTCCCACTTCTCCAATCTCTCCTTCCCAGCCTCCTTTCCTAACTCTTCCTGCTACTCTTCTCACTAACTGTGGGTATTCTCCCAGGCTCTCTCTTGTCCCCAGACAGCCTGCCTCAGAGATCTCCACCTTGACTCTCATGGTATTAACTGTCATTTCTACACAAATGACCTGCCTCTCCCAGCTTCACATGCTGGCTGGCCACCAATACTTAATATGAGGGAGACTCCAAAACCCAATGCTACCTAACACCCAACCTTCCTGGGATCTCACTCTATCTGGACCGTTATTGAGACTATGCAAGAATGTACCAAGAGACATGGCACTGGGGGGGGATCCTAGCATCCTCTACCTGACAGAATCCTTCACAGCATCTCCTTTCCCATCACTGGCCCTGGGCCCACCTCATGAATAAATTGTTCCTCACACTGAAGAACAGATTGGTGAAAGGGCAAGGAAAAACATCCAACCGAAGCTGTCTTTCTTGGGAAAGAGACAGCCTGATTCCGGGTACTTTTCGGGTCACAGGAAGTGTTAGCTGAGGAGGGAATCTGTCCATATAGACATTGGAGGGAGCCAGCTCTGACAGGTAGAGAATAAATGTTGGCAGGGACAGTGAGCATTTCAGAGAGAGGGGGGAAACCCTGACAGCAGCCTGACCTGGTAGTCAGAGCCTTCTATTTACACTTGACTTCCAATGCGGATGCATGACAAGAATCAGCACAAAAGAAAGAAGTGAAAGGGAAGAAAAGGGAGGAGATAGTTGCCTTGCACTGGCACCCACCTGTCAAGCTGTGGAGAAATAATTCTGGAGGCCAGAGATGGAGTTAAGCCCTGCTACTTGTGCCCTGGCTGAGGGCTGCCCAAGTCTTATAGACACGTGTGACCCTTAGTTTGCAGGTCAAGGGCCTGGGATGGGAATGAGTATATTGCTCCCAGAGACCAAATGAGATAGTCTTTGGAAAGACTTCCTATTTCAGGGGCCTTCATGGAAGTCCAACCTGAAGGTTGCTATTTCTTTTCTGAATTAACAAATCTGGGGGGACTGAGGGAAGCTCTGGGTGTGCTTTGTTTCCCTCCTCAATGACCAGCTCAAACCTGGGGATCTCAGTGAGAGGGGAAAGGACTTGTTGGGACAGGAGCCTGCTCTATCCAGTGAAGGCCAGCCAGGCATTTAGCACAATTCTACTCAGAGTAAGACCCACACACTGTGCCATAGTCTGTTACTGGACCACAAGTGGCAAGTACAAAAACTGCCATCAAGCAATGAAAGGCTATTATGACTATTGGACATTGCTAGGACATCCAAGTGCATGACCCATGAACTCATCTCATTGGATAGGATTGATCCAGGTTGGGTGTTGGCAAACTCATATGGTAAGTTGCACATGGGGGCAATAGGTCCAGGTATTGATTGGAAATTTAAAAATATGATGTGTCACCACAGATAGTTCGAGAGGTACTACTTCAGCCTGTTAAAATCTCTGAGAAGTACTGCCATAAAGAACCCATTCACTTTGATAAATCCAATGTTTTCCAAACGTATTTAACCAAGAACTCCTTCTGGGATGGGAAAGGGGGTGCTAGTAGCATACCAAGGAGCTGCTGTTCCTCCAAGCACACTTTGGAGAAGACATGTTAAATGGTGAGAATGAGTGAGTGGTAATCCCTTGGTCCAGAGTCTGCAAACATTGTCCAGGCCACAGATCCCACTTGGCTAGATGAGTCAGGGCCTCAGATAACTACTCTGTTTGGATTAACTGGAATAATTTAACGACTACTTCTGATCAGCTGGTGTCTTGGAAGACCTTTTTTCCTGCTCCCAGGAGCCCAACTTTCACCCACAGTGGGGCCACCAGCACCACCAGCCCATTAGCTCAAATCTCTGGTTTTAATTAAATTACAAAATGGTGCATCTGAGGTAACAACAGCACAACGAGGCCAGGTAAGTTGGTCACTGAGGGAGAGATATTAACTCCTTCATGCCACAAGGGGCCGATTTACTGCAACCCAAAGCTGGACCAGAGCACCTGGGATCCAGGAGTTGGGTAACTTCTAATTCTTCCCCCTTGGTCCTCTGTACACTATAAACACACACTTGTATGTTCTCACCTTAAACTTTATTAGTTTTATTTGCTAATTTAAGTGCCAAGACATAAAAAACACTTCATTTTACTTTCCTTGTAGTAAGTGGTATGCTGGTAAATATTTAACAATTGGCTCTCTGTGGAGGTAGGCGAGCCCTGTTTTTATAGCATTTGCCAATTTCTGTGGTGTAAATACTCCCACCATGGCCTAGTTCAAGCTACCATTACAACCTTTCTGACTACAGAATTGATGTGATAAACACAATCAACTTAGGTTCCATAGCCAGCCAAGTCGGCTCTGGCAAAGTGTTGCTTTAAATTTGATTCTCTTTTCATAATATTATAACTGGATTTTTTAAAACCATAGAATGTCTGAGCAGGAAAAGACCTCAGAGATCATCTAGTTTAAATTTCCTCATTTGACAGATGGAGCAACAGGCCTAGAGAAGTGCAGTGACTTGCCCAAGGCAAGATGATGACAGATGGGATTCACTCAGACCTCGTGGCTCTTTCATTCCTACTATGGTTATCTTTAAACATATGGTCTTATTTTATTCTCAAAATAACCAAGAAAGAATTATTGTAGCCATTTGATGAAAAGGGAAACAAGAAAGGGTTAAAAATAACCCAAAGGCCACAAAACTAATAAGTCCAATCAGGTCTGTCTTACATCCAGATCCTTCCATTCCATCAAAAACCTTCCATTCCACATTTTTTTGACTAACAGACATCACCAATAAGACATGCTCTTTTCTGACTTTTTTTAGTTCCTAAAGATTATTGACCAGCTAAAGTAAAAAAAAATGGGCGAGTTTGTTGATTTCTAGTCTGTCGTTCAATAATACTCTATCCTGAGTATTGTCCATAGCTGGCTTTAAAGAAGTAACCATGACTTAAATTAAGAAACATGCTAAGCTACTATAAGAGAGACCCTCCCCAATACAATGGTTTAAATAATATTGATGTTTATTTTTCTCTTAAAGTTCAGGTAGAGAGTCTAAATTTTTATGCTCAGTAACATCAGGGACCCAGGCTCCTTCTACTCTGTTCCTCTGCTCAAAACATAGCCCAGAATGGTTGCTTCAACTCCTTCCATCTTATCCATGTCCCAAACAGAAGAAAGGAGGAAATGGAGGAAGGGTAAAGCATGCTTCTTTTCTTTATTATACTACCAGAAATTGCACACATCACTTTCACTCACACACCATTGGCAAGAAGAGTCATGTGGCCACACTAGCTGCAAGGAATGCTGGGAAATGTAGTTTTTAGCTGAGCAGCTATCTCCTCAGCAAAAAATTTGAAAGTTCTCCTGAAGGAAGAAGAGGAGAACGTGTATTGAGAAATAATTAGCTGTCTCTACTATGATATCTGAGATGCTAGAGCTGGAGGAAGGCCGATTGCAAGGAGTAGAGAAGGCAGATGTTGAATGTAAAGGCAGCCACACAACCTGTGGGAAAGTCTAGTGTAAAGAGAAGAATTATAACCAGCCTGTGGCCTCTTTAGAGTCAAATGCCTGTATCACCCTAAGAAGTATGCATAATTTAGGAAGTTTCTGGTGATAACTTAAAAAATATTTTTTTCAGTGACATATTCAGAGGGTTTTCTTATGAGCGTATGGAGGGCCATGCTTTCTGGTAAGTGATACCATCTTCAAACTGCATTGCTCAGGACTATAAATGTTGTTGCCCTGTGGTTGCAATGATCAGGTCAGGGACTTGGGTGCTTTAACTTCAGTTTTGTGGAATAAGCTAAAATATAATCTGTATGTTATTGCCCATCTCTCTTCTGGGGAGCAGCATTTGGCTTTGTGTTTTCTGCCCACCTGCACCCAAACCCCTGCTTCTAGCTACCTTCAGAGAGGCCGTAACTTGAGCACTAGTAAAGGCCACACAACATTCTTGAGTATCAACAGTGATCTGCTGTATCACCTAACTAAAGTGACCGTACCTCTTAGGGCATCCTATTTCCTGCCTGATGGATGAGAATCTCTATACTTGTCCCCATCTAGACTGAAGTATAAGGACTCAGGTGAGAGTTCCCAGATGCTCTTCAGAGGAAGAAAGCAAAATCAAGATTCAGCATCTCTGAGAGGGATTCTTTGGGGGTTTTCTATTGAGTTGCTAAATCCTTTAATACTTTTGAGCCATCAGACCAGAGGCTCAAGTTTTGAAAAACTGCTCCCTTTTCTGCTTTTGACTCTCCTGGGTTTTGCAAACATGCCCAGAGCATATGGATCTGCTGCAGGACTGGCAGTTTGCAAGGCTCAGGTGCTTACCAAAGAAAATAGAACCTGAGTGTGTGGAAAGTCATGAGAGAGCAGAACACAGATGCCATGGAGACCTTCTGTAGATATTTGTGTTCATATATTTTCTCCTCTGTTGTGCTCCTTAAAGAGAACCATGCCTGAATTACCTGTGTTCCCTGTATCCCCTAACACAGTGCCTGGCACATAGGAAGGGACTGATACTTCTGGATGCATCAGTGGCCTCTTTAACTCTGCCCTGAGATCTGATTTTACCTTTTTAGTTTCTTCCTTGATAATGTTGAACTTTACTGAGACTCGTGCTCTTGGAAAACCATGACAGATAAGAAATACTCCCTACCCCTTTTGTGTTCCAGAAAATGGCTCACTGAAAAGTACCATTCTTCCCCATATGACTTAGATAAACTCACAGATGACTCCCTTGCTAACCTGTGACAAGGCCAGTCTCAGACCCTCCACAACCATTATTTATTTCATATGTGATGAGCTGAACTGTTTGTCCCCACTGACCAATATGCATAAAATGCCCTCTAAGTTGTCTTAAATTTAATCAAGGTTCTCTTTTTCCTCTAGGTCCCTGAATTTTGGTCACCCTTGAACATTAGAACATAGAACAACTCTTCTGTAATTTAAGGGCCCCACCAGAGAATCGGCTGACCTCTGGAAAAAAACATTCCCTGGTCAACTGTCACATAATATAACCCACTCATTCCATTTCCCCAACACTGGATTCTTTCTAATTTTATTTACTCCTTCCTATAAAAGAAAATTCCTTTCTGTATGATTACTGGAGCACATACTAACCTCATAGTCACAGCATTTTCCCCATTGCAGTGGTATGCTTCCCCTTATTGCCATCATCTTTACAAATATCTCTCCTTACACACATCCTCTGCTTCAGTGCCCTGGGCCTCTGATCTTGACCTTGGCCTTGCAGCCCTCTCTCACCCTCAATCTCCCAGCCAATAATGCTATTACTCAGGACTTGTCACTGTCTATATTTCGTTCTCCACAATTTTAAGAGTCGGAATGTTTTAAGAGAATGCTGAACAAAAGACAGTTCAGAATACTCAACAAACAATGACTTGAACAATAAAGACATTTCATCATCTCACCAAGAAAAGAATTCTATAGATAATTTCACTAGGAACCCAAGCTCTATCCATCCACTACTCTGCCAAACATACATATATGGTTGCTCATAATTACAAAAATAGTTAAGCTATCCCATCACCACATGATATCATCCAAAGCATGAAGGAACTAAATGGAGAAAAAGAGCTTTTCTTGAGGGTCACTCTCTTTATCATGAAGGAAATTATATTCAGAAGCCCCTTAGGAGATCTTCCCTTACATCTCATTGATCAGAGCTGGTCACATGGCCACCACTAGCTAGAAGAGAGGCTGGGAAGGTGAGTTGTAGGAATGGTCTGCCTTCACTATAGGTGGTGGTGGGCTCTGGAAGTGGTGAAGGGGTAGTGGTGAAAGTTGGCTCTTCGCCATTTATACAACCCGTAAGACTCCAAGGAATCAGTTACCAAACTGACAAATGGATCCTTCAGTTAAAGGGCAGGAATGCCTCTCCCTTTTTAGTCTGCTTCACAAAATCAGACTATCTAATACTTCAGTAAAGATGTCTCAGGCTGACTCCATCAGAAAACTACTAGACCTAATAAATGAATTTGGCAATGTAGCAGGATACAAAATTAATGCCCAGAAATCTATGGCCTTTTTATACACCAATAATTAACTCACAGAAAGAGAAACGAAAAAAACAATCCCATTTACCATTGCACCAAAAAGTTAAGATACCTAGGAATAAACTTAACTAAGGAGGTAAAAGACCTGTACTTGAAAAACTACAGTACATTGAAAAAGGAGATAGAGGAAGGCATAAACAAATGGAAGAACATACCATGTTCATAGGTTGGTAGAATTAACATCATTAAAATGTCCATACTACCTAAAGCAATCTACAGATTCAATGCAATCCCCATTAAAATACCAATGGCATATTTCAAAGATCTAGAACAAACTCTCCAAAAATTCATCCAGAATAAAATAAAAGACCCCAAATGCCACAGCAATCCTGAGAAAGAACAAAGTTGGAGGGATCACAATACCAGATATCAAGCCACGGTTCTCAAAACTGCCTGGAACTGGCACAAGAACAAACATATAGACCAATGGAACAGAACAAAGAACCCAGAAATTGACCCAAGCCATTATGCTCAATTAATATTTGACAAAGGTGGCAAGAGCATACAGTGGGGTCAAGACAGTCTCTTCAATAAATGGTGCTGGGAAATTTGGTCAGATACATGCAAAAAAATGAAACTAGATCACCAACTTACACCATACACAAAACGAACTCAAAATGGCTAAAGGACTTAAATGTAAGGTGGGAAACCATAAAAATCCTACAAGACTCCATAGGCAGCAAAATAGCAGACATATATAGCAATATCTTTACCGGCACAGCTCCTAGGGCAATGGAGATTAAGGAGAAAATAAACAAATGGGACTACATCAAAATAAAAAGCTCTGTACAGCAAAAGAAACCATCAACAAAACAACAAGAAAACCCACTGTGTGGAAGAACATATTTGCCAATGATATTTCAGATAAGGGTTTAATCTCCAAAATTTACAGAGAACTCATACAATTTAACAAAAGGAAGATAAACAATACAATCAAAAAAATGGGCAAAGGACCTAAATAGATACTTTTCAAAAGAGGACATACAGAAGGCCAAGAGACATATGAAAACATGCTCAAAGTCACTAATCATCTGAGAGATGCAAATCAAAACGACAATGAGATACCATCTCACGCCTGTCAGAATGGTTATCATCAACAAATGAAAAGTGCTGGCGAGGATGTGGAGCAAAAGGAACTCTCCTGCACTGCTGGTGGGAATGCAGACTGCTACAGCCACTGTGGAATACAGTATGGAGTTTCTTCAAAAAGTTAGACATGGAACTCCCATTTGACCCAGTAATCCCACTTTTAGGGCTATATCCCAAGAAACTAGAAATACCAATCAGAAAAGATATATGCACCCCTATGTTCATAGCAGCACAATTTCCAATAGCTAAGATTTGAAAACAACCTAAGTGCCCATCAGCAGATGAATGGATTAAAAAGCTGTGGTACATCTACACAATGGAATACTACACTGCTATAAAAAAGAAGGAAATTTACCATTTGCAACAGCATGGGTGGAACTGGAGAGCATTATGCTAAGTGAAATAAGACAGTAGGAGAAAGATAAATATCACATGATCTCACTTACACGTGGGATATAATCCTGTATAATAAAATCCCAGTGACCAAACAGAGGAACGACCAGAATGACCAGTCGACCAGTCGCTCTGATGTGCACTGACCACCAGGGGGCAGACACTCAATGCAGGAGCTGCCCCCTGATGGTCAGTGCACTCTCACAGTAGGAGCACTGCTTGGCTGACCAGGATGAGCAGTGCTCCCACAGCAGGCCGATCCCCACAGGACACGTCCACCCCACCAATGCATGAATCCCGTGCATCCCCCCCCCTTGTGATCAAAATAATTTGATTAACAATAATAGATCCAGAGACAAATTGCAGGGGCGGGGGTGTTAGAGAGCAACCAAAGGACTTGTATGCATGCATATTAGCATAACCAATGGACACAGACACTGGGGTGGTGGGGGCTTGCCCGGGTTGGGAATGGCCCGGGGGCGGGGGGGGGGGGGAGGTCAATTGGGGGAAAAGGAGACAAATGTAAAACTTTAGACAATAAAAACATATTTTTAAAAAAGTGTTTCAGGCTAGTGGAGTGGTCAGATGGGATCTTAGAAACCTTTCAAGTAAAAACTACTCAGGAGAGCTTGTTCTCCAATGCCTCCATTTCTCCATCTGTAAAATGGGGTAATGATACCAATCACGAAGGGTTAATGTGATGGGGATGTAAGGTGTGTGTTGTAGTGCCAGGCATATGGCAAGCGCTCAGTACAAGCTAGTGTCCTCTTCCCATCCGGAGGGAAGAAGCTTGAGCCATAGCCTCAGAATAACAGATAACAGGGAGAGCCCTAAGCATCCCTCTGCCTCCCTGGGGAGTCTTTTTCATCAGTTCAATCCCACCAGAGTTCACTAAGTGCCCCCCCGTGTGTGAGGTTTTCCCCAGGGGACTGAAAGGAGATGTCAGATACCTTCTCTGCCTGGGCTGAGCATGTACCCTACCAGCAGGAGGACCAGGACGAGAGTTCATGTAAGTAAAAAGCAAGGCAGACATTTGACATTGCCTCATTACCTCTGAAAGCTCCTTTACATAGCAGGGAGTTAGCAGGATGTGGTTCTCACAGACCCCAAAGCGGTGATTTCCATATTCGTAACTTTGATTCTCTCCCCCACCACCTCCATTTATGTTTCCTGTTTTAGGAGATAAAGCTCTTTGGAAAACTCTAATGCATTCTCTTTGCCAGGCGTAGAGCTGCTTTGAACAGCCCAAGTTAACTGGAAAAATCTCCTAAAATCATGCTGCACTCTGCAAAGTCATTTGAAAATTTCCAGTCAATCTTCAGGTTGTCTCTGTGAGCCCAGCCATTGAGGTCTTTGCACTTTTTAAAGTCACAACCTTGTCTCTGAGAGCCTTGTTATTAAACTGCTGATCTGTGAGTTACCCTTAAAGTCACAAAAAATAAAAATCTCCCAGACTGAGGAAAGTCTTTCTCTTTGATTAAAAGCAAATCTTCTGTTATGAAACTGCCTCCATAGATAAAGACAGAAATAACCATCCAGATGAAAAGATGCCTAGACATATTAGTCATCAGTAAATGCAAATTGATGTCATAATAAAATACCATTTTACACTCACCAGAATGGCAAAAATCTACAAATTGGTCAACATCAAGATGGAGAGGTGGGAGAGCAATAGAAACTCCCATCCGCTGATTATGGGAATTAAAATTAGTGCAGTCCCTTTGGTAAATGCTTTGGCATTATCAAGCTGAGCACAGGTATACACTAGAAGCTCGAGATTCCACTGGAGGTATTTGTCCTAGAAAAGCTCTTACATGTGTGAGCCAATAGGTATACACAGGATGCTCATAGCAACCATGTTAGTAAAGCCAGAAACAATCCAAATTCCCATCATCAATAGAATGGATAGATAAATTGTGGCATATTCATACACTGGAAAGCCATATAGCAGGAAAATTGAATGAACTACAGCTACATGAGTCAATTTGGATGACTTGCTAATGCATAATATTAAAGAGTTCAAGTGACCAGAGAATATATAATGGATCATTCCATTATATAAAACCAGGAAAAACTAAATAATATATGTATATATGGATGATAAAGGAAAAAGAACAAGAGGACTCAAACAAAATGAGAGGTAAATATATGAGTTTGTTTACCATTACTCTTTAAACTGCATATACATGATATACTTCTTTATGTTTGATATGTTTCACACAAAAAAAATATGAACACATAAAACGCTGACGACACCTGTAGGGTTGGGAGGTTACCTCATTTCTGCCTGTGGCACAGTACCAGCAGGCCAGGCCTGTTATAGCCACTGTGCACTTCCTTACTGCCTGCCTTCCAGCATGATTCTTAACTTCCCCAAGCTGTGAAGTAGACAGCCATATCTACTTGCCAGGACAGTTCATGAGCATGAAATGAAGTGACTGACACAGAAAATACCTAACATGCAGAACGCTTTTGGTAGATGGTAGCTTTTTAAAAAGTGGCAACCCTAATAGAGTGCCTAGAAACTTTAAAATACAATTTTAACTGTTCTTTTCCTTGTTCATAGTGTTTTTGTCTGCTTCTTATTTGCAGAGCCATGGTTCCCACCGGGCCCTGCATCTTCAATTTCCCAGACTCACCAGAAGAATTTCTCTTTCATTAGCATCACTGCAGCTCTACTGAGAGGTGCCCCAGCTCATCATTTAGTCATACTTTTTATAATATATTTTTATTGATTTCAGAGAGGTCGGGTGAGGGAGAGAGAGATAGAAACATCAGTGATGATAGAGAATTATTGATTGGCTGCCTCCTGCATGCCTCTTCCTGGGGGTCTAGGCCACAACTGGGCATATGACCTGATAGGTAATCAAACCATGACCTCCTAGTTCATAGGTCGATGCTCAACCACTGAGCCATGCCAGCTGGGCCATCTAGTCATATTTTTAAAAAATACACACTGCCTGGAATTGTCTCTCATTAGCAGGAAATCACAGCAATGGTCCTCAGCCCTTCAATTTCAGGGGACTTCTGTTTTTTAAAACAATTTTTAAAAGTTCTTCAACACTTGAAAATTGAATATATGCAGTCTGAGCTGAAGCCAGAGCCTCCTTGGACAGGGAAATTTGTTGTAATTGAGCCCAGAATCCTGGCTTCAGGAAGGCCATGATGAAAGGTCAGTAGCTCTTTTCACCTGTATGACTCCCTACCTAGACGATGTGAGCCCCTCAAGACCAGGAGTATATCTGGCTCATTTCTGCATCCCCTCATGAGCCCTGGTATAGAGTATGTGCTCAGTGTGAGTTTCCTGAGCTGAAATCAATTGCCTGAGAGAAATGTTTGTGTCCAATGTATACAAGTACATCCAAACCGCTATTGGAGGGGCAACAATAGCTTTTCACATCTTTACATGATATCTGGCACCATGAAATAATAAATTGCATACAGATTAATTAATCAGTTGATTTATTGGAGGGCTTGGAACTCTGATTATTTGCAAATGGAAATCAAACCACACACCGTGCTGGCTGCAACACGACAGTAAATGGACTTCCCTGAACTATGAGGAGAGACTCTGCCTGACTTTGTCACCTATCTTTGATGAAAATGATCTTTCAGCAGTCACTGAGAGTCCTTGTCAGCCCTTATAAGTCATTCCTATATTTCAAGAGCAGCCTCCGTTCATAGATCAGAAATCCCCTATGAGCCAGGAGCTTTGGGGGGCTCATTAGCCTGAGTTCTGTCTGCCTAACTAGGGTGAGAGCTCAGCTGAAAAGGACTGTCCTTGTTAAGTCTGAACCAATGAGGAACTTCCATGACTTTCAACTCAGACTGAAAACCACAGTGCTGGTGGAATGTGCTAATTGACTGAAGTCCATCAGGATGCACACTCAAAGCTGAGAGGGATCAGCTCCCCCATGTGTGAGCGGGGTAGGTTTACAAACAAAAATTAGAGTGCTGTTACCAAGTAGCAGGGCTGTTGGGCAGCCTAAAGTGTCAATGTCTGCTACTACCAACAGATGTGTGTCTAACGATGAGTAATTTAGGATGGGAGATTTGGAGTCATGTTTCTGAATGATGACTCAGCAGAGAAGGAACTTCAAGGCCCAGGGTGGCCACTAACTTGCTACTTGACCTTGAGTCAATCACTTCTTCTCTTTGGTCTTCCATTTTTCTCCTCTGTAAAAGAAGGGGACAAAGCCACTTCAACTCGTAACATCCTATAGGGCTCTTATTTCTCATTCCTGCCTGTCACCTGAACAGGCATGAGAGAGAATAATTACCAGACCTGAGATTACTCTAGAGCAGCCGTGGGCAAACTTCGGCCCGCGGGCCGAATCCGGCCCGCTTGAAATGAATAAAACTAAAAAAAAAAAAAGACCGTACCCTTTTATGTAATGATGTTTACTTTGAATTTATATTAGTTCACACAAACACTCCATTCATGCTTTTGTTCCGGTCCAAGTTTAAGAACCCATTGTGGCCCTCGAGTCAAAAAGTTTGCCCACCCCTGGCCTAGAGAGTGGTTCTTTTGAACAACAAATATGAACTTGTTTCCTGTCACTGTGAGGGGACTGCTCAATTGGGGTCAAGTTATTTGAGATTGCTTTTGTCTGATTTCTAATGGTGGTGGTATTGGTAAACACTGTTTGAAAATTTGGAAATTTCAAGTGTTTCTCCATACTTTTCCCCAAACTGAGAAATATGACTTGTTCAGATTTGGTAAACTGGGCAAAATGTCATATGTAGGAAAAGCCATGAATAAGTTGAATTAATTAACCTAATTTCCTCTACTACAGAAACTGTGTCTTACTCAGTTTTGTATTCCTAGTACCTACTGCAGGACTTGGCATATGATATGAGCCACCCACTTAGTCAAAAGATATTCAGTAAGCACCTACTATGTGCCAAGCAATTTGCAAGGCCCTGGGGATACAATTATGGGTGAGACAATATCCTGGTACTCAAGGAGATCTTTGTCAAGTAGAAAAGACAGACAGTTAACAGACAAATATGATAGGCAATGGCTAAGAGAGGGGAAAAAACAGAAATGAGAGGGGGTACTCAGCCCAATCTTGGGGAGTCAGGGAAGCCTTTCTGGAGGTGACATCCAAGTAGGCCTCTAACACTTCAACAGGATTTTCCAAGCAAGAAGCTCAAAGTTCTGGGACTCCCCCACTGAAACGTAGCATGGTGAGAAGAGGGCTTGGGAGTAGGGAGAGAGAGAGAGAGAAGCAAAATCTAGTTTATAAAGGGCCTTGCTGTCTTAAGAAATTGCCTGGCGGGCAGTGTGCAGCTAGTTGTACGTTTTAAGCAGGGAGTAAATACATGTGCATTGATTAATAAATGCTGGGGTATATTTTCACATGGAGATTTCCTCATCTAAACATGCAGGGGTTGGATTAGACGATCATCAAGGTCTCTTCCAGTTGTGACATTCTGTAAATCTCTAGGTTTCCACTCTGATTCAGGTCAAAGTCTCCTGATATTTGCCTCCTCTCAGCAGCAGCAGAGGTTGCTCTGAGCAAAATAATGGAACCATCAGAGCACGTGCTCCCTCTCTCCCCTCCACCAGAGGGATAAACGTGGTCCATTACAGAGGATGAGATGCTTCCTTGTGACCAGCCTCACACGAATCCATCCATCAGATGATTAACAGAGGCTGAAAGCCACTTATCGGGAGGGCTCCTGCCCTTATCACTGTCACCACTGCAAATAAACACCGACTTTGTGCCGAGTTTCCATATTTAACCATGTTTAAGTAACTGCTGATACTTTCATTACGTGACATTTGCACTTCGGAATTTAAAAGGAGACGCACATGCAGCTCTTGCATGAAATAGGAAAGCCTAGGTTGTTTGGGGCCTTCCTGCCGTTTGTTTTCAAAGACAGGGAGCTTCAGGGTGAATTCCACAGAACACAAGGATCTCTAGTGCTCAAAAAACAGTACCAACAAAAAGGAGATCAGGATGATGCAGTTTTATTTTTCTTTCATAAGGTCGGTGTCTTGTGTAAAAGCTGTAACACATCAATGATAGATGAGATGCATAAATGATCTATCAAAGTCAGCAAACACAGCCTCTTTGGAGCAGAAAAATCTTATTCTTTTGAACTGGATTTCACAATATAAAAGCTTAATACCACTTACAAATTTATTACTTTTTAAAAATATTTTATTGATTTTTTACAGAGAAGAAGGGAGAGGGATAGAGAGTTAGAAACATCGATGAGAGAAATCGATCAGCTGCCTCCTGCACACCCCCCAGCGGGGATGCGCCCTCAACCAAGGCACATGCCCTTGACCGGAATCAAACCTGGGACCCTTCAGTCCGCAGGCCAAGGCTCTATCCACTGAGCCAAACCGGTTCGGCACAAATTTATTACTTGATGATGAAAAAGAATGTTGATCTAGACTAAGCACATTAGCAAGCACTATATGTGGGCACAAATTCTGGGCCTCTAGATTTAAAAAAAATTATTTGGGATAAATTTACCCCTTTAAAAAGAAAATACTTCAATATGATTTTTTGGTTAAAACATAAGGTGTTGATACTATGTTGTGATATCATGTCCTTTCCAACCCATAATTTTTCTTATATTCCTTTTTTCATTCTCATTGGCTTGAAGACTTTTTATTATTATCTTTTAGCATAGAATCTGGAACATAGTAGGTGCTCAATAAACATGATTTACATGAATAAAAGAGTAACTAATACTTGCTTAATATTTATTGAGCGCTAACTATGTGCTAAGCTGTGTGCTAAATATTTTACATGCATTACCTTATTTAATCAAGACAAATAGCCTTGATGTGGGTATTATTAATATTCCCATTTTGCAAATAAGGAAACTGAGTCCTAGAGAAGTCAAATAACTTGGAAGTGGTACATGGTTAATAGTACCGGTAAGTGGGGAAGCTAGATCAGACTTGGATTTTATTTGAATCCAGAACTTATGTGCGTAGCCACAATAGAATAATAAGTTGATAAACTTGCTGTTTTGGCCCGGTGAGTTACAGTATTAATGCAGTTGAGAGATCAAAGTCACTAAAAATAAAAAGCAAAAGAATTGATCTTTCAGTCCTTACTGTCACATAAAAGATATAGAGTTCTACAACTATATGCTCCTTCAAGAGATGCCATTTATTTGACACCTGCTGTGTGCTGCATAAAGGGCTTATCTACACTGTCCAATAAAATGGTAGCCATTAGCCACATGTGGCTATTTCAGTTTCATTTAAATGAAATAAAATTTAAAGTTCATAACTATATGTGGTTTCAGATGGGTATTAGATTTATTGGGGTGATCTCTCCATAAGTTATAGAAATGTCTAATAATTTCAGGGGTTGTATACCTGAAATGAATATAATATTGCATGTCAACTGTAATTAAAAATGTAAAAAATATATAATTAAATAAAATTCATTTCCTCAATTGCACTAGCCACATTTCAAGTGCTCAAAACTCTCCTGTAGCTACTGTGTTGGACAGCACAGATATAGGACATTTTAATCATCATGGAAAACTGGGCAGTGCCTGGTGAAGCTGCCTGGATACAGATATATACAGCACACAGTACCTGCCCTCTCGGAGCTCATTGTCTACAGAGGGAGAAAGGCATGCAAATTAATAGCTATGATCTGATAGGGCAATGTGGGCAGATAGAAGGGGTTCTGAACCCTATTTGGTGGGAGATGAAGGGGATACAGGATGAGGAAAGCAGAAATAGGAAAGTTCCACAGAGCATTACTACCTGCTCTGAGTCTTAGAGGAAGAATAAGAAATTAGCCAGCAGAAAAAGAGGGGACCTCAGACAGTAGGGAGAGAGGGAACCAAAAGTTCAAAGGCTCAACGTGCAGAAGGAGCAAGGAATGGCAAGTCATTTGGAAATAGGGCTCCATGGAAAAGTGAGGAGAAATGAGGCTGGAGAGGCATGGAATGCCGGGATAATAACTTCCAGCGTCCAATATGCAGCGGGATAGAGGAATAGCCAGCTCCCGTAGCTCTGTGCTTTAATTCAAAAAAGATGATGGGAGAAATTGTTCAGAGATACTTTTGTGCTCAATTCTACATCAAAGTAAAGCTACAGGCTCTGCTCATGTTAGCTGGGTTACTTACTAATCTAATACCTCAAGGAGCTGTAAAAATGAATCCTAAGATCTCAGAAGAAGTGTGTGTGTGTGTGTGTGTGTGTGTGTGTGTGTGTGTGTGAAAGAGAGAGAGAGAGAGAGAGAGAGAGAGAGAGGGAGGGAGAGAGAGAAGAGAGAGAGAAGACAGAGTAGTATTAGTATCAGATACGTCTTCAAATGTATTACAGTTCAAGTGACCTTAGCCTTTTTTCTTGAATCCAAATTGCCATTTTCCAAAAAGATGTTTTGTTGCAAATGAACTTAGAATAAGTGAAATGTAGGCATCAGCCAGAGACCTCCTTCAGGACTTTGACTTAACTGCTGTCTTCTCAGCATTTACATCTTCGGCAAGATGTCTGCCTATCTGAAGATCTCCCTACCTTCCATCACTCTGTGTTACAACTTTCCATTTTATTTCCTTCAGAACACATTTCACCCCTGAACTTACATTATTTATGTACTAGAGGCCCGTTGCATGAAATTCGTGCAAGAGTAGGCCTTCCTTCAGCACCGGCTTCCCTCTGGCACCTGGGACCCAGGCTTCCCTCGCAGACCTGGCTTCGTCCGGAAGGACGGAAGGACATATGGAAGGATGTCCAGTCTAATTAGCATATTACACTTTTATTATTATAGATATGTTTGTTTGCTAATTTTGTATGTCTCCACTGGGCTTTAAGTTTCTTGTCAGCAGGAACCTTTCCCTTTGTTCACAGCTCCAGCCCCATCTGGTGTGTGCCTGATGGATAATGGGCCCCACTAAATATGTATGAAATAAGTGAGAGAATTTGGCACCTACTACAATAATTAAAGTTGTCAACCGAGGTAACAATAGCAACAATAATTGTAACAGTAATAGTAATGCAGAAATAGCAACTCACATTTACCGAGGCCTCGTTACATGCCTGGCCCTAAGCTAAGTGCTTTCAATGCAGTATCTAGGGTGTTTCTCATAACAACCTTCTGAGATGGACCTCTTATGAACCCCGAATTACTGTTGTGAACATTAACATTAGAGAAGAGAAACACCCTAGTCACACAGCTAGTAAGTAGGGAACTAGCAATTAAAGGCAAGTCTCAGGGAGCTTGTCACCTGAGCTCCTAACCTCTTCACATTTCGGCCTCCTCCTTACCTTTCCTGACCCTGTTTCTCAGAGTGCAAAATCAGCAAAATGAAGTCAGGAAGACAACTGACTTCTGGGGTCACACAGTCAGTGTGTCCATGAAGAGTCTTCTTATTCAGCATCCACCATGCCCTGCCCTCTTTGCTTGGCTGACTCCTCTTCAGATTTGGAGACATTGCATCATGAAAGATTCGTCGACTTCAGTATCTTCATTTGGCTCAAAAATGCTCTCAGAGCACATGGCTCCATCAATGTTTGCTGAGTGAATGAACACTCATTCACTAATTTCAATACATCTTTCAGATACCAGGTTCCATGATATTATGCTCTAGGGAGATGTTTCTAACTAAAATGTGTTGTGATATTCAAGTAAAATGACCAATGACTAAAAGTACAAATGACTCCTCTCTCTTTTAGAACGATTTCAACATGTGGATGACTAACAGCAATTCTGGTGTGGGAAATTAGGTTATGCAAATACCTTCAAAGGCCACATGAGAAGCTATATTCATTTGTAGGGATGTATTAGCAATTCTTACCTATTTTCTTTCACATGCCCTATTTTACATTTCTGCTGCATTTAAGTTGAATGCTGCATACAGACAATCTCCACTACAAACATAACAGCCAAATTAAGACTAGTGAAGAAGTAGTGTTTTTTTTAATAGTAAGCTTAAGTGCCTGAACAAATTATAGCCCAGCCTGCCAGAGCAGCAATGAGCCATTCCAGTTGTAAATAAACACATGCATGGCCTGTGGACAGCCGGGTGCATTGGAGACATCTCGGGCAATTCATGAGAGCCTTCAAAAGGTTAAACTAGAAGGCAAGATTGGATAGGAACCATTGTGTTCCCAGCACCTAGAACATCAGGCAGCTAAATAAATGCTGAATTGATACAAGGTAGGTGCTAAAACAAATATTTGCCAAACAAATAAGCAAAGAAATGGGTTTGGTTTCCTAGAAATGACTTCCACAGTGGCCTGTTTACCTGATGTTAATGATCATGTGACTCCCATAGAGTGTCATGAGGGCTCAGCTCCTTTATCAAGGAAATAATACCTCGTTTGAGGTGCATATGTTAGAGGAAGAGCTCCAGGGAGCACAATAAAAGAGGAGTGCTTTTTAATGGACACTTGTTCTTGCTTGGCTGGCATTCACCCCCCTTCTTCAAGTGACACCTCCTTGTTCTCTTTTGGAGGGACTATCTCTTTTCCACTCGCAGTCAGTTTTGGTCTAGGTGGAAAGGATTCCTTGTTCAGCTCTAGGGAAAAGCAGGTAAGCCAGGCTGGGCCAAACAGAGTATAATATCCCACTGACCAAGTCACATGAATCAATTTAAGCCAATCAGAGCTAATAAGTCTCAATTCTGGAATTTTGCTAGGACTAATAGGAAAGAGATAAGCTTTTTCCACTAGAGTTGCTGGGAAGGTGGAATGGAGATGGAGCTTCTAGCATAATCATATGAGCAAAAGGAAAGACAGCGCCTAAGAATTAAGCCCATAGAGAATAAAAGCCAAAGGATGGGGAAAAGAAAACCAGGGTCCTGGGTCCAACCATTCCTGAATGCATATTACCACTGGCGTTTAATTAGATGAGCCAATAAATGTTCCTTTTTGCTTAAGTGTGTTTGATTTGGGTTCTAATGTTATTTACAAATACCACCCGTTTGAAAGGTGAGAATTATACACTACCTCAAATGTTTGATATTGAAAATCAATACCTAGCAAGTCTTGTAGTTCCTTGATAGGCACATAAATATAGGAAAAAGAAAGATCTTTGAAACATAAAATAGCTATTAAGTCCACCCTCTTTGCCAACATAACATTTCCACTATCCATTATAGATTAAGAGCTATAAATTGTTTACCTTCTGACCCAGTACTTCTAATTCTGGGACTTAAATAATAAAAAAGTTTTATACTCATACATATTTTATAGCATTATTTATAATTACAGGAAATTGGAAACAACCTAAATCTCCAATATATGAAAATGGTCAGATAAATTTTACAACAAAATGTTAGTTATTAAAATTACATTTGTAAAAAGTTTTCAATAACATGTTTATAGCTATGCTCCTGGAAAAGAGCAGGAAAAAATTGTACAATCACACTGTACAATCACACTGTACAATAAATAAACAAAATCATGAAAAGGAAAAAATTGGACAGACATATTTCTAAAGGCTGACATTGGTTATCTTTAAGTGGTGGGACTATGGATGAATTTCTTCTCTTTTTTTTCCTACTTATTTATAAATAAGATTCCGAATTTGCTATAGTAACAGGTATTATTTTATAAAGGAAAGGATGTTATTAAACTTTTAAGATAACTTTACCTTCCAGCTCCCTGACAGAATCAGGCAGCCTTGACTTGGACATGTCAGGCCTGCCTCCTTCGGACCATGAGAACTAGTGAATGCATACAAAAGCTCAGAGACTCAGCCATGAACCCCTCCGGGCAGGTGTCAATCAGCCATTCTGTGAGCTTCAAATAAGAACGCATTAAAAGCTTTTATTGCTGATCTACTATTACCTCCACAGGGCTAAGTAGCAATAGCTGTTGCTGGGAGTATCATCTCATAATTAGCCTTATTAGAGAAAGATTCAAGGCAAATCCTAAATAAATACTTCTCAAGATGATGTTTTTTAGATACTTGTGTTTTCCAGGGGTAAAAATGGAGGTTCTTGAGCAGAATATTGAGATTCCAGTTGCCAGAGTACTCACTCCTCTTGATTAAACCAGTAGACTAGGCACTGAAGGTACCCAGAGTTTGATCTTGTCCTTGCCCAAAAGAATCAGAAAGGTAAACAAACCAGGCCAGAGCAGGAGAAGTTGGGGGAGGGGAGGGACACATTGATGAAATTGGTGGACATGACTGTGTCTGTTATTGGCTGATATGAGTATAAAAGATGTTCCAGGACCATGGACCTCATTGGTGGCCCTGGGCAAACGTAGCTCTCCCAAATGCCAAACTTCCTATCACTCTGTGCCCATTGGAAAGCCATGTTTTTTGGACATTTTGTTTTTTGGTCAATGAATGTAAGGCATCTTCTGGGCTCCATTGCTAGAGGAGTGTACTGAATAGATATGAATAGGACAATTCTTGTGGCATTACCTGGATGAGACCTGCAAGCAAAAAGAAAGAAAAAAAGTGAAGTGAATATTTGTCCCAGAGAAGAACGACTACTGGGGAGAATTTGCTTCCTCACTGTCACACTCCCCTGGGACAGATGGGGATGCAGCAGTTCTCTGCAGAGCTGCGAACTCAGGGCTTGTTGCTTGGTTTCCCCCTCCATCTAAAGCTGATACTAAGAATGACTGTGACAGCAGTCACATAAACCTTGGACGTAACTGTACCACTTTGTTATGTCTACACATTCAGTGCTGGAAGTGTCTGGAGCAGGCAGACAGCTGATTCCAGAACAGAAAAATGACCATTAAGTACTTACCATGGAGCAGCCTTTTTGAACAACTTTACATACATCTAATCCTCATAACCACCCTGTGAAATCAGTATTATCAGCCTCTGGGCCCTCCCCTCCATTTTATAGGTAAAGAAATCAAGGCCTAGAGACTTGAAACAAACTGCTTTTGGTCACATAAAAGCAACTGAGCCAACTAAAACTTGGAGCTATCTGATTCCAAAGCCTGTGCCCCTGACTACTGTGCTCCTTAGAAATGACAACCTAGGCATACTCTATTTTCTATGCTCTAGGAATACGGATCAAAATGAAACAAGTCATTCTACAGTGTATATGTATATGTATATGTATATGTATATTAAATAATCATACTGTGTGCTTTAAGTATGTACAATTGTATTTGTCAATTATTCCTCAATAAAGTTAAAAAAATAAAAATATTCTAAACCACAAATTTAAAGGAAAATAGCCCCACAACACCCTGTTTGCAGTCCAATTTCTCAATGAACAGTGAAAGGCATCAGACCCTGTCAAAGGACTCTCAGACCCCAACTGCCAGGCAGGAGAAATGTTCAGGGACAGCTTCTGGGTGAACCTGAGACTTCACCCCATAGGCACCCATTCAGGTCACTTTTACAGGGAGCCAAGGGAGGGCCCTAGGACATGCTATGTGGCCACCAGCAAAGGGACTGGCAGAAGCTCAGCAGCGCGAGGTGAGGGATGGTCCACCCTACACCTGGGGTCAGCACCTCTGGTGAGTGTGCCTACCAGGAGCCCCTTCACGGACTTTAGTGCCCACCTTCTACTGGGCAACAGCTTGTCTCTCTGTGGTCTCAGAGATGCCACTGGGGACCAGGGAGTCAGGGAGAAGGGGATAACAAGTTCTACAGGCCTCTCTTCTCAAAGGATCCATCCCTCTACCATCCCTCTCCCTGGACAGGCTCCTCTGGCACCTCTTTAAAGCACCTCTGTTCCCTAAAATAGGAGGAAGCTAGGGAAGAGCTTGGATCCCAGTCGTGAGAGTGGAGCCTCCTATGTAAAAACCACTGTTTATTCCTTCCAGAGACCACCTTCTTCCCTGGGCCCCTCTGGTGTTCATGGGGAAAAGCTGGATGAGGGAGACTGTGGGTAACAGGGGGGATGGATGGAGCTGTCATGGGCCACAATGACAATTGCCATTCCTCCAAATGCTCTGAAGGTGGCAAAAGAAGGTGGAATTCCGGGGTGCGAGAAAGCCTAGAAATGTCTCTGGAGCATTGAGTACTCCCCCTCACTACCAGCGAAGCTTCTCAGAAAGGGCAATAATGTAAACATTCAGCCATTAGAGGGAAAACTTACACTTTATGCCACCCTCCCCACCATTAACGACATTGGCTGCCCTATTAAAGTACCACTCTGATTTGTGTTTAATGATCTTGAAAGGAAAGTAATTGCTTGGGTATTACCATTCAAATGTTCTTAGAAGTGCAGATAGTATTTACAATTGGATTTTCCTTTCTGAGGGGGCAGGCAGGCAGGCAGTGTTCCCCGGTCCATTTGGTCCATTTGAAGCTGAGTCTGGGAAGAAGTCACCTCAAAAATGAGCTCGAGGATCTTGAAGCTCAGCGTGTGTTTTCCTTTCTTCTTTTCACTCTGAAGAAACTATTGGGTAATAGCCCTTCCCCTTTCCTTCCAGGGAGGGCATATGGAGAGGAGGGATTTTATGGTACAACTTAGAGGACAACCCAGTTGTCCTTTGGGAGAACAGCACAAGGCATTGGTGCTGAATCAGCAGTTCAGGAATTTGAGGAGGGAAGACCACACAATTCCTGACAGAGGAGTGAAACCAAACCAAAAAGCAAGGATGAAGGAGAGACCCAATGAAGTCATAGCCCAAACAGCATTTAAATAAATATAAAGCAAATTGTGTTAGCAATGTCAGTTTTCCTGTCCTGCCTGAAGCTGCAACATTGATCTGTGAAGCCAACTTGGCTGTTATAGCAAACACACAGCTGAGTGGAAGGAGACCAGGCAACAGCACACAGTGTTGACCACCTGAGCTATGGCCACCCAAACTAAGTGCCAGTTTCAAATCTTCACTGGGCCACCTGGTAGCTGTATGACCTTGGAAGGAAGTAACTTACCTTCTCTGAGCCTCAGTGGCCTCATCTGAAAAATAGAAATGATCATTGGACCCACCTTGCAAGGTAATCATAGGGAGCCAAGGAGATTCTGGAAGCAAAGGGCTTTCTTTGCACAGCTCCTTGCAGAGAGAATGTGCTCATCCAATGTCCTTGATTAGTATTAATATTAGAAAAGGTGAACAAGGTTCTCACTGCCTTCAGTACCCAGCTTTCCATGAGCACTATTTTGATAGCTGTATATTTTGCATGTTCAACGTTAGTAGCATCTGGGTCTCTGGCTGCATACTCATTTCTTGGTACTCCTGTGTCCAGTGAAAAAGCAAAATACGCTTGGTTATGAATGGGCGACACATTTCAGCCCCTTTCTAAATAAGCCAAGTGTGAGAAAGCTCATTTGTTTTAAATCAGGGTTGAGAAGGAATTACAGACACAGCGCATAGGGGTTAAGGTTGTCTCTTTGCTCTGTAATTTGACATTCAGAATTGGTATGAGTCACGTGAGTGGATGAAGTCAATGAATGGCTGTAGTTTTCATTGTTAATAAATTAATATCCGATACATAAAGCCTGCTGGTGGATGTACCCTGGAGGTGTCTGAGTTACTTGGCCTGAGGCCCAAGCATAAAGTTGGTACTGTGTGTTCCTGCTGCCACCACACAGAACAGTCTCACCTGCTGTGGGGCACTGGGGAAGGGACCTGATGTGCTTCTGGGTTATTGTTGGACATAAAGTGGTCTGGCTCTGGGTCAAAACAAATGTGGCCCTTTCAAGTCTCTAAGGGGGCACGTCCTGAAAAACATTGACAAGATCATAATAAGTCCTTTATGACCATTTCTGTTCTCAAATGACATTGAGGCTGGTTTTCACAGACACTGACCTCGGAAGTGCCATCTCAGGAGCAGCCCGAGGCTGCAGAGAGGCTGTGCTATAAATGGATGCTGTGCAGCTGTGAGGGGAGCTATTTTGGGATCCCAGGGGGTCTCATTTGTACTTCTGGTTAGGAGGCTCCGAAGTGAAGGAGGAGCCTTCTGTGGATGGTGGGGAAAGACCAAACCAGACATAGCCTTTCTTCCTCCCCAGCCTCCTCTCCTGCTAGCACCTGAGGCCCCATCCACTCTTTCTTCTAAGTCTTCACTGGCATGGGTGCTAGAGCTCTGTGGGAAGGGAGAAAATGGAGCAAGTCATCTCCCAGCCCAGGGTGTCTGAGGACATTGCTTCCTCTGCTGTGTTCCCGAGAAGACTATCTGACCTTTGCAGGTGGGGGAGGTGCCAAGGCTTCAGGCTCTGGTTGCCTTTTGCATCCACTTCAGTGGCTTTTGAACAGGAAGGTTCCTGGCAGCTGAGGTGAGAAAACAGGGTATTAGACTCATCTTCACAGCTCAGCTTCTGCCCACTCTGCAGGGCAAAGAGGCTGGTCCCTTCTCCCATGTGCCCCAGGCTTAGGTTGGTGAGGCCTTAGAGCCCTTTGAGCACTAGAGTTCAGAAGGATGGCTCTCCTTTCCCTCCCCTTCTAACTCACAGGAAATCACCTCATTGGTCATGTTGGGTTAGAAGAAATGGTAGATGAATGGTGTCCCCTCCTTTTAGCCCATGCTTCATGGATCACATTAATGGCTGCCATCTTGAAAATAGACCACAGATCTAACTGGGAAGCTTATATGGCTTAAGTAGGTGCACTTCAGAGCTCACAGAACTGGGTTGCAATGCTGTATTGTTATATCCTAGTCGGGTGGCTTTTGGCAAGTCTTTTCACCTTCCTTGGACTTAGGCCCTCACTTCCAAAATGGGAACAACTATCATATTTGTCTCATGGGATTGTTGTGAGAATTAAATGTGGAAAAATACTTTGTACATGGCATATGGTCAGTGTTCTAAAAATATAATACATTAGTGGCCCAGTGTACGAAATTCGTGCACATTAAAAGGGAATTAATTAGAGGAAATATTTTAATATTGCTATTTACCCTTTCCCTATAATAGAAATGTCAGAGGTGAAAGGAAATTAGTAAAATGTATGTGAAAACCTCCCTCCTGTCAGAGTCTGGGCCACGCTGCGGGACCCAGAGTCAAGTCCCTGCCCACCCGTCCTTGCCTTGAAATCACACAACACCCAGACCTGGCCGGCCCCACCCCTGTCAAGCCCTGCAGGGTGTAGGGGGCGCAGCCTCAGGTCCCCCATCAAGCCCCACTGGGCCGGGGAGCGGGGCAGGGGGGTGTTGGGGGGGAGTGGGGGGAAGCAGCCTCAGGTCCCCTGGCCCAGCCTCAGGTCCCCAGCTTGAGGGCACAAGGGCGTGATGACCATTTGCATATTAGCTCTTTATTGTATAGGGTTTTTGTAATGGATATATTATATCCATTCTTACTAATGGACAGACAGAGAGAGACGGGATGAAACTCTTGAAATTGGGACCTGCATAAGGACCCTAGTTCTGACTTACCTTGTCATTGTTGAAGAGCCTTCTTGAGCCAAGAAAAAGGAGAGTGACAAGGTAAGAAGAAAGGAGGAAGGAAGTAGTCAAGCTTTTTATGCCTATTAATTAGGCCTCAGGCTGGTCGTGGCTGGTTGAACTTGGAGGAACTCTTGGTATTGAGAGCCTAGAATCCCAGCTATTTAAGAAAGATAGATATCTGGCCGAAACCGGTTTGGCTCAGTGGATAGAGCGTCGGCCTGCGGACTGAAGGGTCCCGGGTTCGATTCCGGTCAGGGGCATGTACCTGGGTTGCGGGCACATCCCCAGTGGGAGATGTGCAGGAGGCAGCTGGTCGATGTTTCTCTCTCATCGATGTTTCTGGCTTTCTATCTCTTTCCCTTCCTCTCTGTAAAAAATCAATAAAATATTTAAAAAAAAAAAAAAAGAAAGATAGATATCTGTGCTTATATTCAGGTTACAACTTGTGAACAAACCTCTCAGCTCTCCAGGAGAATTATATCAATAAACTACAAGCGACTATAGAATTAGAGTTCATATCCTCTCCTTACACCTGAGGAAATAAGACTCAGAGAGATAAAAGGACTTGCCCAAGGTCACACCACTTAAGGGCCTACACAGAGAACCAGGTCATTTCACTCGAGATGAGAATTGTATGAAGTGCTGCAAACCCAGACAGTACTGTTAGACTGAAGGTTAAAAAAATGTCTTGAGTTGAGTCAAGTGGCTTTTTGAATATTGTAAAATGAAGCATTTGATTTTTCATGGAAAATATATCACATGGTGGTCTGGATACTAATGTTCCCTGAAAAAGAAATCATGTTAGTAGATGGGAGGGGACATGTACTCCGTCCCATTAAAAAGATCCACAAATCTGTTTAGGAAGTAACAGGCATTAAAACTTCCCCAGAACCCCAAGAGATTCAATAAAAATTCTCCAGCTGACCTCACCAGCCACTTTCAAAAGCCAAGGATGAGAAATGAGCCAAGAAGGGGTTCCCTGTTGTTGAAATTTTTGGTAAACAAGGGCCTTGACATCATGCAAGTGTCAAGAGCCAGATGGTGGCAGAACTTCTTAACAGTAGAAACTTCCCCAAAATCTAGTTGTCTCTGAGCAAGTATGGAACTCTGTGTCTCTCAAAGAATGTCTTGATTCTCAAAGGAGCCCAGCTCATCCTCCAGGCCTTGATCTTTCCAAAGGTCATATGAAGAACCTGTCTGAATCCCCTCTGTAAAGGCAGATATTGAAACCATTATCTATTATGTTATTTGATGTCACAAAGAGTGTGACCTTATAAGCATGCAAACAAGACACTGTGCTGGGCTGCATATCTGGCACTTTGGCCAGATGGGTCATGCTGTGCTGTCTGTTCCTAAAACACATAGATAGGAAGGTACTGACATCAGGCTAGGCCTTGATTTATTTTAATAAGTTACCTCATGGTCTCATGGCCCCTTCCCAGCACGCAGGCCTTCTTTCTCAGAAGGCCCGGAAGTCTCATTCCAAATTTGGGAGGCAAAAGACTGGAAAAAGTATACATAAAGAGAGTTTCCTCCATATTGGGGGGCCCAGAATTTGAAAGACACATTTTTCTCTGGGCCTCCACAAAATCTAATAATAAAATGTAACTCTTGCAGTCAGTGCTGCAGTTCAGCCTCTGCTTCGGCAGGGTGCTGTGACTGTAGTCAGCTGGCCAGCTTAATAAAGGCTCCTAAATTTAAATTCTGAGTCAGTGGTCTATCTTGCTGAGTGAACCCATAACAACACTTTGTGTGTGAAAGGGGGCACTATAAACAGGTTTCCTGAGACAATATGTATACACTGTGACTATCTTGGATGTGTGGTTACCCAACTTAGAAAAATCAACATGGTATTTTCCTATTGAAATGTAAAACTTGGAAGTATATGTTTGAACCAATGTCCTCCTTTTATATCAGACCATGGGGGAGGGAGCAGAGCTATGTAATCTGATATTTTTCCTTGTGCCTGGGCTTCCAGGAAGTTCAGTATTAAGTTTTATATCAATTGCAACAATCAACCCTAGTTTCTGATTCCCAGTACAACTACTTCCTCATCCTTTTACCCAACCTCATTCTCTACCTTTAACATACACACTCCTGGATCATGCTCCCCACATATCAAATCTTTATTTTAATAAGTTACCTCAAAATCCTTTGTAAGCAGGTTAGCAACACACATCCTGAATGTTCTAAGCAGTTTGACATCACATATTCAGCTTTATTTTCCTCATAAATGATGTGAAGTCCTAATAAATCCCACCATTTTGCCTTCCAAAATGAATTGTTTCATTAAGCAAGCACTTTTTGAATTCTTACTATGCATTAGAATGGTGATAGGAATATAATCAATCAATAAAATAGACTAAAATTCCTCTCTTTGTGAAGTGAGGCAGATTATTAATAAATAATAAACTCAACAAGTAAGCAACTTATATAAAAAGTTTTAGGATGAGAAGTGCAATAGAAAAAATATAGAACAGAGTAAGGGAAGTGGGGAATGTCAACCATTGGACAGCACAATTTAAGTGGGATGATCAGGGTGGACCTCATTGAGAAGGTAACCTTTGAGTAGGATGAACATATAATTTATCATCCAAATTGGGAAACTTTTAAGAGTGCAAGGGGAAGCTATTCATAATTATACTGGAAAACAGGTGCAAACTAAGACTGTCCTAAGCAAACAGGGATATACAGTAACCCACCATTTGAGCAAAAGCTTGAAGGAGGTGGGAGAATCAACATAGCAGATACCTCAGGAATAAGTGGTTCAGGCAGAGGAAACAGCAAGTTCCAAGGCCCTGAGGCCAGAGCATGCCTAGCAAGGTAGAGCAATAGCAAGGCATCCAGTGTGTTTGGAAGGATTAAGCAAAGGAAGAGACGTACAAGATGAAGTCAGAGAGTTGCTGGGGACCCTGTATGTGTAGGCCATTATAAGGGCTTTGGCTTTTTTTCTGAGAGAAATGGAAAGCCATTGCTGGCTCATGCTTTTCCAAGATTAACATTGGTTGCTGTGTTGAGACTACATGGTAGAGTTGGTAAATAGGAAAGCAGGGAGACCAGGTAGGAGGTAGTAGCAGAAGTGGTAAAAATTCAGATACTGGATAGGTATAGGTATAATCAACAGGGTTTTCTGTTGAATTGGATGTCAAGTGTAAAAAACAAACAAACAAAAAAACACACACACAAACAAACCAGGGTGTTTCTGGGGTTTGAGGCCTGAGCAAATAAGAAGGTGGAAGCACATTTACTAAGATGGGAAAGACTCTGGATGGAGCAAGTGGAAAAGGGAAGAGCTGTGATGGTCAGGAACTCAGTCTGGGACCTGAGAAATCTGAGTTGTCCCTATGAGATGGAGCTGTCCAGCAGGCCAGTGCCCATACAAGTCTGAAGTTCAAGGGATAGGTTTGGGCTAGAGAGCTACATTTCAGAGTCAGCAGCATGTGAATGCTATGTAAAGCCATGAGAAGGATGTAACTCCTCATGTCTCCCAGATTACCTCTTACACCTCGAAGCAATGCAAAAACCCTTTTGCAGGTTGAATTTGTGTTTCTGGACAAAATAAATCAGAAAGCTCATCCTTCAAGGCCCATCACCAATCTTAATTTTTCATGAAGTCTTTCCTAATTACTGCAGTCCCTATGGGATGCTCTTAATTTATATAATTGTCTGCCTCACTGATTCATCCATTAATAACTATCTGTTGAGCAAATTCTGTATGCAAGGCCCAGTGCTGGGTGCTGTGGGGTACGAGAAGCAAGAACATGTGGTTCCCACACTCAGAAAGCTGATGTCCAGCTGAGCAAACAGAACAAACATTACTCAAAGCACTGGAGAATATCAGGTTCTTTGAGGAGTCAGAGTCAGTGACATGGAGGAAGTACCTCTTTAGTTGAGTCTTAAATAAAAAGACAGCTTCTGGGAACACATTTTTTAAAAATTTAGGAGAGTGGATGGTCTCTCTCCTAAACATATTCTGGTTCTAAAAATCTGTACTTCTATGAATACTGAGAAACTGAATTTTTCTCCAGAGGAAGAGTGGAGTTGGGTGGGGGACACTTTGGAAGTGGCAGCCCAGGAATAAAAAGATGGGTGCAATGTCTTGGGGGGCAAAAATGAGCACAGGCGGGATAGGAGATAATGAAAGATAAGGTCTGGAGGAGACATTTCACATGGTGAGCAGCAGAAAATGAGTCTGCACATAAAGGAGCATCAGAGCCCAGCTTGTTCGATGTCATAGGCATGATGGTGGCATGATGAGCAGCTGTGTCACAGGGATAGACTGAAAGAAGGGGTGAACAAAAAGTGGAGGTGTGAAATTCTTGTCATTATCCAGACAAGAAGTAATAAAGCCTTGACCAAAAGAATTGATTAAAGATGAGATCTGCAGGAGACCTTTCAAAGAAAAGAAAGGGCATTGTGACAATGAAGGATAATACTTGCCAAGAAAGGGAAGCATGGCACCAAGATTCCACTGCTGAGAGGAGAAGAGCGGTGGTGGGGGCACTCACTGGTGGGCATGGGAATGGGCGTGGCATTGGTAAAGAAGGTTAGGTTGAATTGATTGAAGTAAGAGTGGAGCATCTAAGAGCAGGAGAGGGTCAAGGTTAGAGATGGAGAAATGGGAGTCTGCCATGTGGAGCTTAGGTATTAGTGCCCATCTGCCTGTTTTACCTCCCCACCTAGATGCTTGACATACTTCCTGCTTATATCCTTGCAGTCTGTTGGGAGGCAAAATAACGAAGTAATCAAACACATGGGATCTGGTATCAGATTTCCTCCATGTGATACCTGGTTCTACCCCACACTGGCTCTAGCTATGTGACTCTGGCAAGTTACTTAGCCTTTTTAAGCCAGAGTTTCTTCAGTAAAATGGGGGAGACAATAGTAATTGCCTCATAGGTATGAGTATTAAAATAGACTTTGCACATGGAAAGTATTCAATTATGTTGCTATTGATACACATGGTCACATTTCAATAAATATTCACTGATAGTAGTGAAAGTAGAGTCCGTGGAGCTAACATTTAAAATCATGCAATCCCCTAAACCAGTTCACCAAAGGGAAGGTTGGGGGAGAGAATGAACACTTACTGAACACCTGACATATGCCAGACACTTTGCTAAATGCTCAGTTGACCTTGACAACAACCCCAGAAGGTAGCTTTATCCTCATTTTATAGACTAGGAAGTAGAAGCTCATAAAAGTTAACAAGCTTTCCCAAAGTCATACAGCTAATAAATGGTATATACTTTATGCATTTAAAAATTCTAAAAGGACATGTTCCAAATTGTTATCTTCTTACTTTATAGAGCGCTATGTTACTTAAAATTTTTAACAAATATCTATTGTTCCTATAATCAGCAAAAAAAAAAAAAAAAAAAAAAGGTCTTTCTATTTTGGGTGTGGAAGGGAAATAGGGGGTGGAACTGGGCAGTCTCGGGTGGTTATCTAGAAGCGAAGAGTCTCGAGACTTTCTGGTAGAACAGCAAGCCTCTGCTGCAATGTTGCCCTGCGCCCCGAGGAAAAGAGTAAACTCTGTGCAGCACTGAGAATTTAAGAAATCAGGAGGGAAAGACAAAAAGGAAGATGGATGAGCGTGTAACGTATCTGAAAGAGATTTCCATCTAAGATTGTTAAAATAACAAAAAAAAGTTTTCATGCTTAAAGGGATAAACTTCCTTAATCTGTCACATACTCTTAATCCCTAGATGAGATGTCTCTGTTCTTGAAAAGTGGACACAACTTCCCTATATGTTGATCCCTAGGGCCTCAGACAAGGCACAACCAATGAATGTTAAAACAAACCAAAGCAAACCACAGAGGACTCGAAGAGTCTAGATTAATTCTGAGGTCAAAAGCTTGTTCTCATCACATCAAATAATAACCTCTGGAAAAATATGAGAGAAAATCCACTGTTAAAGGAAAAACCGCCTCTGTAAGGGGATGCTTCACTTAACTGAATGTTGCTTTTAAAATAGCATCTCTGATCAGTACCAAGTTATTTGTGTAATTCGAACCTGGTAATAATGTCAGATATGTTAGGCAACATTACTTCATCTAAAAGCTAATTTTTAAGTTACTGTGCTGTATTTCAAAGAAAGTAATTCATCTTTTACAGGAATCAGAGAGGTTTGCCCAGACTCCCAGGGAAAGCAGGGTGGTCTGTTAGAGAGCAAGATGTGGTGAATTAAATGCTATCTTGAAGAGAGAGAGAGAGAGAGAGAGAGAGAGAGAGAGATGAAGAAAGAAAGAATCTTTATAAAAGTTTACATTTCATATATCCCCTTCTAAAGAATTTTTATTTTGGCAGGTACATGAAAATGTAATTTAAGTCAACCAATAATTAACTTCTGAACATTGACTGTGTTCCAGGCATACAAAAATGAAGTCTCTTTTCTCAAGGAGGTCATAACTGATTGTGATAAATTATATCTAAACACACACACATACACACACAGTACTATGGGATAAAAGATAGGTAGCTATTAATTCTTTCATGGACCAAAACGAAGGACCTAGGAGGTCAAAGAAAAACTACCAAGAGATGCCTTGGGCTGAAGGCTTCCCAGCATATCAATGATCAATTTAGCATTCATTTTGCATCTTGCTGCCCATAGCCCTCTTGAGAGTCAAGAAATTAGGTCTGCTATTCCTAACTTTGCTTTAAGAACTCTGCCTGCTATTCTTAGCTTTCAACAAAGTCTGGTGGGAAAGCAAAGGGAATTCTGGGCCTTAAGAACAGATTGAATAATTAACAAAAAGAACAGATTCAGGCATTTTTATCCCAGACAAATTTTAAAACCTTCAACTTGAGAGAATAGAGGCAAGATTAAGAATTAGCTTCTTGCTCTAGTCAGTTTGGCTCACTGGTTAGAGCATCAGCTTGCAGACTGAAGAACCTGGGGTTCAATTCTGGTCAAGGGCACATACCTCAGTTGCAGGCTTGATCCCCGGGCAGGTTGGAGCACGTGTGCAGGCAACCAGTTGATGTGTCTCTCTCACATCGATGTTTCTCTCTGTCTCTCCCCCTCCCTTCCACTCTCTCTAAAAATATATATAAATAAAAATAAATGGAAAAAAATACTTCTTCCCTCCAATAGGAAGCTGATGTTACTTGGTAGATATGGAAAGGGAAGGAATAACAATTCCCACCTCACCTCACCTTGACCTCCACTCCCTCCAAAGAAATAGTGTCATCCCAGCATGTGTAGGATCCCTAAGAGATGGGGATGGAGGAGGCTGGGGTCCTCTTTGCACACTTAAAAAAAACCTGAATCCAGCTACCTCTCTTGGGTTCCACCCCTACCTCAATGTAGTTGGCAATGTCTGGGACCATGAACTTAGAACAAATCGGCTGGTAATCTCCCAGCTCACCTGCAATCCAACACGGGTTCACGTGCCCACACACTGAGAACTAGGTTGCTCATTTGTTCATCAGGTTGGTCTAAAAGATGAGTCCACATTGTCTGAGGTGACCAGAGAGCTCCCTGCTTGATGGTAATGACCCAGATGACAAGAGTTGCTATTGTTTTCCTTGAAAACTGGCAAGTTCATCAGTCTCCCGTGGCCTGTCAGTATGACCAGTGGGTTCTTCCTTAGCACCTTTGGCTACTTTCAAAACTGAAAATCCTCAGGTCCCCGAGTTGGAACACCTTCAGTCCTTCCCAGTGAAGGAACCATTGATTTCCCTAGTGCTATCTGGCTTCTGGGTTTGTCATCTCATCTGCTGCCTCGAAGGCATTTAGATAATAGTTGTTGTTATTGAAAGTGATTAAAATACAACAAAACAAAACCTTAGAAGCCTTGACCTTTTTGGGTGATCTCTTAATTACCAACTTCTCATCTGCCTCTAATAAAGGGGCAATGTGTTTCTTTATCAGCACCGTGTGTGTGGTTTCCCTAAAAGACAGTCTTCTATTGTCTGTATGTGTCTAATAAATTGGATCTCTTCCTTGGGCTGTGGTATGAAGCCAACTGCTTCAGAAGGACAGATTCCACAAAATGGTAGATACAATGCATCATTGTGTGGCCTAATCCACATTGGGTTACAGTCTTTTTAGAGTTTCTCTCTTCACTCATGAGTGTTGTGTTTTTTTTACCACACCTTGCAGACTACCAGCTTTCAAGACCCATGCTCCTCCTTCCCCAGGAACCCTTTTCTGGTTGTTCCAGAGAAAAGGCATGGGCAGCTCATGAAGACTAGACCACTATCATCATGGTGGCTTCCAGAGCCACCTGCCAGGTCTCCAGCACTCATTCATGGTGAATCCAGGGTCACAGTGATTTGGGAGTCAGATGATGGCCAACTGTCAACCAGGATGTCTCTTCAGGACCACCTTGTCGTATTGGTACTCAGAAAAAGAACCAAATCCTTATTACTGAGGTGGCAAGTTCCACCTCAACTTCGTGGCAAAAATAAAACGAGGATACTGGGAATTAAACTAAAATTTTATTTTTTCTCATTTAAATACAACAAAACAAAAACCTTAGCAGCTTTGACCTTTTTGGATGATCTCTTAAAGACCAGTTACCAACTTCTCCTCTGCCTCTGAGGAAAGGGACAACGTGTTTCTTTATCAGCTCCTTGTGTGTGGTTTCCCTAAAAGACAGTCTTTTATTGTCTGTACGTGTCAATAGAATGCGGAGAGTTATACTTTATGGAGTAACTCCAGCCAAGAGATCATCTTAGGATATTCATTCTAACTTCAGTTAGCATAAAGGATTATCCAAAGAACAGTACAGGAGTCCAGAGGCTAGCCATAAGCTAAAGAACGCCAGTAGATAAGAACATGGTTCAGAATCTGGGTTCAGGTCCTGACATAACCTCTGACCAGCTTACGGAGAGCTAAGCCAAAGCATCCTTAACTGCTAAACAGAGATAATAATACAACCTACCTCACTGGGTTGTTCTAAGGTCTCAATGCAATGACAGGTAAAAGGCACTTTTCTCCATGCTTAGCACACAGCAAGCACTCAATCAATGTTAGCTGTTACTATTTTTCTACCTCATAGCATTGTATCTGGCACGTAGTATATGTTCAATAACCATTCATGATTGGTAGTGACTAAATGGATGCAGGGCCTGGGATAGAAACTAACAGCAAGCCCTACCAGAAAAGAAGAAGGAGAGGCTGACTGGGCTAGTCTAAATTTAGCTTTCTTTGGTCTGGTTTTTTCTGGAAACGTGAACAAAGCAGAGGTTGGCAGTGGTTATGGCAAAGGCAGAGGAAATGGAGCAGGAGAGCATTTCTGACAAACCCCACTTGCTTCTAAGTTGCCACAAAGATGATTTTGGGTTTTAGAGTGTAGCCAAGGGGCTTGGGTGGGAAGACAGGACAGGGGTGAGGCTGGACAAAGTAGCTTGGCATCAAATTTTTTTAAAAGCTAAACAAATGAAAGGAAAAATCTGGTAAGTAAGTCTGTACAGCTGTAGTTTTATAATAATAATAAAAATCTTGATTGTAACCATTAAGGGTACCTCCTCAGATCAGATTCTGATCTAAAACCAGAATTCCTTACCTGGAGTTCATACATTTCTGGGGGTTTATGAGAAAGATTTGAGGGAACCCACCAACCATCCAAACTTGTATCTAAAATTCTGTGTGTTTGTTTGTATGATCTTGTCATGAGAGGAAAGAGAAAGAAATGGGGCTCAGAGCTATTATCAGATTCTCTAAATACTCTGTGACCCCAGCATTTTAAGAACCCCGAATTCTCTAAGAACATATGGACTTCATCAAGTCAATACAAGAATTGTTGGGAAATAGCTACATTGTGAAATGAGAACTATGTTCCACTTACCATATTGTGAGCTTAAGCATAAATTATACAGTGATAATATAACTAGAGCATAGTGGTTAAAATGGAAGTTTCTGGAATCGTTAGTTTTGCTTCAAAACCTAGCTAAACAGCTTAGTAGTTGTGTGACCATGGGCAAGTTAGTTAAACCGTTTATTTCAGTTAGTTATTGCTGCCTAACAAACTGTCTCCAAATTCAGTGACTTAAAATAATCATTTTTTATTACTCACCAGTCTGGCAGTCAACTGGGGGTTGGTTGACCTAGGCTGGGCTTGGCTGCTGACAGCTCTGCTCCACATGTCTCCCACCCTCTTCTTGGGACCAGAGGACTAGCCCACCTATGTTCTCTTGGCAATGGCAGAGGCCCAAGAGAGCAGCAGAAACATGCTAAATCTCTTGGGCCCATGC
This sequence comes from Myotis yumanensis, assembly GCF_028538775.1. Taxonomy (NCBI): domain Eukaryota; kingdom Metazoa; phylum Chordata; class Mammalia; order Chiroptera; family Vespertilionidae; genus Myotis; species Myotis yumanensis. The sequence goes on from NW_027223761.1 coordinate 21,423,704, forward strand.
TCCAGACTGGTACAGTGGCACTTTTGCCTCATGCTGTTGGCCAAAAGAAGTCACATAGTCAAACTTGGTGTCAGGGGGTTTGGAAATAAACCTGCCTCCTTTTGTGGAAAGAATGACAAAGTTATATTGCAAAGATAGTAGATATGGAAAGGAGAGACGAATTGGGGTCACTATTGCAATTTCCATCCTCTACACCTCTGTTCTCCCCAAATGGAGCAATGATAGATCATGCCTATAGCATCATTGGAGGATTAAAAAGATCCTGTATGTTAAAATGCTTTTTACAGTGCTTGGCACATAGATGTTCAATATCACATAATATCTCATTATTATTAACAACTATTTTTATTGCTACACATTCTGTGCTGTAGTCAGGCGGAGAGGATGCCTGGGTGCCTCTTCTACTTGCCCACGCTCTCCCCTTCCGATGTTGATTCTATGGGCCAATGCCCTTGCTAAAACCACAGTGAAGGGCATCCTGCAATATAACCAGCCTGTACTCTACAACAATGTGAATCATGAAAGATAGAAGAAGGCTGAAGAGCCACCTACGTTACAAAACATTAAGGGGACATGATGACTAAATGCAATGTGCCATCCTAGATTGAAATGGGGTGGGGAGATCTACCTAAAGGGACATTATTGGAACCATGAGTGAAATTGAATATGGACTTTAGGTTAGATCAGAAGTCAGCAAACTACAGTCCTTCAGCCAAATCCTGCCTGCCATTCATTTTTATAAATAAAGTTTTATTGGAACACAGCCAAGTCCATTTGTTTATGCATTGCTGACAACTGCTTTCATACTACTTTTGTGACAGGTACCACAGGGCCTATTTACAAAAAATAATTACTATGGGGCCCTTTACAGAAAAAGTTTGCCTATCCCTGGATTAAATAAAAAATTTTGCTGAATGTTCTAATTTTCTTATTTTTACTGAGGTTAGGTAAAAGAATGAATTTGTTCTTAGGAAATCCACACTAAAGTATTTTGGGATAAAGTGGCATCGTGTCTGCAGCTTGCCCTCAAATAGGGAAAGAAATTATAGAGAGAGGAGGTGGTGAGGAAGATAATGATAAAGTAAATATGCAAAATGTTAACCACTGGTGATTCTGGATAATGAGTATGCTCTTGGGAGTTCTTTGGATATTTTTTGCAACTTTTCTGCATATTGGAAATTTTCTCACAAAGGAAAGGGTTTTTAGAAATTGCAGGGGCTTTGCCAAAAGTAATGCTAAGGAGATCCTTTTTCATTGATGTATTTTGTCAAATGCCCACTGCTCCTCCTTCACTCCTCTCCCCAACAGCTTCTCTCTCGATTTGCTTGGCCCTGTGGCTTTCCGCTTCCTTCTAACCTGGACACGGTGTGCCTGGGCCAGCTGCCCCTGTGTTATGTGGGCCTGCGGTTCTGTCCCATGGCATCTCCATCTTCTTGGTAGTTGAATAGTTTCAGGATTGAGGTTCAATTTGAAAAATTCCCATATAGAATTCTATGAAACACCCTGTATGTCACTACTGCACCTGGCTGCTGGAGCCCAGGGTGTTTTAACAATTCTGCCCCCACTGTCACATCGGCCACGGGCTGATCGAGTGAAAAACTTCTGGTCTCCCTTCAGCCATGTTGCTTTCCTATGTCAGGTTGAGGAATCTTGAAACAAGGTGGTTGATACCTATTATTTTCTTCTCTGCAGAGTCTCAATGGGACAGAATTTCACCCTAAGGTGTGGGCTTTTAAAACTCCTTTGCCTTGAGATGTGCTGGTACGAGTTTAAAAGTTGGCTTATTACTCTAGGGTCACAGCGGGAGCTATTCTCCTCTCTGTGGACAAATTGGGCAGGGCTGGCCTGAAACCTTAAAGAGAAGGCAGGGAAAGGCTCTCTCGTTCCTCTTCTCGGGTATTATCTCATTTTGTCCACACAGCAACCCGGGGAAGGATGTGAGACACATATGTTCATTTCCATTTACTAGGGCAGAATGCTGAGGCTTGGAGAAATGAACAAACTTCTCACCTGGCTTCCATGGTTACCAGCGATAGCACCAGGAAGACAGAGAGAGAGCACGTGGTGTCCTCAGAAGAACCAGGAACGAGAAGCCAAACCCCCGGGCATTAATCCTAGTTCTGAGGTGACGGGACTGTGGATACTTTATTTAATGCCTCAGAACGTCAGGTTCCTCATCTGCAAAACCAGAGCTGCAAAATCTACTTCCAGGATTGGTTGTGAGGCTTACGTGGAAGACCAGTGAGCACCTCCTCCGGTGTCTACCAGACTCAAAAACAGCCTTACCTCCCTTTCCCGAACCTCTCGCCACATGCACTCTCCTTTCCCTGGGGGTTGAATAAAAATCAGTCCCTCCGGAGGGCTCTCCGTCCACGTTAGCTAATGTGACCCTTCACATTCTAAATGCTGAATTCACAAATGGAGTCAGGAGAGGGTTTACTGCTAAATAAAAGGCTGTGCCCATGAGGATCATATTTGCTAAGCACAGCTTGGGAAATATGCGCTAGGAAACCTAGGGCAGCCTGTTTACTTCTTTATGATTTTTTTTAGGGCAGCCTTGGATGTTTTTTACATTCTTGTTTTTTTAATTCTATTTTTATTGATTTCAGAGAGGAAGGGAGAGGGAGAGAGAGATAGAAACATTAATGATGAGAGAGAATCATTGATTAGCTGCCTCCTGCACACCCTCCACTGGGGATCAAGCCCACAACCTAGGCATGTGCCCTTGACCAGAATCAAACCTGGGACCCTTCAGTCCACAAGCCGACACTCTATCCACTGAGCCAAACCAGCCAGGGCTACATTCTTTTTCATACTCTAAATATTTCTTAGGTTAAATATCTGACATCTGATCTCATAAAGGCCTAAAGAAGGGGGTAAATCAGCCTCATTTCTAAGAATGACAGGAGGTAGAGTTAATGTTTTTATTATTAGAATCGTAAAGCATCAAATATTAAGGCTTCATAAACATGGCCATATACACTGATAACTGACCAGTGCCCACCAGCTACAGGAGCCTAGAACAGAGTCCTGGAGACTGAACTAGAAGGAGGGAGCTGGTGTGTCACAGACCTGCCTTAGTCCTCAGTCATAAACAAGAGGCTTTAGAGTTCTCACTGCCCCAAATGGAGACCTGGTTTGGGGACCACCTGCGGCTGCCCAGGATGTTTTGGCCCAAGCGCTCCGGATGGACCAGATCTCAGGCTGCAGTGCTCCTCAAGCTTGCCTGGACCCTGCTCCCCAGACATGACTAAGTGTGTCCCTGGTGCTCTTGAATGTCTGGTCAGCCAAGGTCCCAAGAGAACCCTGGCCACCCGGGAGGTCAGTGGGCTGGACTCCTCACCCAGCCAGTCTATTATCAGAGATGTGGCCCAAGGTCATGAAGAATTTGTGTGTGTGTGTCAAGCATAACCTCAGAAAGGCCACTTCTCTCACACCAAAAGGGCAAAGCCTCACCCTGCCGGGTCACAGAGGCCATTTTTAAAAGTTAAAAATGAACCCGAGTGAAGGAGTCATTGTCCTGGGGACAGAATGGACGGTTTGGGGGAGAAAGTGGCCTGGACTTTGTGTCTCTAGAGTGACAGGGGAAGTGGTCTTCTTTTATTCTCCCACTTTAGGTTTCTTTCTAACCACATCTCCTTGGCAGCTCCCTGTCATTTTCTCAAGAGAATAGAGGTTGAAGCGGAGAGGGCGGGGGGTCATCAAGAAGGTGGGGCATGATTCAGGCATTGCATGGAAAGCATATTTGGAGTCAGGGGAAAGCTTCTGGCCTCATTAGAGATGATTCACCAGAGCTTAGGGGCAAGTCAGGATCCTGGGGGACCACACTATCATTACCCCCCACATCTGGGGGAGGCACAGGCCCAGGAGGCTGGTGGGAGGCTGCTGTCAGACCAGTGAGGAGCAGAAAAGTCAGCCCTGGTGAATTTCCTAAGAGCCCAACTCTCAGTAAGTTTCTGTCACCCCTGAGCTGTTCTTTAAACCCCCTGAAGGAGTTCCCATTCTCTGTTTTGGATATATGAAACAGAGGACATCTGTTTTTAAAATGAAGTGTGTCTCTTTATTTTCCCCTTCTATGGCACCCCTAGGTGCCATAATAGGCTAGTGGGCCCCCAAAAGAGTTGGTCCTGGTCCCCTGCATTCAGGCAGGTTAGAGTTGCCATCTCTGTTTCAGAAATCTCAGAGAGGTTAGGCACTTCCCCAGGGTCACACAGCTGGAAGGACTGGAGATTTGTAGGGAAAGAATGAGGTGGGGCTTCCATTCTCCAGCTCAGAGTGGCCCAAGTAGGAAGCCTCTCTTGGCCTCTGTGTGCTGTGGGCTGGCAGCTTCTGAAAGGAGGAATCTCTGAGTCCATGTTTCCTTGGTCCCGGAGGAAATCAGGAAACAAAAAAAAAAAGTAGGAGAGGTCTCAAGAGCCTCTACAGGGCCTCCTGAGAGCACTGAGCTGCAGACGGGAAAAAAAAAAATGCTACCCCTTCATGTCTACCAGGACACAATGGAGGGGGGCATTCAGTTTCTTACTTGTCCCTGACCGGAGCAGGGCCTAAAGGGCACCTCTGTCCATGTGTCTAATTGGGGATCTGGGAGGTTCCTCTCTCCATCACACTGGGGACAGACATGGGGCTACACATGCCCTCTGTCTCTTCAGAGGATGTGCAGCTCCATGTAATTACACCGTGTTCAAGCTGGGTAGAACGGGATTGTTGGAAAAGCCCCATTGATTGAGGGCTTGTGAATCGCTGGGCTCCAACTGGGACAGCTGATAATGATAATGACCTTGCATTTATACAGACCTTTTCATCCAGATGGATCCATAGAGCTCAGCAGAATTTACAACTGGTTGTACAAGTGCAGAGCCAAAGTCTGCCCTCTGCGAGGTGCTGCCAGCTCCCACAGAGACTGCGATACTGCTGGGGGTCTCGGTCAACACTATCCCTCCAGCAGGGGCACGTTCTGGGTCCATGCTCAGAACAAAACAGGCTGCTGGGGGCAGCTGCATGGCTGGGGCCATGGGGAGCTGCATCTGTGCAAAGGAAAACAGGATTCGGCTCTTTGCTGAGTGCAGAACCCCTCCCCTGCACACCTGGCAGGATGGGGGTGGGGGTGAAATTTGAGGAGAGAACTGTGTCCCAAAAAATCTACTCAATGCTGCCTCCAAATCAGCATTTCCCTAAGTGTGTTCCACAAAACTTTAGTCCTGCCTACAAGATACTCCTCAAACAGGAATAAATTTGGGGAAGTTTAGGAAAGACATCAACTGGATCCCCTACCTGGCGAGTCACAATGCCTGTGAGCATATTAAAGGTTCTGAGATGTCCTGAAGGTAAGAAACCTATGGTACACACTTTGACCTAATTTGCTGCATATTTGGACCAGTCTGAATTAAGTTTTCCATTTTTATGTTTTTCAACCAAAAATGTACCCTGTAGTAACCATGGGGAAACTAAGGCCCAGAGAAGGATGCCACGTGCTAGACTCACACAGCAACTTGGTGGCAAAGCCAGGGCCCAACCTTGAACCTTGACCTGACTGCCTGACCCATTATCTACACTAATAAGAGAGAAACATGCAAATTGGTCACTTCGCTATGCCCACCAGCCAATTAGGATGAGTATGCAAATTAACCCAACAAAGATGGAGGGTTAATTTGCATACACAGGTGCGAGCAAAGACTGAAGATGAAGACGACTGAAGACTGAAGAGGGCTTGCTTCTCCGCTGCGGCCAGACCAAAGGCCCAGGTCCCAGGAGCCAGAGGAAAACTGGTGCAGGCAGCCAGGGGAAGGAAGGCCTAGTGCATGAATCTTCATGCAACAGGCCTCTAGTATATGTATAATTATAAATGTCATAATCTATTTCTTTATGATAAAAAACATACAGAAGATGTACAGCAACAAAATTCTGTAAAACTCCTGCCTGAGTTCTTGGACTCCATGCATCTTCTGCTTTTTTCAGGTAAAACTTTTTCTAGATGTGTAAGATGATGCCCTGTCATTTGGGGTCTGGAATATTTGTGAGTTAACAACATCCACGGGAAGTTCTACAGCATTCTTATATGCTCATCAATGAATGCGCCACTCCCCACCCCCCACCTGCACACATACACACACATGCACATATATAAGAAACAAATATCCGAGAGACCTAAGATGAGTAGAAAATAAACTACTGAGGAGTATGACCCTATACCCACACCGTTCAGTACAGGAGCCACTAGCCATATGTAGCTCTTTAAAATTGTAGTTTAAATTTATTAAAATGAGAAAATAATTCAGTTCCTCAATTACCCTAGTCTTATTTCAAGTGCTCAGTAACCACATGTGGCTGGTGGCTACTATATTGGACAGTGAAGATTAGAACATTTCCACCGCAGGAGACAGTTCTATGGGACAGTGATGCTCTAGGCACGGGTCCCTGTTGTACTTTCCTCAGGGCGGTGTATAACCCTAGTTTTCTTCAAAGAGCAGAAAAACTTGAATGCTGAACAAAAGTACTTGCAGAGTAACTTTACCTGCCAAATGCAGGAGTTAAAGGCATGATCACAGAATGACTGAAAGGCACACCAGTAAGACCCAGATAATGTGGCAGCCACCTTCTTACCTACTTCCTGCCTCCACGATCCAAAGTGAACTATCACCCCCATCACACAGACCACTCCACACCAAGACGTGAGTAATTTTATGTTGTGTGGATGTTTGGGGTCTTCTTAATCTCTTTTACTACATTTATCTTGATAAATAACCACTATTTACCTAATATCTGATTACTTGTCCTTGTAGCCTTCTAGTTGGCTTTTGAACCAGATGATGAATATGCATGGTTGATTTCTTTTCAACAGCTGTTCAGTAACTCTTTACTCAGCCCTGACTTGGCAATATTACTCCCAAGGTCAACTTCATTTACTATCTTGTTGTTTGTTTGTTTAAATCATAGACAAGTTTTGGGAGCAATTTTAGGTTCACAGGAAAACTGAGCAGGAAATACAGAGTTCCCACATATCCACTCCCACGCACCCCCACTACCCTTCCTACAGCCTCTCCACCATCAACACCGTGCACCAGTGTTACAGTCAATGAACCAACACTGATGCCCAATTATCACCCAAAGTCCATAGTTGACCTCAGGGTTCATTCTTGGTGTAATACAGTCGATGAATTGGACAAATGTATAATGACTTGTATCCACTATTATAGTATCATACAGAATAGTTTCACTGCCCTAAAACTCCTCTGCATGCTCTGCCTTTTTATTCACCCCCACCCCCATTCCAGCAAACAAACCCGGTTTTCTTTAAAAACTCTATTCACTTTCTGGACATTCTTAACCCTAGCTGCTGCTGACAGCAGCCTTATAAAGCTGCGAAGACAGCAGATGTGTTTCCCGTCTTCTAGCTGGAGAGACTGAAATCCAAAAATCACTACAGAGCCGTGGCAGGCCAAGAGATGGAGCCCCTGATGCTGACTTTGCTCTGACTCCCTCTCTCAGCTCAGCCCTCTAGAGGCCTCCCCCTCCTCTCATTTGTCACCATGACCTCATCCTCCCTACTGTGCAGCCTCCTAGCCAGACCCGGGCAGCAGGAGCATCACTGCTGCTGATTTTGTTCTGGGATTCAGATGTTCATTCTTTTCTCAGGATCCCCCAGGTTGCTCAGACAGAGTGGCTGCCAGTCAGCCCCAAGAGCCCTGGAATTTGGCCTCAAACCAAGTTTGTCTGGGGCCAGGGCCCTTCCTCTCCAAGCCCAGGCTGGCAGTGAGAGGGGAAAGACAGACCCAAACGCCTCGGCTGAGGGAAGAGAGTGTCAGACCTGAGTTTTAACTTCCAGCTTTCTTCAAAACCCTGGGTTCAGTCTTACATTCTCCTCAGGAGGCGAAAGTGTGCAGTGTTTCCCTCTAAGCAGAAGCATGATTTTCTCTGAGCTCCATTATCCAGAGTGAGCCCAGTTTCTAGGCTTTTTTCCAACTGTCCTGCTATGACAGAGCCTCCCCTTCCCCCATAGTAACAGAACTTTCAGCTGGGCACCATGGCCACCCAGAATAACTTTTTACTTCTCTATTCCCCTTGCAGGTAAATGTCACGTAAATTCTAGCATTGAGATTTGTGCAGGACTGGGGTATGCAACTTCTAGGACGAGAGCATGAACTTGTCTCCTTGCCTTTTTCCTTCTGGCTGGCATGAGGCATGATGGCTGGAGTTAGAGCAGCCGTCTTGAGCCATGAGGCAGTCTTGAAAATGCAAATGTGCATAGTAGATAAGAGGAAGAGCCCAAATCCCTAGCACTCGGTAACATCGCATCGGCCCTGGGTCATCATTCTGGCCTTTACCAAGAGAGAGAAGTGAAGTTCCATTTTATGTAAGCCACTTATTTTGTTTTTCTGCCATTCACAGATGAGCTTAATGCTGACTAATATATCTTCCCCATGTGTTAATATTAATAACAATAATAAGAAAAACAATAATTACAACTCTGAACACTGATTATCTTCCAGGCACTGTGCTTGTTAAATATAGAATCTCATTTGATCCTCACATATCACTAAGAGTTAGAAAGAATAAGTTAGAAAAAAATAAGTAACATGCTTAAAGCAATACATTAATAAATGCAAAGGATGGAAGTCAAAACACTAGAACAGGAAGGAATAAGGCCAGGAATTAGGAAAGGGAGAGAAGCAGAAAGTCAGGCAAAGGGAGAATGTAACCCAACAACCTTCTATCCCAAACTGTACAACCAAGTGCCTGGAGCGCCACAGAGAACCCCCAGGACTGCCTCAGGATATTTTAAAATTTCAAGGGAAACACAGCAGTACCTGACATCTGTCAGGCCCAGCGCAAACCTCTAGCTCGAGGAAACTCACAGTCACAGCATTGTTTATTGTACTACATTTCTGGAAACTCTGTAACTATTGGGGGAAAGTTGCCTGGTCTCTGCTGAGGATGCTAAGCAGGTAAGAAGAAAGTCTAGAGTGGCTGGTGGCCATCCCTGATAATGAAGCCGAAGCAGAAGAAGAGCCAAAAGGCACATGAGAGATATGTCTAATACCATCGTTTGGGCACCTATATCAGCCATCCCTGAAGTCTTGCTTTCCCAGCATCATAAGTGCCTTCCCACTTTCTTAATTAAACCGCTTTGAAAGTTGGCCAATGGGAAGGAGCTGGAAAGAAAAGGGTCTTCCATTTGAAGTAATTCTTTAGACACCAATTTATGGGTTCCTACAGTCAGGTAAGAACTTTTAAGAATTAGGATGAGAAGGGCTGAAGTGAAGAGTTGATATTATCTATTATGGTGCTCCTAGGACCTACCGACAGCTACTGTGTGACGCACTAGCCATGGTGGTTTCAGAAGACATCTCCCCACCACTTCAGTGTTGAGATGTCCACATTATTTCCCAAGTTGACCATCCAGTCTCCTGTCCTTACCGACAGTGATCTCTCCTATATAAATGTTAATCCACCTGCCCCATAAACCAGTTTAGGGCTAGGACTGAAGGCTGTTGACTGTTCCCAGTCACTTAGTATATGATTTTGGATGGCTTTCTTGTCAAGCCTCTGCTTTCTCAACTATAAAATGTGAATGTTAATCCCTCTTCCAAGCTTGTGGTTATTATACTACAAAATGTATGCTGATGCACCACACTACTCAGCCCATAGTACACACTTGGTCATTGTGAGTTCCCTCCCTCCCTTTTATGTATACATGGCTGGGCACGCAGGATGCTTAATAAATTTATACAGGAGGATTGATTGGTCCTTCTGAAGAGTAACCCAAATTAGCATTGAATTTATTTAGTTCATTTAACTCTCATCAAAGCAAATGAAAACTAGGTTAAGACATCAAGACCTGAATGATCTCTCAAACTCAGGATTTTCTGAACACCTTCCACATGCCAAGCACCACACCTGGCTCAATAGTACAGGGGTAAATGTGACATATCCCTGACCTCAGGGGTCCCTAGTCTACATTTGACTCATTTGACTATTGGATATGAATAGATGAGGATTTTTTATAGAGCAAAGGTGCTGCTTTACAAAAAGTCCGGCTTTGGGAATTAGAAATAACATAAAGGACCTTTTATTCCACCACCTTTCCACTCTCGCCTGAAATTCACAACCTTGATACAACATACCTATGATTGTTCAGCCCGTGCTTGAATACCTCTCCTGATGGGAGACTTGCCTCCTCCACACGTGGCCTAGTGTGTCTTCGCACAGTTCCAATCATGAAAAACTACAGGTAGGAAGTTTTCCTTGACCTGAAAGGGTCAGCTATTCTATCAGCTCTCTGCCTGTATCTGACAGAGAACAAAATGGGAATTAGATGTGTGTGGTGGTTTCAGCATGAGACAGTTACTCGGTTTAATGCCAAATACAAAACAGAGAAGAAGGGGAATGTATTTGCCAAAGGCAGCCCTCCCCATGGGCTTTGGCTGGGCCCCAAGCTGTCTGACAAAGAGCCACAAAGATGGCATGGTCCGAGCACATCAACCAAGTGGATGCCTTGAGCCAAGGGTGGAAAAATAATTTGGCCTCCACGAAAACTATTTTTTAAATTATTATTAACGGTGCCTCTCCAATAGGTGTCTGCTTCCCATTTCACTTTTTATTTTCTACAAATAGCTCACTTTCCTAGTCATGGAAAACTTTGATCTTCAACATTACCCTTTCCCCAACATCAGTTTCCTCAGTCTAGACCTGTGCAGTCCAACATAGTGGCCGCTAGCCATATTTAAGTAAAATTTAACATTCAGTTCCTCACTCAAACAAGTCACATTTCAGGTGTTCGGTAGCCACCATACTGAACAGCACAGATGGAAAGCATTTCTGTCATTTCTGTTGGGCAGCCTTAGTCTGCTTTAGAATGACTTTGACCTTTATCTGCTTATCGGTACTATGGAGTAAACAAACATGAGTTTTTAACCAAACAGTCCTAACATCTAATCCCAGCTACAAATCTTAGTAACTGTGTAGCTTTGGACAAGTAATTGGATCTCTGTGAGCCCCACTTCAAATCCCTCCTCCCATAGATACTGTTCAGGGTGCCTCATCCACACATTATCTGCACCTCTCGTTACATCATTGGCAACACGCTGCCTTAGATCTGAGTTACTGATGCATGTTTCAGCCTGACAACCAGCCAATGAGCTCCTAGAGGTACCCTCATCTCTGCTCCCTCCCGAGTGCAAAACACAGTGTCAAGCTCGGGGTAGGGCTTCAACTGATAGTAACTTGAATTAAATCACCTTCAGTGTAATGTAGGCAGATTTAAATAGGGTGCAATCAATGATTTCTCTTTCTGAATCCGAGAAAACCCCCCCAAGACTGGAATAAATAAGAGTTCAGTTAAATAGCACACTAGTGGGTCACTATAATAACAGTATAGTAGCAAATGTTGAATGAACATTTACCATGTACCAGGCATTGTGCTAAGTGTGTTACATATTTTTTAACATTCACAGAAATAAGATAGACATAAGCATCACTCATTAATTTGCAGATGGGGAGCTGATTCATAGAGGTTGGGTGATTTCCTAGGCCCTAGGCCGTGGTCAGCAAACTGCGGCTCGCGAGCCACATGTAGCTCTTTGGCCCCTTGAGTGTGGCTCTTCCACAAAATACCACGTGCGGGCGCACATGTACAGTGCGATTTAAACTTCGTGGCCCATGCACAGAAGTCGGTATTTTGTGGAAGAGCCGCACTCAAGGGGCCAAAGAGCCGTGTGTGGCTCGCGAGCCACAGTTTGCCGAGCCGCAGTTTGCCGAGCCGCAGTTTGCTGACCACTGCCTAGGGCACACAGCCAGTCACAGGTGGAGCTGATGTTGAACCGATTTAGGCTGACTACAAGAGCACAGGCTGGGCGACATGACTCAGTGCCGTCCTGTGGAACACTCATGCTGCTGCCTTCATCCTGGAGCTGCAGGGGCTGAGCCCTAATCACCAACAGGATGCCTGGAAGGTTCCAAAGCTTGGATTTGCACAGTCAAACCTGCGTTAAGTGTCAGGCTTAAGTGATGAAGGGTGAGGATATTGACACTGGATAGAAATTGGCCCTGCCAGTGTGGCTCAGTGATTGAGTGTCAGACCATGCACTGTTAAGTCTCCTATTCAATTCCTGGTTAGGGCACATGCCCAGATTGGGAGCTCAATTCCTAGTAGGGGATGTGCAGGAGGAAGCCGATGGATGTTGATATTTCTCTCTCATTGATGTTTCTATCTCTCCCTTTCCCTTCCCCTCTCTCTCTCTCTAAAAAAAAAATCAATAAAAACATATATTTTAAAAAAGAAATTGGGTTTGGTATTGAGACTTAGCTTCCCAACTATTTTTTTTTTAAATCCTAACAAACACTCAGTATATCTACCATCAAACTATGCATGTATATTCACTTTGACTTAGCAATTTCTCTTTGATAAATTTATTCTAAGAGACTTATCAGAAATGTGAATGTACCCCAGTTTAGCACAAGGAAATTCATTATAGTATTATGTGTGGGAGGGAAAAAAAATAGAAACAAGCCAAATGTCCAAGAATTGGGGATTGATTAAATAAAGCATGTTTCCTTCCTAAGTTGCAAAACTAGTCATTCAAAACACAGTGGTGAAGATATGGACTTAATGCCATGGGACAGTCTTGAGCCATATTGATGGGATGGGGGAGAAGCTGGTGACAAAACAGTGTGCAATTTTTGCTAAGCGGTGGTAGAAAGAGTCTCTAGATTCTAGAAGGAAAAGTACCAAAGGTTAGCTCTGGCGGAAGAACTAAGGTGATGTTTTCCCTTCCTCTGTTTATGTATATTTTCTAGCTTTCCTACAATATATATATATATAATTTCTTGTGGAATTAAACATTTATTTATTTTTAAATCTGGCTTTTAAAAATCCGTCATTTCACAATATCTACCTGTATTGGATCATTGTGTTGACTCACAGGTTAGTTATATCCCAGTTTAAAAGAAATCTTTCTAAGGAGCCACTTTTGAAATCCTCACTTCCGGCCCTCAGCCCAGTTCCCACTCGGCTCAGTCGGAGAGACTGCCCTGCCCTGGTAGTCAGGCGTGCAGGGGTCTGCGACAGAATTTCCCATTCCTGGGGTCACAATTGGCCTGCGGTTTTTATGTGCAAGGCTATTTATTTTCCAATCAGAGGCATTGAATTGGGTCTTCTGGGGGTAAACTGGTAGCTCTGGGCAGCTTTGAAGCATCACAAGTGGGAGGTTTTGTCCCGAAAGATTTAGGAGGGCAGGCTCTCTGGACTGTTTTATTGGCTTCTTTTACAGATGGATAGTCCCAGAGTGGGGTGGAGGCTACTGCTCAGTGGGGACAGACCTCCCCAAAGCCAAAAAAGCTCAGAAACTCCAGGGAAAGTTGCAAACTTCTCAAAGCTTGGCCCTTGCCCCCCACCCAAAACACACTCCTAGATCCCTTTCTTTCTTCTGTATTTCCTTCTGATAGAAGTAGATCTTGGAATTGAAGATCGTGGACTTTGGAGTCAGAAAGACATGGGCAGAAAGCGTAGCAAATTATTTAATTTCTCTGAACCACAAATAAATTCCTCATCTGTAAAATGGGCCAATAACAGTTGCTATTTCATGTAATGAATCGTTGTAAGGAATAAATAAGAGAATGCTTAGCATAGTTCCTGGCGCCTCATAAACACTCATTCCATGATAGCTGTTATTATTGTTTCCTTCCTTCCTTCCTTCCTTCCTTCCTTCCTTCCTTCCTCCCTTCCTTCCTTTCTTCTTTCCTTCTTTCCTTCCTTCCTTCCTTCTTTCCCTTCTTCCCTTCCTCCCTTCCTCCCTTCCTTCCCTCTTTTCTCCTTCCTCCCATGGTTAAAGGTAAACTAACACAATCCTGCACCTTAAAGAGAAGTCTCAGCACCATACTCCTCTCTGTATCAGTCCCCTAACCCTCTGCCCCCAAAATTTTGCAAATATCTGACTCCAAACACACACACACACACACACACCCCTCAATCCTGCGTGCTATTTTCAGTGTGGCCTTCACATTTCTTGTTGACTCAGGAGCAGTGCAGGGACAAATTGGACGAGCAGAGTGTAAATGTTACCACTTTGGCTCCTCCTCAAGAGGGGCTGAGCACAGATGTTTGCAGGGGCAAGCGCAGCCCAGTAAGAATGGGGGCATTGTGTGCGGGCTCACACAAAGGCCCAGTGGCCCCACTAGCCTGCCAGCCTCCCGAGCATCCCCTCTTTACGCATTGATTTATTAGGCCAGGGATGAATGAAAACGTAATTAATATTACTGAAGCATTAGAGTCTATTTAATTTAAATGCCACTGAATATTTCACTTTCAGCTGGGAGTGACAATGTGCTCAGGCCCTGCTGGTGAAAGCTGGGGCCATCTGTTACCCAGCGAAGGAGGGAGAGTGGGGAGGCCGAGGGTGTGGGGCTTTGTGGACATTCCAAAGGTCCACGATCATCATTCAACTCAAGGGCAGCCGAACCACATTCCTCCACACAAGCCCCTCGGCTGGAGAGGGGCTGAAAGCACAGGAGGGGAGAATACAGAAAATGAAGAGACCTGCGACTTGTTGGTCCTGTCCATCCAAAGAAAGCCCAACAGGAGGCTGAGAGGCTGGAAAAGAGGGGAGGGGGGAATGACACCAATGCAGGGTTGATTAGAGAACCTCTGCATCTGAGGAATAAGAGCTGACCAACTATGACTGCTCTCCAACATGGTAGCGACTGGCCATGGCTCTTTCAATTAAAATGAAGTAAGATGTAGAATTTAGTTCCTCTGTCCCACCAGCCACATGTGGCCAGTGGCTACTGCGTTGGACAACACAGTGGGACATTTGCATCATTACAGAAAGCTCTGGACAGCACTGTCCTAGAAGGCAGTTGTACCTACATAAAAGGGGAGTCACCCCAAAAATCTGCCTAAAGAATCCTGACTGGCTGATTTCAGGGCTTCAAGAATCATTGATGGCCAATAGAAAGTGCTACGGTGACAGATCATGTGGGTTCAAATCCCACTTCTGTTGAGATTGCCCTTGAACAAGTTATTTAATCTCTGCCCACCACAGTTTCTTCATCTGCAAAATGGAGATAACAATGGGGCCCGACTAAGTGTGTTATTGGAATAAAGAATTGTGCTTCCAATGGTGCCTGGTGCACAGGAAAAGTACAACATACCTAAGCTATCATTTGTGAGAGGGGTAACAGGGAAGAATGATCTCGGACTAAAGAGGGAATGTTGCCCTGATGTGTCTGAGCTGAGGGGACATATGGGTTTTGAATTTAAGAGAATAGATCTTCAGGCAGCCAGCTGGGGCCCTGGATCCTGGGTTTCTGGATTTCAGGAGCTGGGGAAGGAGTGGGAAGATCCCAGGGTACTTGGTGCAGCCTCCGCCGCAGCAGCAGGAGGGGAGGCTCCGTCCTTAGTGGGATGATAATTAGCCCGGTGGGTTCTCTCGTAATTGGGATCATTTGTTCTCCTGGTTTTTTCTCTGACAAACTGATTCCATGCCAGGGGAAAGCTGTGTGACTCACACCTTGCCATGCCAATTAGCTGATAAACATCAAACGTAAACAAAGATGGCCTAATTAAAACCAGTCACTGAACCTCTGTGAGCATCTTGTCAAAATTGCACCAACATTCCTCACGCAGGTTGTGCTGGGTCTTGGGAGCTAAATGAGGGATTCTTGGAGAATCGTAGGTGCCCCCTCTGGAGGGCCTCCCCTCACCCTCCCCTAAGGTGACAGAGGAAGCAGGCAGAAGGCAGAGGAAGGATTAGCTTGGCCACTTGGCTTGGCCCCTCCAGCTATTCCAGCGGCAAAGCTCCACATGTGAAGGTTCTCTCTCCAGTGGGCATGTGACATGTCCACAACAGCCGCTTTGCACTGAGAAGCACTCTCGGGGTTATTTTTGTTTCCGTGTGTGGTTTGCAGATGGATACCTGTTTTGTACTGACGAGATCTCTAATCCCGAAACTCTCAAATCACTGTCACGTGGTCAACGAACCTCTCTGTGACTCAGTTTTCCTCCTGAAAATCAGGGTGACGATTCTTGCCCAATTTACCACTCAATGTCATGCTGAGAATCCAGTGAGCCTAGGAACACGAAACACTTTGCAAAGCTTAATTCCACTTTCAGCTGTGTCTGGCCCAGTGTAATGAGCACCTTTTTTGGAATTGGATGCACTTTGGTGGAAACCTCAGCTCTGAGGGTAACCATTCTGAGCCTCAGTTTCCTCACCTGGAAAATGCATGGGGCTGGTGATAAGTGCCAGAGTGAGGATTAAAGGCAGCAAAGCGCTCACCAAGGCTTGGTATATAGTAGTACTGACGAGATCTCCGAGATGTTAGTTTCCTACCCTTTCACTCCTTTATACAAAAGGAGAGGAGGGCTTATGAAACAGAAAAAGGAGGAGGAGGAGGAGGAGGAGGAGGAGGAGGAGGAGGAGGAGGAGGGGAATTCTTTCATATGATCTAGCCTTCATCTGCACATATAGCCCTCATTCCGTCATTTGATACTCTCTCCTTGTAATTTAACCACGGTTGTGTCCCAGCTCCTTAGCATGACAAAGGCCACCAGGATGTGAGCTCTGCACTCTTCTCCTGTCCCATCCTTCCCTGAGTCCTCCCTCTCTCCCACACACACCCCATGCTCCAGCCATACTGAACCACTAGCACTTTCTGAAATGCGCTGGCAGCTTCCCACTGCTGTCATTTTTCATACGCTGTTCCCTCTACCTGGAAGTACCTTCTCCACTTGGCGAAACTTTCTCAATTCTTAAGCCTCTGTTCAAGTCTCAATGGAGATTTTTCTACCCATCCTCATCTCTGCCTCCTTCAACCCACCTGGGCTAGTCCTTTGCTGAAAACCCTAGATCAAGCATGTCAAACTCAAAGGCTAACACAGGCCAAATAAACGAGGCATGCGGCCCGCAGGCTGCAAGCTTGACATGCTTGCCCTCGATGTTCAACTACCATGTGCTGATGCAAACAAAAGTGCACGAATGAAGGAATGGTTGGAATATGTGGTAGGTGCCAGTCTTTGCCTTCAAGGATGCAATCTCTGGCAGAGGGAACAGACTTGCAAACTCTTTGATGCCTTAACACATTACAAAGTGCTTAACTAAAAGAACAACTTTCCCCACCCCGCCCAGGGCCTGGGATGCCCTGGAGGGTAGTGACCTTGTCTTAGGCATAATTACACCCCTGCGCCCACCACAGTGCCTGCACAGAACAGGGGCTCCATACTTCTTTGAAGGAATGAAGGAATAATCGAATCAATACAAGAGTATGTCAATAAGCAAACTGTTCATTTTGTGTCAGTGACTTGTCTGCCATCTGCCCACCTGAGCCAGTGTCCACTCTAAACTGCTCTTCTGTGCACATCCCTGAAAGGGAGCCCTGTGCAACGTGTACTCACCAAGGACTTAGCTTCCCTCTCTTTTTAAAAAATACTATAAATCCTTTTCTTGTTTTGCCTGTCCCCACAAAATGTATATTGTAGAAAATTAAGAAAGACAAATTAAAAAGTTGAAGAAAATCACCTGTAGGCAGCCAGCAGGAGCCCTTTGGTCTATGTCCCTCCAGACCGCACGCACCAGTCCCAGTCCGCACGCACCAGCTCCAATCAGCCTGCCTGAGTTCTACTCCCAGCTCTGCCACTGAATGAATGTGTGAACTTTCTCAGTATATCTAAGCTCTCTGTGCCTCGGTTTCTTTATCTATAAAGTGCAGGTAATTGTACGCCTACCACCCTGTTGCTTTGAGGATTAACCCTGTTAATATCTGGGAAGTGTAGGTGTGTAGGGCAAGCTCAGGGCAGGGTAGCTGTTCTTGTTCACACACTTCAGCAAGGACTTTCCGGGTCCATCCAGTCACCCAAAGCCACCCACGAGCAAGAGGGGTGCCATGGCAAGCCGGTGACTCTGAGTTGAGTCACCCCAGGTTGCAGCTCTGAATATTATGACTGTTTCCCCCAAAGCCGGTTTCTGCATCAGGACTTGAGCAGACCTGTGGCTGAAATGCGGCTCCAGCTTATGAGGATGCTGTTTTCACTGAACTCTCTTCATGTAAACAAAAGGATTAAAGCTACTCCAGGCCCGGGGAATACCCCTGCCAGGCCTCACTGCCGGATAAATAGAGACTAATTCACAATGGGCATTCTTCAAACTGTGTCACTCTGATGAGGAAATGCCCACTCCCTGACTGCATGCAGGCCCTTGCCTCACCTTCCTTCCTGCCAGCAGAGCCCTCTATCACCTCCAGGCAAGCCCTTAAAAGGGGGCTTTGTCACCAGCCTGGTCCTCCAGAGCCTGGGATCTGCTTGTGGGACAGCATGGGGCTCTCCCGGCACCAGGAACCTGAGGTTGGTTTTGGCAATGGTCCTGTTTCCAGAACAATCGTCATGAAAGCAGGTGGTATCATGGAAGGATTCTACACTGGGGAGCCAGCAGGTGCAGGTTCGAGTCCACACTCCCACATTTGCTAGTTGGGCAGCTCAAGCCTCCATTTCCTTATTAGGGAAAGTGATGCATACAGCTCCTGACCGCATTGCTGGGAGGTGACCCGCAGCACACACTGTGGCCCCTCGGAGGGTTGACAGGGGTGAGGTAGCTGGGTGCTCAGAGAGCAAGCTGACCCCCTGCCGCCTGCTTGCCCCCTGGACAGCGCTCCTGGGAGGGAAATTGGGAAGATCCTAGGCTGTGCTGACTACAAGAAGGTCCCTTCCCTGTCCCCAAAAGCAAGGCAGTCCCACAGAATGAGAGCAAGAAGGGTTCTGTCAGTGACATTTCAAGTGGTGAAATAAGCCTTCTGGGTAAGTGGAGAAGGAGCTGCCTTCCCGCCTTCAGTGGCCTAGAAGGGCTGCGCAATACTTCTGCCCAAATCACCCCCACTCCCACACCAGCCTCATTGTGTGACTTTAGGCTCCGGTCCCTATTCAAATGCAATCACCAGGAGGCGCCTTTGCATTGTGGCCCAGCGCTGTGATAAGATTGACAAGCAGAAACTTCCTGAGAGCCAGAGCTGATGGGGACAGAGGGGGAGAAAGGGGCTTGAGGGTCAGGAGGTAATCCAGAGTGATGATGCATGGTCTGAAAGGGCCAATTTTGGCCAGAGTTGACTCTGCCCACAGGCAAGGGGCCCCTGCTCATGGACCCTCTCTGCCCTCCCAGCCACACACTGAGGACAGGCTCTGGGGAGAGGACAGGAGACCAACCACATCCTCTGGGCAAGGCAGCTAAGCATGAACCAGCTGCCTGCTCTGAGTTCTGCTCTGCCTCTCAGCAACTTTGATGGAGCCTCTCAACTTCTCTGAGTCTCAGTTTCCCCATCTATAAAATGAAGACAGGCATTCCTACCCCATAGAATTGTCAGGGTGGCACCGGGCAATAGCACTGGGCAAATAGTGCCTGGATATTTTTCAACAGAAGTGTGATCAGCTCAGCCCTCAAGGAAATGGCTCCAAGTCTATTAAAAGCCAGCAATATGGTAGTTATCCTGGGTTGTATCCTGAAATGGAAAAAGCACATTAGTAGAAAAACTGTAGTTTAGTTAACGGTATTACCAATTGTTAACATAAAAACATTCAAACCTGTAGAGATTTTTTGTGAGTTTATTTGAGCCAAACTGTCGACAATTGCCTAGAAGCAGAACCTCAACGAATTGAGGTAATGCTCTGGAGAATGGCGGGTTACATCTGAATTTATTGCAATCAAAGGAAGGGACGTAGGTGGGTTACATGAAATCCATTGGTGATAGACTAGAGAGATGGGAGAAAGCAAAGCAGGGAAACCCCTGGGATTGGATAAAAAGTAAAATGATAGACACATATTTAGGTGGATGCAGGAACAATTAACATGATAACAATGGAGGAATTTGTGATATCTGTCCTGGCGCCCAGGCATATTAGGTTGTGTCCCAAGGGGTCCAGAAAAAGGGAAGTTACAAGTTACCCAGACATTTCAAGGGTATGTTATTATAGATGCAAAAAGACAGGCTCAATTAAGGTAAAAGTTTACCTTGTCAGTGAATATGCCGGCCTAGGGTATAACTACCCACCATAACTGCTTTCACTTAAAGTTTAATTTCAGACCATCCTTTGTGGTTACTTTAGGTCTCTGAGTTTACAAGACCGCCATGCAGGCCTTCCCTGAGCTTGTCAGGTTAGCATGTGGCCCCTTTCGTCCACACAATGGTAACTTGTCAGTTTTGATCAATGTGGCATGATTATATAAGATGTTAACATTAGGGGAAGCTGGGTTAAGGGCATACAGGAGCTCTCTATGCTATCCTTGCCACTCTGTCAATCTAGAATTATTTTAAAATTAAAAGTTAAAAAAAGTAGCAGGAAGTCTTGGCCCTTCTGGAAAGAACGCAAATAACATCTCACTGACACATTTTGAGAGCAATGACCCCTCTTCCTGTTCTTCCACACACATTTCTCCAGATGGTAAGTAATGCAATGTGATAGTAATGAGCATTTCAGCGCTTACGATGTGTCAGGCTCCAGACGGGAGGTAACTCAGAGTGAGTTGCTTCATATACATCATCTCCTTTAATCCTGAGGACAGCTTTGAAAGCTGGTATTTCTATTCTCACAAACAGAGCATGAAGTCTGTCTAGGACGTGGCAGGCGTCTCTAACCATTTCTATTTGGTTCCAAAGTCCATGCTCTTTCCACCGGAGGAAGGAAAAAATGAGGATAACCGAAAGCCCCATACTTTTCTCTTTGACAGACAGGCAGATTTAAGAACCTGTGTCTAAGGAGGACCAATCTTGTGGGTTAGAGACTTATTGTCAGAGGATGGAAGATGCATAAACACCAAGGAGGACCTAAAAACTGAATTAATGAAAGTACCAATACTCACCAGTGTTGCTGATTATGACAAAAACAATGACAACAATTTTAGAAAATAGCCTAAATGTCAAACAATTGGGAATTTTTCTAGAGTTGGTTCTGGCATACCCATGCAACAGAGTAGGCAGCCATTCAAAGTACTTTTGCATAAGGTTTTTGGGGGGACATGCATCAGTTAGAATACTTTTGGCTACAAGTCACAGAAAGACACAATTCAACTCATTTCAATTAAACAGTAATTTGTTTTCTAATGAAAAAAAAAAACACACACCAAAAATTACGTGAAGCTGCAGTAGTTTAGACATCGTGTGTAGAAATGACAACATATGATAGAAGTAGAGAGGGTGCAGAATTATCTCTTTGTGTCATCACAGAAATCTATGCCCCAAAACCTGCCCTCAGTCTTGCCCTCACTTTAACCAGAATTATGTCACATTCCATCACTATTCCAGTCACTGGCCAGGGGAATGGACTGCTATTTTAACTAAGCCAAATCATCTTTTACCCTGGGGACTAGAGATGGAGTCTGCCTTCCCAAAAATGAATTGCCACTCACAGAGGGTTGGATTCCTGAATTAAAATGGGAATCCTGCTAAGAAATGAAGGGACAATAGATACTGAGTAAGAAACCAACAGTTTCTGTTGCAACATAGAAAAATTAACATGTTATTGAGTGGAAAAAAGAGAATACATTTCAAAAGAGCTCAATAGCATGATCCTATTTACATAAAACTATTCACATATTTATATGTGTAAACACGTAGAGAATATCTGAAAGGATATTCTTCAACAGTTAGTGGTTATCTCTAGGTAGTAAGTTTTCAAGGATATTTTACATTATTTGTACTATTCTGAATTCTTCGTGTTTAGCTGTCTTGAATTATATGCTGTGAGTGTGTGCTATTCCTTGAAAGACAATAAGTATTTTCTCAGGGGGATTTCTACTTTGTTTTAAGTAAGCAAGTTCTTTGTGTGGAAAAGGATAGAAACTGATGTCCCAGGCTTTGAAGACTTTTGGGAGGAGTTAAAAATTTTAAATTTTTTTGTTTATTTCCATGTCAGATTGAAAATATGTCCATAATTTTTTTACACTCCTTCTACTGAAATGGGTAGCCTATGTCACTTCTACTTAAACCTGGGCAGACTTGAGACTGTTTCAAATAATAGAGTGTATCAGAAGTGGCAGTGTCTGAGTGTAGGTCATCAGATTCCATGCAGCTAACATCTCCTTGATTAATAAATCTGATATTTCTATCTAATAATAGTATTCTAAGATTGTGTATGATCTACCTTCCTCCCCAGAATGGGAACCCCTTAAGGAAAGGGACTCTTTCTTGATCAATCCTGTATCTCAATACCAAGAACCCTTGGTGTTTGTTGACTGACACCTGCCTACTTGAAGAAGCTTCTTCCATCTGTCCTCACCCTCTCCAACCTCTCCATCCATGGAGCTCCTGAAGTGCGGATTTGGCACAAACCCCACACTTCTGGAATAGCATGTTCCTTTCATGTCATGCCTCCCAGGAACATGGTAGATGTTTTAGATGTCTCTTTGACTCCTTCTCCCCATTCTCACCCCACACAATACCTAACACAGGGGCCTTGCAAACACAGATGCTCAAAAAACATCTCCCATTTAACTGGCTGGTTGGCACTTTTTTCCTCTCTCCACCCCCATCTCACTCCCTTGGTCTGAACATTTACGCCCAGTTGCTCTCCTGTGCTTCATGTCACGATTAACTCCGCTTGTTGCTTGGTTGTGATACAAACTTTGTTCTCCAAGGCCTTTCTGGAAAGGACATCAGTGAGGGCTCACTTAGGAGGTAAGTTCCCTGGTTTTTCGTCCAATGTAAACACAGGCAACTATAGAATTATCAAGTATTATTACCATTTGTAATTATCCGGACTCTTCAGTCAACACTGTGAACTAAAGAAATGAGCATTTAAATTTTGCTCTCTTGCTCCTTAAAATATTTATTTTTCAATCATCACTCCAAATAGTTTAATTAGGTCTTGTTACCTAATGAGTGCATGTATGTGGAATTGACAGGCCATCCAGAGCAAAGCTTTGTAACTTTCTAAATGTCTGCTTCTCACTGAGTGTCCCATCAAATATTTCCAACTATTCATTTCCAAGATGCTGTTTCTAGATTGCTAAACACCAGCAGCAGCAGCAGCAGCAGCTGTTTCAGTCAATGAGAAAGAAAGCTGGCTATCAACCATCTACTGGCCACAAAAAAATGAAAAGGAAAATAATCACAACAAAATATGAAAGCCACATTTCCTTTTATTTCCTTCCATCACCCCAAGACTTGCACAGCACCCCTAGCCCTGAAGTGCTCCTCTCAGACCCAATCTCATCTCCAATTTACACCCTTCTACTTGGCTGGGTCTCTGAGACTGTCTATTGATGTGCTACCAACCCAGCCACTCAATATGATTCTGTCAGCCCACTGAGTGCTTAGTCAGCACACCGAGCAAGAGGTTCAGCTATGCTCTTTGAAATTAACCAGATTTTTTTTTTTTTTGCTGGAGATATTGAATCAATAGGGTATATGTAGGCATAGCATGACCTGACTGAAAGCTGCCCCTGAGTTCTGTCTGACAGGACTGAAGGCTACTTTTTCTCAGCTTCCTTCTGGTTCCTTTGTGCACTTACCACTCAGCCTATCTCTTCAAATTCAATGTTACTGTCCCCAACACCTTTCCCATTCCTACCTTGGAACCTACAGAATCAGAGACTTCCCATTGAGACATAGCCATTCACCCACCCATTCATCCATTTCCTGAGTATTCACCACATCAGAGGCATTGCCAACCCAAAGCTTATTGAGATCTAGAACTTGTGCTGGGGTGCAGTATTAGCAAAGGTTTTTAGTTGCAGTCAAAGCACAAGGGGATTTACTAGAGAGTATTAGGCACATCAGACCATCAGAGAATTTCCAGGAGGATCAGGCCTGGATGCTATACATCCAGAAAACAATACCTTATCACCAATACCACAGGACTATTCTAGGTATCTTCACTTCTGCACCTTCCATCACTGGCACCTATGATGCCAGAGACTACACACTAACCATGCTGCGATCCCAGAAGAACCAAATGCTTCTACCACACACTTGCCAGGGTGATCTTCCCATGGGGCCTCTGTCTTTGTTGCTCACTTCTACCTTCATCTGTCAGGTGGGTAAAGCCAGTTGATGGACCTCAGTCACAAACTTAAGCTTACCACAAGAGTTTCTGGGCATGTAGTTTTCTCTCTATATCTTCTAGAGCAGTGGTTCTAAACCTTCCTAATGCTGCGACTCTTTAATACAGTTCCTCATGTTGTGGTGACCCCCAACCATAAAATTATTTTCGTTGCTACTTCATAACTGTAATTTTGCTACTGTTATGAATCGTAATGTAAATATCTGATATGCAGGATGTATTTTCATTGTTACAAATTGAACATAATTAAAGCATAGTGATTAATCACAAAACAATGTAATTATATGTGTGTTTTCCGATGGTCTTAGGCGACCCCTGTGAAAGGGTCGTTCGACCCCCAAAGAGGTCTGACCCACAGGTTGAGAACCACTGCTCTAGAGTAAGGAAAAGAATAAAGGGGGGAGGGGAATTGAGGATATAGAGAAGCGGTTCTCAACCTGTGGGTCGAGACCCCTTTGGCGGTCAAACGACCCTTTCACAGGGGTCGCCTAAGACCATCCTGCATATCAGATATTTACATTACGTCCATAGTCCTTCTCTGGGAATCATATGACCTCTTCTACATAATCTGCCCTCTGCCCCAAAACTGATTGGACCAGCTTATGGGCACCTGAACAAATTGGATTCTGTCCCTTAGAAATTTAGAAATTCATTCATTCTTCCATTCGACAAATATTTATTGAACCTTAACTTTGAACTAGGCATTATTCTAGGAGCTGGATGTACAGTGGATACATTTTCACCATGATAGCCCACTGCAACATTCTAGGTTCAGATAGACACTCTGCTTCCTTATGCATCCTCTCCTGGCTTCAGCCTGTTTAGTGGGTGTCTATTCCTTGTAACAAGAAAATCCTTTCTAAGACAATGTCACATTGTTATTCCTGATGAGGAAATGCCTTATTTTCTTTCTTGAGACTTTCAAAGCCATTTCCGCATGCTAAAGAGCCTGAGAAATCTCTCCAAAGTTTTCAGTAGGTAAATTTTCATTGATTGGAAGTGTATTTGATCTCCAGAAAATCTTTATTTTTGAAATTGAAACTGAATTAGCCACTATTTGAAATTACAGAATACATCAAGTAACATATAAAAGCTTTCCACTGAATCATAACAATAAACAAAAATTTCTGCCTTTCATTTATTTATTTATTGTTTAAGCATACAGCACCCAGTATTCCCAGGCAGTTTCCCATCCAAATACTAATCAGGCCCGACCCTGCTTAGCTTCCTAGATCAGACAAGATTGGTCATATTCAGGGTGGTATGGCCATAGACTCATTTCTTTATAGTAATCACATGACAGCCTCTCCCCATCCCTTACACACACACAGCCTCCAATAAACATCTTGTGTGAAAATAGAAAAGTTGAGTGGTTGGAAGTATAAGGTTCGCAAGTTTTGCAAGACAAATCTGAGTTTAAATACCCCCTCCTCTGGTGATTTTGAAAAATTCCAAATTCATAAAAAAGAGACAATAACTATGTGGCAGGATTATTGTAAGAATTAATTGTGTATAAAAACCCTAGCACATAAAATGTGCAGGGTAAGTGGTCACTAAACAGGTAGTCACTGTTTATGATTGGGATCTTATTTCATAAGCCACAGTGAGTATGTATATTAATAAGGACATGTATACATAATGCACCGATATATAGTACATAATACACACATACATCTATGTAGGCCAGTTGCACTATTATTCTCACCTAAGGAAACAAAACTGGAGTGGTACAGTAGGCCAAGAGATGATTCAGATCCTTGTTTATTAACTAATTGCAGTTCTCAACAATAAATTGTAATCTAATCCAGCAGTGTAACCAGAAGTGTGAAGTTCTGCCTGCTCAGGATCCAATGTCACCCCCAACAAACACTCCTCATCCTGAATGTGTCGAAGCTCCTAAAGGCTTTGCTGGAAACTGAAGGGCTGAGGAGGGAAATGGGTGGTGATTCCAGTTTTCCAGTACCTGAATGCTGAGTGGTTTCAAAGCAGAGGTGCAGAACCCTTCTGTATGCCAAGGTCTTCAAAAATGACTATATTTAAGAAGAAAACAATGACACTGCATGTGATCACAACAGGGGCCACACACTGGGTCAGCACTCACCAGAGCTATCATGGACTGTCATGGGTCAGTTCATTGGCCAAATGTGCTGACTCTTGTGTTTGACTCCCAGATTTACAGTTACAAAGCCCAATCACAGACATTATTCATTTACTCTTCCCAATAACCTCATGAGATGGACAGGCATCAGCAGTTCCACTTTATACCTTTGGAAAATGAGATTAGAAACTTAAGACTCAGAGAGTGAAACAGAACTTGTCAAAGCAGAGCTGGACTGGAACTCAGGTATCCGGATTCCTAATGACCCCACTAGTAAGGAGGAAGGGGTTAGGATGGAGGAGGGTGACACAGAACAAAGGTCAAAGGTCACCTGAAAAATCCAAGCCTGGAAATGTCTGAAGGAAGAAAGGCAGGAGATGTGAAATGAAGGAAGTCAAAATTCCAATCAACCTCCAGTTTGCCCCAAATTTAAAAACTAGGATGGCCCAGCCTGCATGGCTCAGTGGTTGAGCATGACCTATGAACCATGAGGTCACGGTTTAATTCCTGGTCAGGGTGTACACCCGGGTTGCGGGCTCAATTCCAAGTGTGGCACATGCAGGAGGCAGCCAATCAATGATTCTCTCTCATCACTGATGTTTCTATCTCTCTCTCCCTCTCCCTTTCTCTCTGAAATCAATAAAAATATATTTAAAAATAAAAATAAAAACTGGGATGATCAGATGCCAAGGAGTCAGTGATTTGATCCATGCACAAGCACTCCCATTGACTCCTTCCCTGGGCTGCTAGCATATGCGTCAGTAAAAAAAGTGCCTGACCTCATTCAATAGTTCTTTCTCTAAACCACATCCTTTCACCTGGGCAGGTATCTGAGCAGGTGAGAGGTTTCTCTGCATGACAAGGACAATCAACTGCCCTTTGTTTCCCCCTGAACTATTTCCCCAAGGAAGTTGAAAGCCAGATTGCATAGGTGAATCAGGAAGTGAGAACTACGTGAGTATATTGGTTTAAAATATCTCTAGTGACATAAGTGATAGTTTATAGAACAAATGTACCCACGTGTGTGCATTACTGAGCTCCCTTTTCATACTGCTATTCCTCCCTCTTCCATGAGGGTGTCAATTTCCAAACAGACTGCATTTCCTGTTCTTCAACTTTTGCAGCATTACTTGAAGGTTTCATATAGTGCAGGTGATATTATAGTTACCAGTCTGGGTAATGACGGGGCCGTCAGCACTGCATACGGAAATGGATGGGCTTGTATAAACAACCCAGATGCAGAAAGAGAGACTCAGTGTGAAATGACACATGTTAAATTTCAAAATACTATACCTTAAAGTAGTGGTTCTCAAACATGGCTGCACATCACAGCTACCAGAGGTGTTTAAAACAAAACTGGTGACTGGGCCCCAATGCAGATGATGCCATTGTTATTTCTGTGGGTGGGACCTTGGCATTAAATGATCTATGTGTAGCCAAGACTGAGAACCAGTGTTTTAAATAAATGACACAATAAAAAAGAAAGAACCTCACTCGACATCCTTTGTAGATAGTGCAAATATATTCATGCTTATATTATAGTACGAGGCTATGGCAAAGGTGTGGATGTTAAAAATACTATTGGTAGGCCCTAGCCCAGTGATGGCGAACCTTTTGAGCTCAGCATGTCAACATTTTGAAAAACCCTAACTTAACTCTGGTGCCGTGTCACATATAGAAATTTTTTGATATTTGCAACCATAGTAAAACAAAGACTTATATTTTGATATTTATTTTATATACTTAAAGGCCATTTAACAAAGAAAAATCAACCAAAAAAATGAGTTCGTGTGTCACCTCTGACACACATGTCATAGGTTCGCCATCACTGCCCTAGCTGGTTTGGCTCAGTGGATAGAGAGTGGGCCTATGGACTGAAGGGTCCTGGGTTTGATTCCTGTCAAGGGCCAGGCTCGATCCCCAGTGGAGGGCATGCAGGAGGCAGCCAATTAATAATTCTCTCATCATTGATGTTTCTATTTCTCTCTCCTTCCCTTTATGAAATCAATAAAAAATATATTTTAAAAAATACTATTGGTAGTGAAGGAATGAGAACAATACTTCCATCTATCACACCAGGTAAACAAGAACTAGAAAGAAACAAGGACAAAATAAAATAACTAGAGCTTTTAGAGTGTGAGAATTTTGTCACACCTAAACACATTTTCAAGTGTGCTAACATTAGGGATGCTGGTAAAAGATATATGGGAACTCTCTATACTACCTTGGCAACTTTCTCATAAATTTAACATTATTGCAAAATAAAAATTTTATTTTAAAAATATTTGAGCAACTTTAGATTTCTAAGGAAATTTTTCGTATCTAATACCATCGTGATAGGCTGAACCTGTAGTTTGTATCCTGTGGTTGTCATGGGACCCATAATACCACAATGAGATAATTTTTCCACCCGCCTAACTCTGAGTAATACTTAACATTAATAACAACAATAGGTAATGGCATTTACTGCATGCCAGTTTCTGTGCTAAACACATACATGCATTATTTCTTTAAATTCTCACTGCAATTTTGTGTAGGTACCATTATCATCCCCATTTCATAAATGAGGAAACTGAGAATCAGAGAGATAAAATTATTTGCCTAGTATTATAGGGTTACTTAACGACAGAGCTGAGACTCAAACCTAGATCTAGCTAATTACAGAGCCTATAATTTAAACCTCTATGTTATAACCTCCAAAATTTGCTGATTATTTTCTGCTATAAATGCCTAGGTCAGCAAAATGAGAGAATCTTTACTGTGCATGTCCAATGTGCAGCGTTGGCTCTGACTAGAATTGGGAAACAGGTTGCTCTATGCCTACTCCTTCTCACTCACCCTCCTCCCTTAACTTTCAGCACATTATTTTCTCTCCAGCTGTTCCGTGCTGTCTGGTCACTTCCTGTTACAAAATTACCTGGTAGAATAACTCCCACTAAGGTAGACATGATTAATGGAAGTGTCATGTATTGGTCCTCAGAGGAATAAACCCATTTTTAAAAGAATAGCTAAAGCGAATAGTATTTATCCAAAAGCATGAAAATGGTGGACTTTACTCATGGTGACACCTTACTGGGGGAGATATTTGAGAAAGGGGCCCTTACACAGAAAAGCCCACTATTAATAAAAATCACTCTCTATGAATTGATGTGCACAGGGCACTATGATTGACACGTGGTCAGAAATACTGAAGGACTCACAAAATCCTATGGCAACAACAAAGCACCTCATCACATGGTACTTAGCATTTTCAAGGGAGCTGTAGAGTTGAAACAATCCCAAAACCAGGCCAGATAAAAAGGTTTGTACTGAAAACAGGGGGTGGTGGTATACCTCTAATTTGTAATGGATTTGAATTTTAA
Source organism: Myotis yumanensis (assembly GCF_028538775.1). Classification (NCBI taxonomy): domain Eukaryota; kingdom Metazoa; phylum Chordata; class Mammalia; order Chiroptera; family Vespertilionidae; genus Myotis; species Myotis yumanensis. The sequence continues at coordinate 21,453,198 of NW_027223761.1, forward strand.
TAGCACTATTTCTGAGCCTTTATGCCACGACTGATGTTTTTGTTGCTGTCGCAGGAGACCTTCATGTGTGCAAACCAGTTTCCTCACACTATTTCACTGTTTTCTCCAACACTCCTTTGAGGTACATATTATTCCCATCTTTTAAATGAGGCAACAGGCTGAGAGTGATTGCCAAGGTCATACAGCTAAAAAGCTGTGGCTCCAGGCTTCAACATCGTCCCCCAAATGCCTGGCAGCATCGCTGAGCCCCAGTGGTTGTGTATGCCTCATGGCATGGATCCATTTGGGAGACAGAAGCTACACTAGTAATCTGAACAGGGACTATCTAATAAAAAAAATTATTAACTAGTAACAGGGGATTAAGTACTGAGGGGGTTTAATTGTACACGATTGTTCATTGCTCTTTAAGAGTTTTCAGTGTATTATCTATCCCAAGACAGATTGTTAACAGAAGGGCAAGAAAAGAGCTTGTGCTCCTCTCCTATTTCCCATCAATGCCAAGGACTGTGTTGGACATAAAATAACACCAAGTTCAAATCCTTGCTTTTCAACTCATTAACTGGGTGACCTTAGGCAAATCAGGTAGCTTCTCTAAAAAACTTATATAATAAGCCTTATATTAAAGAGCTATGGAAAGAATAAAGTGAATTAATAAAAGTAAATAACTCAGCTAAATAAGTGGTAGCTACTACTACTACTATCATCATCATCATCATCATCATTATCATCATCGTGGATTTTACTTGTTTTCTGAAAGACTGCCCAGTGTAATAATTGGGACAGTATTTGAAAATCGACAAGACATTCTTTGACCTCATTTGTAGGCAGATCTGTCTTTTGGTCTATGTCAGGAACTACCCGTATGCTACTCAGTCCTATTTTGAGCATGACTTTTTAAAAACTGAATGTTAGTATCAGGTCAACATCCACCCTTCCCTACCAAAAATCTCTCAAACACCAGCCTCTTATCCAAAGGTGATATTTTTGTGCCTGGTTAACTTGCCTTCAACTTTCAACTTGAGCCAATTGGCTTTAATCATAGGATGTTATTGAAAAAGGTTGGCCAGATTATAGGTAGTAATAGAGATAATTACCAAGGAGAAACAAGGAAAAAATGAATGAATCTTCCATCTTAGGGAGAAATAAATGGCTTTATTATGGGTCAGGAGGGATGATCCTAAAATTCCCTGTCCAAGAGAAAATGCATAATGGTAGTTTGGGAGTTGGAGAATTTAGCAGCAACAACATACATGGATCAAAACAGCTTTTAAGGGTCAAACTCAGAGGATTGCATATCTATAAAAGGAATGAGACTTTTTTCTTTATGCTGCAGAAAATGCAGAATCAGAGCCCATTGGAAACACATTGGAAACACAGCTAGCTCATCTATCATTATTTGCAAAGGACAACATGAAAAATTATGTTCTAATATAATAGGGAAGTAGGCAAAATCTCTCCAAGTTTTCTGAACTGATTTGGGCAAGCCTCAGGAAAAGGGGGGGGGGGGGCGGAGGCAGAGTCAGGGGAGGACTTTAACATGACACTTTGCTCAAAATTATTTTCTCTGGGTTTATCTGCACAAGGCTGATTTAATGAGAGCCTTTCTTTACTACATCTGAGCCCCACCTCCCCTTCTTCCAACTGCATCCCGGCCAACAGTGTAAAGTGGTGCTTGCCATGAATGGAATTTTAGAACAAGGTGGTGGTGTGAGTGGCCTCACACCACAGGGCACTGTGCAGCTCTGCACAGAATGTCCCCAGGACCGCTAGTCAGAAAGTGTCCCACAGGCCTCAGTTTGTGCCTCACATAGGGCTGACCACGAACACTCAATGCATCCTGGGGATGGGAACTCAAATGAATGAAGGCTCAGGTAGAAATAACATGAATTCTATACGATGCATTTTACATTGAAAATCTTATCTTCTCACCCACAGACTTATTTTAGAACTACTCTTAAGTTTTCAGCAATAGTCATGCAACATTTTCCTCTCATAACTTCCTACATTCTTAAATATTTAAATGCATGCTTTGTGCAAGAGGAGAAAGCAAGGACTCAGAAGTTTTGTGATTGGTTCCAAGCTCTCCTAGTCTGGTGGGGTGGGAGGGAGAACCTGAGCGTCCATGAGTCCTACCAGAGGGGTTGGCCCACCTCAGCTCTTCTGCTTCCCGAGGAAGTCCGGTCAGAGAGTTAGCCAGCCCGGGACTGGCCTTGAACAATTTCCCTGGCAACCTCCTAGGGAATGGTAACGCTCTAATGGGAAGGAATCTAAAGCCGGGCTCTGTGAGCAAAGGCTACCTAGACACATGGCGGAGGGGGAGATACTGACTTTCGGACCCAGGATTATTGCCCACGCCCTGCAACTCACTTAACTGACTCCTAAGTTATTTATTAACATGATTGTTAAATATTCACACTTTAAAATGACTCATGTGCCTTATATCAGTATCTTAGAGTCATCTTCAATGAAGGCCTTCAATAAATAAAAGTTCTTTTGCACATTTGGAAACACTTAGGAGAAGGCATTACACACATTGAATGTGTGAATATAAATAATCCCTGAGATTGGATTACATCATTCACTCTTTCCACCAAATTCTATTCTTAATAAGGGTCATATCTGGTTAAATCTTAACTCCATAAATTTTATTGCTTCCCGTACAAACAACTTCAGACTTCAGGACTAATTAGAATGAAATTAGTGCCTTGAACAGGTATTCTGTCCAACATTATATGAGGCCATTGTATATAATCCATAATATATATCCCTAATAGTCGGATTGAAAAAAATTGTAGGCATGTCACAACATTTGGACTTTAAAATCCAGTACAAGTATGAGAAAATTCATGTATTGAATGAAATGCAAATGCCTTTTTAGTACCTAAAGGACGTGCACCCTGGGAGGAGGTAAATTGCAGGTCCTTCCCACTCAGGTAGTTCCATTCTCTGCTGGTTTAAATCTCCTTCCAAGGTTCTGTGCCCCACAGAAGGCTCTCCCCTGCTCTGGCTTTGAACCTCTGGACTTTGGTGTCCATTGGAACATCGTCCCCACTTTCTCTGAGCAGCCCCACCCCCAAGTCCTGGGCAGGATTATTCTTATGATAAGGTTTGACTATTTATTCACGTCTCTGCCACCCAGAGCTGAGAGCATTTTCCTAGGGCTCTACCTCAGAGTGATGCCAACTTATAACTTTTCTATCTAGAGTTCAAGCCTGGATGGCTTTTAATTTTTTGATGCTTCATGTAGAGAAAATACAATTGCTTTTGATTGACCCTGCCAAACTCCTCAAAGCATGTGCTTCCTTCATTGTTCAATGTGTTATAGGAGGCTAGCAGCATGAGGCTCTCTATCCAGAGGGGCCAGTGCCATGGAAAGACAGGGCAAGGGGCCACACTCTAATCTTCAGCCAATAGCTCTGTCATTATCTGGTTAACATTACCCAAGTTACTTAAAGTCTCAGGGTCCCAGTTTCCTCACCTTTCAAAATGTGCTAAACACGTGGTTGTTATAAAGAGCAAACGAAACTATGACTGTCATAGCACATGTATATACATATGCAGGTGTTATGATTGCTTACAAAATACAAATTTATTCCTTCAAAGATGTATGTACCCTGTGCATTACACTCACCTTCAGAGGGCCACTTATTAACATTATGGCAAAGGTTACAGACGATAAAGGAGAAGTGTGCACCAATTATCTTACAGAAAGTATATTAAGAGAATGATGGTGAAACCTTTAACAAAAAGTACAAGGTCTTAAGAAGATGCTCCTGTTCCAAATGTTGGTCTATGTTAAATTGTCAGGAAGGCTGGTCTGGTTTCCATAGATGTCCGAGCTACGAAGAAGTACAATTATATTTTCATTGACAAACGTTCCTACTCCCTCTATAAATCAACATCGTTTCCTCCTGGCCCCCTCCAAGATTCAGCAGCTGTCATAAGGTTGCCAGGCAGAGTAATGATTCAGGACTCACAGACCACACTGTCTTATTGAACTGCTCCCAAGCTCCCTGGCTCCGGTGCCAATAAATCATTGCTTTACAAGTCATCTGGAACGCAAAGTGCAGCCCAGAGTCAAGAGTCAAGGTTCCATGATACTGTTAGGAAGTATTTGGGAGGATTTTTTTGTTTGTTTTTTTTTTTTGGTCACAGAATAACCTTTCTTCTGGTCTTTTGCATGGTTTCCTATTTGCATGTTTTTCATTCTCTAATCCCAATTCAGTGTTCAGATACCACTGTGGGTTTTGCTTCTTCTCTTGAGTTGAAGTTCTTCCAAGGCCCCCGCCGTTCTTTAAAAAGATAGAACTCTCGGCATCCTTTCTGGTGTGGCTCCCACCTCATTCTCTCCCTCTTCCCATGGAGATGACACACTCGGTAAAGAGTAGGCCTGTTTTCGGTGTCCCTGGCAGATGGAGACAAAGTTATTCTCCAAAAAACAACGCAATGTTGTGTTGCCAAGTTTTTGCTTTTTCTTATGGAATCATTGGGATAATGACAATCATACCAACCTCTCCCGTTTGTAGGAGCTTTACCCTTCTCTCACCATCCTTGTCGCTCTTGAGAGAATTAACTATGAAATGTGCCTCATGTTGCTGAAAACAAAATGGGTGAAGGATAAGGACTTTATGTTTTAGGCAACATCTAAGACTCCAGAAGTTATAAAATTTGCTGATGAAACTGAAAATTCAACAAGTTTCTCTGTCTATTATTAATTTCTGCCCAAATACCTAGTACCCCACTTTGTTGATAACACCTCTTCTGGTTCTTCTAACTCTTCTGTTTTAATCTTCATAACAAACATGTGATCTGAAAGCTGAGAACTGTTGTTATAAATTAAAGACTATGGTTTGATTTCCATCTTAAGGCTAGAAAAAGAGAGAAAAAACAAAACCCCAAAATCTCCTCATTCTCATTTCTCCAGGATGAATTCTCTGCCATAAGAACAATGCTTTCTTTGCTAGGAAAACTAACTTCAAGCTTCAGATGAGTTTATGAGTAAGAATTTGCATTATTTGTACAAACAGAAATCCATGAGCACCATAATATAACTGCTACAGTGCAGGCAAGATCCCTGATGAATGCTAAAATTAATGAGTGAGATTTTAAGGAGAAACTGAATAGTAGCATAGACTCGAAGTACCTCCCCCAAAATGAATTACTGTAGTGTTTTTAACATATGTCTGCAAATTACTTGATTCTTCTTTCTTCAAAAAGTGGAACTTCATTCCCTTCCATTTGAATCTGAGCTCAACTTAATGACTTGCCTCTACTAAATGGAATATGAAAAGAGAAAAATTGTAAGATGGCCTAGCAAAATCTGGTAGACACCACCCTAACTAAGTGATCAAGGTTAACATCACTTAATAAAACATATCAACATTATGTATCCCTTAATATAATGGGATGAGAAAGGTATATAACTTCTGTGGTATACATAGGTTATCCCAAACCTGTCACTTCAGAAATTATAAACCCAAATGGAGCAGCATTATACAAAATAGCTAATCACCATTTCTTAAAAGTGTCAAGTCTTCTTTTTTTATTATATTTTATTGATTTTTCTACAGAGAGGAAGGGAGAGGGATAGAGAGTTAGAAACATTGATCAGCTGCCTCCTGCACACCCCCTACTGGAGATGTGCCCACAACCAAGGTACATGCCCTTGACTGGAATCAAACCTGGGACCCTTCAGTCCACAGGCTGACACTCTATCCAGTGAACCAAACCGGTTAGGGCAAAAGTGTCAAGTCTTATTTGACTACTCCCCATTTGTTGATTTTAATTCTCTGTGGGCAATCCAATATCATCTCAAAAATTTCTTTATTTGCAGGTCTTTTTCTGACACTGGTAATGAAAGATATTGACTAGTAATATTAATAGTTCACATTTATGTAGCACTCATTATTTCCCAAACACTGTTTTAAGTGCTTGCTATACAAATTATCTCCTTTATATTAGTAAAATAGACAAATAGATTTCTGTGCTGGCAGAGGGAAGCTGTGTAGCAGAATACTTTACTTTAATAATAATAATAATAAAACACTGAAGTGTGGATGGAAGCCTTTTTTTCAGGCCCAGCCTTTTCTCTAAGAGCAAGAAATTGGAAGCAACCTGACACATCTGAGAATGGGGGTGGAGGGATAGGAAAATTATAGTACAACCATTCAAAGGACTAGTATGCAACCATTTGAAACAATAATTGGCAAAACTGAGATGTAAAATGAGAAAAGTGTGTGACTGCAACGGTGTAAAAATATGAAAGCAAATGGTCAAGGAGTAGAAAGGATTATAGAAATTCAGGGCTGTTTTGTCAGGGAGGTGGTTATAGGTGGGGTTTTCCCCTCTGTTTCTAAACTCTCACATTGTCATCATGTATCTATAATTTTAGAAGGAAACACACTTTCCCTCACCATATATTTATCCCAGTGCCCCAGGATGGCTCTTCGTAAGTGTGGGGAAATCCCTACAATCATCCCCTTAGCGGCCACTTAAGATGAACTTCAGGGCCACTTTTAAGCCTATGCTGGCAGGACAGAGAGACCGCAGTGTTGAACTGAAGTTTTCAGTACCAAATCCCAAAATGAACCAAAATTTCAATCTACTGTGGGGTTAAACCCTACTCCAGATGCACATACCTGGGGGTGTGAACCACCATTGCCCTGACCCGATCATTCTTGCTGCACTGCAGTTCTCTGCTTCACATGGGGAGCTGGGATGGCGGCTTCAGTCCATGAATATTTGTAGAAATGAGACCTCGGTCCTGTGATTCACACTTTTGCCTTCTATGCAGGCGCATTCCCAGGGGTCTCCTTTACCCTCAATTTGTGATGCCCTTGTCCACCTTCCTGACCCTCACTCTTAGCTCTCCACGTTCCAAGCTCTAAACCCGTTTCCTAAGGAATTCTCTCTATGATACCAAAATATAAATGTAATATTATAACATAATATTAAATACTAATAAAACAAAATTGCAATTTTTATAGGTTAAAGGTGGTCTAATAGTTACAGTTTCATATGGTTCAGCCTAATAGCAGGCAGCACCTACAGTATGTAACATTGGCAGTCCCAGTAGATTGCCCTTCAAGGCCTCTAAGGTCATTTTTATTGCTCAGCAGCATCTGCAGGACTCCATGGGTCTATTTGACATTGCTTTTGACAGGCAGGCTCCACATCTCCAAATTTGATACTGTTTTACTACGTCCTAGATATCTGTAGTTTGCACCTAGTTGAGACATTTCTAGAAAGAAATTTTGAGGTTCCTTCTGACCAAGACACTACTAATTTAGTTAGCAGGATAATCTTATTAAATAAGAACTGCTAAATAGTAGTTCTACCTAAGCAAACATCCTGATCATCTTTCAAAATTAAAAAGTGCATGAGCCCTGTGACCTAACGATTCCACTCCTTGGTAATTTGTCTAACAAATATACCCATGGTCATGCAAAATAATGTATATTTAAGAACATGCACTGCTACTTCGGCTTATAATAGCAAAACAAAACCAACCCTGTTTTTAACTGATTAAATAAATTTTGGCAGGTCTATAAATCCATACAGTGGATTAGAATAATGGGTCTCCAAGATACAATATTAAGTGAAAAAAGTAAGACAGTGTTAGGGTATGTTTCCATTTCCACGAGGAAGTGGTGCAGAGAAAATATATGTGTGCATGCATAACTGTATGAGTATATAGAATATTCCTAGGTGAATTCACAAGATAATGGTTGCCTCTTGGGAGGGGAACTGGGTGTATAGGAAAAGGTAGGAGATATCTTTCAGTATAAGCCATTTGGTACATAGTAAATTTTCTACTGTATGAGTGGATTACTTATTAAAAAGTAAACACTTTTAAACTGGGATTTTCTTTAAATAAATAGGATTGAAAATTAATAGCACAATCTTGCTTTGATATTGACCTAAGGAGGAGTCCCTGTCATTGACTTTCATAGAGTCACCTGATTTACTCCAATCCTCCATGAAGGGGTTGAAGTATTTATGCAAAGGATCATACCTCTCCTGACATGGAATTCCCAATCTGCTCTACAATTTCCTCAGTTTGCTCTTTCAAACCTGGGGTGGGGAGAGGAAAGGGAGACTTTCAGGAGGGGTCAGGGCATATCAAGCAAATTAAGCATAGATATAGATATAAAGATATATACATTACGTGAGTATGGTCCATGTAAATGCAGTATTTCTAGAAATGTGTTCCACCAAAATGTTAATATGATTGACCTTGGGTTGTGGGATTCAAATGTTATTTTTAAACTTTCTTTATTGAGTTTTTCTGCATTGCTTGATTTTTTTTACTGTGAATGTGTCAAGTTTACAAAAATAAATAAGCTCTTTTTTTAAAAAAACGCATGATAATAAGAAATTCTCCTTTGGCCGAACCGGTTTGGCTCAGTGGATAGAGCGTCGGCCTGCGGACTCAAGGGTCCCGGGTTCGGTTCCGGGCAGGGGCATGAACCTTGGTTGTGGGCACATCCCCACTGGGGGGCGTGCAGGAGGCAGCTGATCGATGTTTCTCTCTCATCAATGTTTCTGGCTCTCTGTCCCTCTCCCTTCCTCTTTGTAAAAAATCAATGGAATATATTTTTTTTAAAAAAAAGAAATTCTCCTTTGAAAATCATCTACTATATATATGAAAAGATTAATTTTTCTTGGGGCCTTTTATGACTCATTGAAATGAACCAGAGATGATTTTTACTGCTTAAAGTCCTCTGAATAAATCTGTAGATGTTCTCTTCCAAAAACACGGTTGGTGCCGAAACCGGTTTGGCTCAGTGGATGGAGCGTCGGCCTGCGGACTGGGGGGTCCCGGGTTCGATTCCGGTCAGGGGCATGTGCGTTGGTTGCGGGCACACCCTCAGTGGGGGATGTGCGGGGGGCGGCTGGTCGATGTTTCTCTCTCATTGATGTTTCTAACTCTCTATCCCTCTCTCTTCCTCTCTGTGGAAAATCAATAAAATATATTTTAAAAAAAAAAAAAAAAAAAAAACAAAAAACAAAAACACGGTTGGGAAAGATTAATCTGTGGTTTAAGTTTAAGAAATGAAGTCTATTAAATGGTCATAAAAACAAAAGTGGGCATCACTGTTCATACAAATTATTGGTGCTTTTAAAGTCCAGAACTTTTGCAGTGGAGCACTGGCTTTCTTTTCCTCTGCACTTTATTATTATTTTTTTTAATCTTCACCCAAGGATATGTTTTTATTGGTCTTTAGAGAGAGAGGACGGGAAAGAGATAGAAAAACATTTCTGTGAGAGAGAAACATTGATCGGTTGCCTCCTGTATGCACCTCGACTGGAGATCAAACCCACAACCTAGGTATGTGGCCTGACTGGGAATCAAATCCTCAACCTTTTTGGTATATGGGACGATTCTCCAATCAACTGAGATACCTGGCCAGGGCTGCACTTTATTTTTAATCAGAGGACAGGTCAAGGACAGGGAGCCTTGTACCTAAGCACCTACCTGTCCTACACATTTGGAATGCAGGTTAATAAACCTAAATTTGGAACCTGAATGAGCTTTTGAGATGACAGCAGGGCTTTAATTTTGTGATTTCAATTAAAGACCAAGGTGAGCACCCAGAGCCTGAAGACTTTCCCTAATAAAATGAATAAACGCTTGGTTCTGATACCTATATCCAACTAGAATACAAACAGAGCATATTGTCAGCCATCAGAACATCTTGTCCCTGAGTTGCAGTGGGCTGAGGAGCAGACTTTAAATCAAAGTGAAGGAGAATGCCCCAGTGCCCTTCATCAACCATTCCTCAGCTGGGCTCCCCATGGAGCTGGGAGAGAGGGGGACTCCCCCGTTAGGCAGCCAGATCAGCAGAATGAGCCCTGGGATTCAACAAGGTTGTCAGGTGTATTGATTGTACACAGATTCTCATTTGCCTCTTCCTCTGTCTCACAGATTGCTTCTTTGCAGATCTCCAGAAGGAGGTGTATTGCTGGGAAGGATGTGGGGAAAGAGGCACGCTAGTATACCGCTGGTGGGAGTATAGGATGTACATGATTTGGGGAGGGAGACAATTTGGCAGTGTCTATCAAAACTCTAAATGCACATACCAATGTAGCACAGCAACTTTGTTTCTAGGGGCTTAGCTTCCAAATTTCTAGCACAAGAATATATGTACAGGGAAACATAGTGCAGCATTGCTTATAATGAAATGAAGTTCCGGACAACCTAAATGTCCATCACTACAGGACCATTTAAATAAAGTATGTCATATCCAGACAATGGAATATTGTGTGGTCATTAAAAAGGAAATTTTAAGGCCATGACTTGGAAAGATATCTCTGTTAATTGATTCCCCCTTGGGGGGAAAAAAACAAAAACCAACAACCTTAATTTCCTTAAATTAGCATAGATAAATGTCTAGTAAGCAATGAAAAGAATTTGAAAGGCTTAGTAAGGAATCTTCTAAAAAAAAAAAAAGGATGCGGTTAGGGTTGAAATACAAGAAGGGAAAAATCACTTTCTGCTTTAATAATTTCTGTATTATTTAAATGTTTTCTTATTATGTTTACTGTTATTTCTTAAATAATACATACCCCAGTTCACCAGCATGAACAATGCCCTGAACTCCAGACTCATGTATCTAACTCTTATTTGCCATTTCCACTTGTATGTCTAATAGGCATCTCAAACTCAGTATACCCGGTGCCAAATTTTTTATTTTTCTCCATAAACCTCCCCCACCCCCATCTTCCTCATCTCTATAAATGGCAAATCCATTTTTTCCAGCCTCTCAGGCCAAAACCTTGACTCCTCTTTTTCTCACAACCCTATCCAATCTATCAGAAAAAAAAATTAAATACATCCCAAATCCAATCAATTCTTTTAAATTCCACTGCTGCCATCATTAGCTCTTACCTGGATTATTATAACAGTCTCTTGTCTGCATTATGCATTGTTGTGGATACTGCTGGTTGTTCACCACAGTCTATTATCTTTTCCTTTCATTGCATTTGGATTGATACATTTCCCATTCTACTTGTAGCTTGCTGTGAACATGTGATGAAGTCCTGGGCAAAGGAATTAAAAAAGAAGGGATGTGTGCCACTTCTAAGGTAGACCTAAAGACCATAGACATGCCTCCTGCATTCTCTTTTCATTTCCCATGTACCACAACCTGAAAAAGCCTGTGAGCCACATAGACAAAAGCAATGGCCCAGGAGATCAAGAATCCTGGATATCTGAGTAGTCATAGAAAGCAGAGCTGCCTGCTGGCCTGGAACAACATACCTCGAGCTGTTAGGTGAGAGAGGAATAAACTTCTATCTTCTTTAATCCACTGAATTACAGACGCTTAGACTTAATCCTAATTAATACAGGCAGCTCAGGTATAGAATCTAAAACATACAAGCTTTTCAAGGGCTTGAAAAGATGTTTGAATTCTGCTTCCTCCTTCCAAAAAAATTATTAGCTCCAAAATAGAAAACAAATAATAAACTTGTCAAGTCAGCACTAATAAATGTTTACATAAATAAAAATGTTAACATTAAGTCAGCCTGCCAGCTGCAACTCAAATCATCAGTTATACATAAATTTAATAAAGTTTAAATAATAAAAACATAATGAATAATTCACTCCTAACAAAATTATTTCAAAAAAGTTTGTTGCCGAAACCGGTTTGGCTCAGTGGATAGAGCGTCGGCCTGCGGACTGAAAGGTCCCAGGTTCGATTCCGGTCAAGGGCATGTACCTGGGTTGCGGGCACATCCCCAGTAGGAGGTGTGCAGGAGGCAGCTGATCGATGTTTCTCTCTCATCGATGTTTCTAACTCTCTATCCCTCTCCCTTCCTCTCTGTAAAAAATCAATAAAATATATTTAAAAAAAAAAAAAAAAAAAAAAAAAGTTTGTAGCAAATGATCATATTGAAATATGGGTACATCTTATTATTTGATGTAATGTGGAGCAGTAGGTCCCGGGGCGGCCTTAAATGATGCTACCTGTCTCTGCTATTTACTAGCTGAGCTCTCTCAGTCAAGTCATTTGACTCTGAGACTGACTTACTCCTATAAAATAGGGAGATATCAGGAAAACAATACTTATTTCACAGGGTTTCAAGAAAAATAAAGAAGTACACCGGCATTGAAAATACTTTGCAGGCATTGTGGAGATGTCTGGAACAAATACTATTACACTATAGGTTTCCATAGAATCTACGTGTTTAAGGGAATCCAGAAGTCAATTAAGCCCGTGGTGCCCAACTCAACAGAATTATCTGAGAGCTTTTTAAAACACAGAGTACAAAGCCTCTCTCTTCAAAGAATCTCATTAAGTAGGCCTCAAGGTTCTTTAAGCTCCCCTAGCCACAAGAAACTAGCAATATTGGTTGCTTACACTGGTTTAGAACTGGCTGGCTAGGTGACACCATAGCCTGTCAGTCTCGCAGGAAAAAAATGAAATATTTTCTTGAATCTTAAAAATTCTGAATCACATGAATGTATAATCCCATTACAAAAGTCATCCGATTAAAATTATTGAACACACTAACCAATAGATACATATTCCTGGAAGAATCCTAATAGAACTGGCCCTGAACAGGAGTTTGGGCAGTAGGTTAATTTTCCCAAACGCCCTTTCATGCAGATTTAGCCTTCGCTACACCCCAGGTTCCACTTGAACAGTCTCAATGTCTCCACTCACCTTACCTTGCAAAGCAGCCCATCAGTTGCTGGACAGTTATAATTGTGAGCATATTGTTCTGTACAAAGTCTGTGTCAAAATGAGGGATACCGTAAACATCATCATAGAGGTGGGGGCACGATTTGACCCGCAGCGTAACTAAATTCATCAACTACAATGAGGTACTTGATAACAGGGTTTATTGGATATGATTCTGGTGGGCCTCTGTCACCAAGACAGAAGACTGACATTGATTTTATCTTCAGATTTTTGCTTGACCTACTGATGTGATTGTGGCTCTGGTTATCAGAGAGCTCTCAAAGTGGGATATGAGTCCTTGTTTAATCAGCACTGTGTCTGTCTTGTCCCTGATTCTTATTATCTAATGCAAATGGGCTTCCTTATTGCCTAACAGAGTAGTTCAAGCAGGGAGGGCCACACAAACTGAAGCTATGAATTTCAAGCAACTGAGCACTGTTTTGTCCTGGCATAATGTAAGATTTCTTGGTAAATAAACGTGTCAATGCCTCAATCCAAATCCACTGCAATAACCAAAAGAGAGAATAATTTGCTCTGAAAGAAATAAGTGGGAAGTGTTTAATTTTGTTAAACACTTTTTTTTCTTGTTTGTTTTGTTTTTTTTCTTATAAATTCCATCGCAGTCATTTCCCCTCACTTCCTTGATGATTCCATGATTTTGGAATAGAAACCAATCCTGTCAACCCAAAAGCCTATTCCAATTGCCCCCCACCCCCCACCCCCCCCCCACACACACACACACTATACTAAATTCCTATTATTTGTTCTCATTTGAATGGTCTAAAACTGACAAGTAATAGAAAGGTTGTTATCAATAAATACAGCATCAGCCCAGATGGATTAGAGGGAGGATGATGTTTGTGGCTCTCTGTAATCCCTCCATCAATTCCAGGATTCTGAGTTCCTCCAGGGAATGTGGTAAAGCTGCAGGAAGTCCCCAAAGGCAAAATGTTGCAGGCTGCTCTCTGGTTCAGCTGCCAAACACAGAAAAAGTAATGCAGGCAAGAAAATGAGAGGAAACTCTTCTTTGCCTACAACTCTGAGGCAGGTGAGAGCCTGAGCTGTTTTATTCCTCCTGGGGTCCACCCTAGCCTGTCAGTCTCGCAGGAACACACTTCCATGGGGGTCTTCTGTTTCCAAAATGAACCCCACCTGCTTCAAGTAGCCTCAAATGGAGTCAGAGATGTGTACTGGATGTTGCCTCCAGCCTCGTTCTGGTTCCAAGTCCAGAAATAGATTTGAGAGAGGCTTTGAACAAAATCTTTATGTTCTCTGTGCTTGAGTTCCTCTAAATTGAATGGCATTTGCCATCCACTTTCATCATGGAACTGAGGGGAAATAGCTGTGATGGCATTTGTAAAAAAAAGATTTTGGAGCAGATTGTAAGGAGAAACAATGAGACATAAAGTAACCATTCTTTACTCTTTTAAGCAATGATTTATATTATTAAAATTCATGTACACACATAAGCTATGGGAAAACAGAAAGGGAAGACAGAGCATAGGTGAGCATTCTAATGGAAACACAGAATGAGATAACAGAATAATATCGGTTGAAAAACTCAGATTCTTTATACCAAAAAAAGGGGGGTTGGAGATCATAAGCATTATAGGCAAGACTAACATTTTCTTTTTTCTGCTTTCAAACATTTTTGTCAGCATTGTATAGGACTATGAAATTCTCAGTATTATGCTTTATTTCTTTAAAATGAATTTGCTTTAAACAAAACAAAAATCAGTCTTATTTGTCACACATGTAGAGCACATGATTTTTAAAAAGACTTAAGAATGCCCAAAATGTTTTATGTGGAATACTCATTACACTATAGCACAATGGGATAGAGAAATGAACACATGATAGGTGGTTTTTCTATAGCATCCAGGCCCTAAAATGGACACTACTGACATTAACAGTGCAGGTATTTTAAAATCAAGAATAAGATATTATCCTTTTTAGCAACAAAAACACAGTTGAAATCAATGTTTTTATACCATATATGTGCTTAGAAATATTCTCAGACTATAAAATCATAGATACATCAATATTGTGGAATGTTTGGAATGTATTTTTTGAAAAACAAATATTAAGTGATGTGTTATGCCTCCTGGCAACTTTTGCTTCATTTCGGGTAGGAAGTCATTATGTTATTTAAATTATATACAGAAACTAGGGAAACCTTAGCACTATTTTCCTCCTTATTGTAGTTTCTCTGAACTTTTCAATGTATGTGCTTTGTACCAGATACTAAAACAGAAAAAGAAAGACATCCCCACTTCAAATACACAGAAGAGCTAAACAGGGTTTCAAATATTTCTAGTTTTGCACACTTAATGTCTTGTGCCCACAGCAGGAAAGGGAGGGGAGGTAAGAGTGAGTCGCGTGAAATGTGATCTTGCCACAACCCCATAAAAAGCCTGGTAGATTGATTTTTCATCCCTGCAAAAAAAATTGGAAAGGAACAGTGACAGAAAAAGTTGTTAAAATTTAAACAATCAAATACTTGGTTGAATACTTCAACCATGGGGAATACTTCATTTCATTATACAAATAAGGGTTGAGAGGTCGCCGCAAATTCTATGGGTTTCCTCAGCAAGACAGAATCTCACATCCAAGTTTTGAAACTAAAAACTACAGTATTCCACAGATGATTGTGCCTGGTGTTTAAAAGGCCCCTGCAGAGGACTAGTCAAAATATTTACTTTCCTCTCAGAAACTGTAACGCCAAGGAAAAGAGAAACATAGTCAGAGGACGAATCAAAAGAAAAACTTGCCTTCCCCAGGCAGCCAGAAAAGGTGTCAGGCCTGGGGTCTTCTCCAGCAATAGTTCTTTTCTGTTGGTTTAGATGGCAGTGGGGGGCGGGGGGTGAATAACACACCTTTTCGGGGAATGCTAATCTATGGCAAGGTGCATTAGGAGAGTTTTGTGTCAAACTGAGGTTGTATCCGTTGCTGAAAGTATCTGCGGAATAGAAAGCCGTAAGTGGGCGTGCTTAATTATCCAGGCGTCTTTCCCGGGGCTTAGCGCCGAAGCTGTAAATAGATGGGTGAGTAATGGGCACGTTTATTTTTTTCTATCAAGTGCAGCCACTGGCGCAAAGTGAGTCAGACTCTGGCGTGGAAGCGTGTTCGAGGCCGGGTGGCGGAGAGGACGGGGTGTGGGTTGGGGTGGGATGGGGGAAGGAGCAGGAGGGGGCGATGATTAGCGAAGGAAATGACCCGATCCCTCCCTTTTGTATTCACAGTCTGCGTCACGCTCCTGTTCTCTTGGAGGCAGCGGCGGGCGAGCGGGCGAGCGGGCTTCGGGGCACCCGCCTGGCGATCGCCTTCTGGACCCCGGGTCTTCCAGCCCCAACTAGGCCTGCGGGCAGCCCCCAGGAGGAGCCGGAGTTGGGACTTGGCGCCTCCCGGCCAGGCCGGGGACCCGCGGAACTTCTCCATCCGCCGCCCCTAGACGTGGGCGCGGAGCTGGGAGTCCAGAAGCCGAGCCTGGAGTCGCCACCGAGGCCGGGTGGCGTGGAGGCGGCGCGGGGCGTGTAGACACCGGGCCTGCCCGGCCGCGGCTGCGCTCCTCCTGCCATCGCGTTCTAGACAGAAAAGCACCTTCTGACCACGGATTAATAGTAATACTCCATTATTCCTGTTGGAACAAGTTAATGTAAGGGTTGGGCAGCGAGGCCCCGGGCGGGTCACGTGTGCCCCCGTCACTACGACTCCCCTCGCCTCTCCGGTTCGAGTTATGCCATCAAGCTAATATATTGTGACTGCTCTTCTCTCCTGTGACAAAGGCTTGCAGCTGCCTCCAAATCAATAGACGTCAAAGAAATATGAAAACAATCATGACACAAAACTTAAATCCTGGCTAGAGCCTGCATAATCAGAACTATGCTTCTGTTCTCCAAGTCGCCAATTAATTTATCCCAAAGTTTAGTCAAATTTTTATTCCGGTACCTTTTTCCCAGCAGGTCCCGCTACATCTGTCGGGTTTGTAATGTAATTTGTAATTACTGCCCTTCATGTGGTCCGGTGCCTTGAACCATCTTTAATTAAAAGCATAATTAAGGGAAGATCTAAAGAAAGACAATTACCAGATGGTCTTTTTTTTTTTTTTTTTGAGGCAGTAGTTTCATAGAGGGGGGAGCAAAGTCTGTCCCCCAGACCCCGCGCCTGGGAAGGGGGCAACGGGCACTGCAGAAGCCGGTCCCCGCGCCCATCCCCTCTCCCTCTGGCTGGAGCCCAGATGCTCCGCCGAGGCCGAGCCCCAAGGTGAGCGCCAGCGAAGTCCGCGCACAGATCCTGGTTATCTACCCCCTTTCCCTGGGGCCTGGGGGTGGGGGTGAGGTATGGGGTGGCCTCGGGTGAGGTTAGGGCAAGTTCAAGGACAAAGCAACTTCAAATCCGGGAGGGTCTTTCCTCCTCTCCGCTGCCGCTTCCACCCCACCCCACCCCCGACTCCCCCCTTTCCCGGCTCCGCCCTCAGAGTAAAAAAAAAAAAAAAAGAGGGAAGGGCGGCTGTCACCTAAAAGGCAGCCTGGAGACCCGGCCCCAGCCTAGGTTCTCCCTGGACCGGATGGGGCTAGGGTAGGAGCTGGGGGACCTGTCCCGTGCAGGTCCGAGAGCCCCTGAGTACCACACAAGACAGCAGCGCCGTCGCCCGCAGCCCCGACGGGCAAAGTGGCCCCTTGACGACGATTGTCTCGGTTGTCGGCTCCTCCGTGTCCACCGGTCCCTGGGATTTGCAGAACAAGTTTGGGGGGAGGAGGGGACAAACCCATTCTCCACCCACCCCTGTCTCACCCCCACATCCCTCCCCCCCCCCCCCCCCCCAAATGAATAATGCAGGCCGGAGCCAAGGTTTCTGCCTTAGCGCGTTGCCCCGGCGGCTGGCACGAGGATCCCGAAGCCGGATAATGGAAATTAGACTGTGGTTGTATGGCGGGCATGTCATTATGTGACTGTTCATATTCAAAGTCAGGCAGCAATGAATTGTAATCATTTCAATTATCTTCAATACACTTTCTTTAGGACACAAGTTGTCAAAGATTTTTTTTTTTAAAAGTACATTCTTGCGGCTCCGTGGGTCCATTTTCCAGACGGTTTGTTGCTTTTGCTGCCTGATTTGGTTTCGGCTTTTATTCCCCAGCCTCAGATGTTCTTGCAGAGACTCCGGCGGAGCGAGCGAGCCCGGGCGGCCCTCGCTGCTTCTCCGGCGTTGCGGGCCGGCTACGCGAGTCCGGGATTGCCGCCGTGAGCCTGGAGCGCGCATTTTGGTTGCTTTCAGCAGCAATTAACTTTGAACAACAAATATGCCTGGAGCTCTAGCTCTGGTGTCGCCGTGGGGAAGGGGGCCGTCGTCTTATATCGGGCGTCCTCTCCAGCCTCGGAGAGTGGGCTGGCGGCAGCAGCCTGCGCCCCCGGAGGCCGGCGCCGAGCGTCAGGAAGGCACGTGCTGGACGGTGCCCGCGCCTCCAAGCTCCCTGCGAGCCCAGGACCGTCTTCTTCCAGCCGGGAGGACTCAGGGAAGCGCGGGGGGACCAGCGGAGCCTGCTCTCCTTTGTTGAAACTATCCCCAGCCCTGCGCGCTCCCTCTTGCCCCTGAACCGGAGGCAGTGGCCAGTTGGATTTGGTGTCCTCTGGGGATGGCAAGGCGCCCTTCGCCCCCAGCCAGAGCGGAGAAAGTAGGGGTCGCCTTTGAAGCCCACGTCCATCGCTCCCATTAGGACTAATCCCGATCTTCACACTAATATCGCCTCTCGGGTTTTTATTATACTCATTTGGGAGGAAATGAGCTCTTGCCAGGAAAATAGCAACCCGCACCCCACTTTTCATAGCTGCGCAGGGCCGGGCCTGAACAACCCCGCGGGCAAGCCTAGCGCTGCGGATATTATATTTGTGAAATGTCCTTTTGTGGAAGCTTTTAACACCTTCTTATAACGAATCATTTGTTCTTTTCTCTTTAATTTTGATAGACAATTAGCCATCAGAGATACATCAGTTGACTGTAACCGAGCATTAAACTCGCCTTTATGTAACGCTAATTTAGCATAGCTGCTTTGTTTAACTTTGCTATATAAGAACCAGGTTTTGTAGCAAAAAAAAAAAAAAAAAAAAAAAAGGTGTAATTTTATGTGGGGCTTCATTTCTTCTGGCCCTGTTCGCAGCAAGCCCTCCCTCTTTGTGAAACGTTGTGCTGGGGCCTGACGTTTCCGTGCCCAGCACCTGCAGGCTGGTGGGGGGAGAGAGGGAATTAGCATTGATATAGATTTAGTTGAAATGTAATCTCTTAAATCTGTCCAAGATTCGGGGAGATAATTACACTTTCGCTGAATTGCCAGGGGTCAGCGTCTCAGAGGACCCGAGGAGTTGATTTACTAACAATAGTGTTACATAAAAAATGGCGTTTGAGATTATAATGTTAATGGCTGCCGTCGCTGGGGAATGCGGCTGCTTCCAGCTAATTCCCTGTAACTTGTTTTTTATACCTCCATTTCTTCTCGCTCTCTGTCTTTGGACAGCTTCAGAGGTTCGCGGTGTTTAATTTGGTGGCAGGCAGGCGCCGGGAGGTTTGGACGCTAGAGCTTGGGGTTGACACGCCTTTTCTGCGAGTGTTGGTGGTGACCCGTTGTGGCCTCGACAGCAAGGCCACAACGCCGCAAGGGCGCGGGCCCGGACTGGAGCGCGGCGCAGGCAACAGAGGCGGACCGTGACCTCGGGAAGAAGCGAGCGCCCTCCCAGGCCCGGCTCTCCCCGGCCCGCCTGGATCCGGACCCGCCCGGCTTCCAGCGGTCTCCAGCTCCCCGGTCGGTCGAGAGAGGCCCTGTTCTGTACCCCACTCTCCCGCCCAGGCCGCGCTTCCGTCCCAGCAGCCGCAGCCCTATGGACGCTCACTCCCAGGCTCTAACTTTCCGAAGTTCCCCTGGTTTGGTGAGAGGTCGGGACTTCCCTGCAGAAAGAGACTGGGAATACCGGGAGGCGCTGCAAAGTTCAGATTCTAGCTTGTTGTGGGGATGAGCTTTAAAACTAAGACGTCAGCCTCCTTTGGGGTGGAGATGGTTAAGGAGTTTACACTCCCCTGCACACTTGTCAAACTCACTCAGACTTGACCAGTTAGTCTCTGGCCACAGACCTTAGACTCCATCCGAAATCCCATGGCAGCCCTTCACTTGTAGCCCCTGAGCCCAACAATTCCGGAGCTTTGCTCCTCCGAAAGCTTCCCTAAGCCTACTTCAGTGGCCTGCGGACACTCAGGGACCCGACAGTGGGCTTGTCCCCAACGAAGAGCCCCTGAAACTGTGTGCAAAAGTCAAGGGATGAAGAGTGAAAAGCAGCCCCTTTCCTGGGTGAGACAGAAAGAGCTGGTTTGGGGACCTCCTCTGGGACATCACTGGGCTGGGCAATAAGAGGAAGAGGCCTTAGCCTGGGAGCATCCTCAGGCCACGCCAGGGTTCAGCGGCCTAGGCCTAGACCCAGGATGTGGCCATCGCTGATACCCCAAGTCCAGAAGCTCAGATTCCCTCCCCAGGGCGAGATTTTGGAGCCTGAAAGGGAGGTGCCTGTGCCCTTCCAGCTCTTATGCTCTACACCGTGACATGAGAAGGCAGAAAGAGCGGCACAGGCCTGGGCGCAGGCCTTCCTCAGGCTCTCCCTTGGGCTGGGAGCCCAGTTTCTGTGAAGAAAAGGTACCTGAGCCATGACCTGTTAGTCCTATCAGAAGGAGCCACCCCTTAGCTTAATACACCCTCACCCACCTCACGGAGCCCCGTGGCTGTGTACACGTGGGTGGTGGGTGCCCTCAGGGCTTACCCGCCAATGCAGCTGGCAGAGGCCTGGGAGCCCAAGCCCTTGTCACTGGGGGTGGGCGTGTCCCTGCACATCCGGGGTGTTTACGTAGCCCCCCCCTTACCTTATAAGCAACAGCAATATATATATGTTAATTGAAAACTTCTGAATTTAAAAAGGTTGTGACAAGTTATAATTTGTCCTGTCAATGCCTGGAATCCTTATTTATCTCTTTAGCTTGCCTCCCCCTCGCGCCTGTCAGCTAACAGCTTGCCTAACTCGTTGACTTCCTCACTCATGGCACGGAAATGACAAATGTGCTGTTTTATCCGTACAATTTATTTCATTATTGTTGCCAGCACGAAGCATCACAATCAATCATAAGGAAGTCCAGTTGGCAGGTGTCAATCTTGGTGTGTTTTTGTATGTCTCAGTCTATATTTAATCCAATTATAAGGGTCACAGAGTAAATGCCAATCCTCTTGTTACAACTCACATCTTATTTAAGATTTAAAGTAAAAAAAAAAAAAAAGTCAACTCGATCACATGGACCTTTTGGGGGAAGGGAGAAGATGCCTTTGAAACCTCACGTCTCTATCCCTATCTCCCCCTGCCTTCTCACCTCCCGTTGAAATTAGGCAGCCATCCCTTTTTATTAAAGAGTTGCAGGGAATCCCAGTTTTATGTGCATTTGTGTGCAAATGAGGCTCTCGTTATTTTGCTAAAGTGGAAGCGGGCTTAATGATGAGAGATCTTTCCGCTCATTGCCCATTCAAATACAATTGTAGATCGAAGGCAGCCTTGTCACTTTGAGAAAAAGTGAATTTCTAACATCCAGGACGTGCCTGTCTACTTTCAGCGAACTGCATCCAATCACCCCCAGGGAATTCAGCTAATGTCTCAGTCTCTACCCAAACATGGGAGAGAAAGAAATCAAACATGGTGCCACAGACTAAGTGACTTAATGTGAAAATGTTTAGAAGGAAAGGCAGAGTTTTCTCAGATTGATTGTAATTCAGATTTTCTTAGTAGGAAAGCAAACTGTCCCAGAAAACTTTATAGTGGGGTAGAATGGACAGAAGAGAGAAAAAACAAAGTATTTCTTTGAAAGAGAGCAGGAAAATAATCGAATAGCAGAGAAACCACAGTATTGCATATAATCATGCCATTGTGCAATCTTTTAGACCTCGGTAAAGAGAAGGCAAATATTTCCTTCCTTAAATATTTTCCATTTTTGGTGCTTGGATTCACAAAACATCCCTCCATTTGAAATGACACACGATATGCACAGTATTTTTTTCTCAAATAGGGAGTTTTCACTCTCTTATTAGTTTTTATATGAAAAAGTTATTTTAAATCCCTTTATAAATTAGCACCCCTCTAGGAACAATAATTTTAAATATAGAAGTTAACAGGATGCATTATCGTCCAGATTTAGTAAAATGAAATTAAAATACTGAAGTGCAAAAAAATTTTTTTTTACTTTTCGATTTTTACTTTTCACTTGGCAATGGGCATTGTCAGTGAAAAGACAAATATTAAATCAATCCCCACCCACCACAGATCCTGCCGAAGGGGCTTTGATTCTGGAAGCAGCTTTATTTGCATAAAGTAGTGATGGTGGGGGAGAGAGAGAATACGTTGAACAAGAACAACAGATCTTAGTTACAGTTCAAGTCAAAGATGAATCTATCTTCCCCTGCCCCTCTCTCCTGGCAACCACTCTCCTTTCCTTCCTGCACCTCTACCTCCTATCTCTGGCCCCTCACCCCCTTTCCCACTCCCCTCCTCGCCCTGGCGCGCCAGCTGGTAAACTCTGGGCTTCCTGGCAGTTCTAGGCCCGGGTTGACCAGGGAGGCCCCGGGGGCTGCCCAGCTCGCTCACTGCTGCTTTGAAGTCTCAGAGCTTCGACCTGCCCTGGGTGCCAGAGAATTTCTGTTTCTGGCCTTTTGCCCCCCACCTACAGGTTGCACTCGCATCCCGAGTTATAAGTCGTCGATGACGCCCTTGAGCCACCCGCGGTGCCCTCCCACGTTACTGGGCAGTGCGGCCTAGACAGTCTAGATCAGCCGTGGGCAAACTACGGCCCGCGGGCCGGATCCGGCCCGTTTGAAATGAATAAAACTAAAAAAAAAAAAAAAAAGACCATACCCTTTTATGTAATGATGTTTACTTTGAATTTATATTAGTTCACACAAACACTCCATCCATGCTTTTGTTCCGGCCCTCTGGTCCAGTTTAAGAACCCATTGTGGCCCTCGAGTCAAAAAGTTTGCCCACCCCTGGTCTAGATAGTCTGCCTGTGCCCAGGCCGGGCCTTGTAGGCTGGGCACTACAAGGGGCTGGGCCGGGCCGCCCCGAGGCCGGTGGCCGGCTCCCAGGTCAAGAGCCACCAGGGGGTCAAGAGCTTCTGCAGCGGTGAGACTTGCATCCTCCCCGGTGGCGACCCTGGTGCAAGCCTCCTCCTGCCCAGCCTTCTGTGCCCAGAACAAATGGAGAGCGGCTTGAGCGTTGGCCCGGAGCGCGGAAGGGCCTAGCCCTGCCTCGCCTCCACCGCCCCGGCGCTCCGGCGCGGCTCCAGCGCGTCCTTTATTGACAGGCAGATAAGAAGACCGGGGCCGTGGCGTTTCCAGCGTCCCTCTCGAGCACCCTGCGAGGTTGCAGGGATCCGCGCACGCTTAACGGCCTGGACTCCAAACAAGCCCGGAGCAGCCTTCCTGGCGGCCTCCCTTCCGGACAGAGGGGGCAGGTGGGGAGCCAGGCGTGGACAGACTAGGGAGCAAGGGAGGCCTGGTCAGGCCGGGGCCTACACGCAGCCCAATCTCCAAGGCAGACCGCGGAGCTGGGGAGACCTCAGGACATCTGGAGCTCAGAGCTGGACCAGGTCCTGGAGGGCAGCTAGGACACTTGCCAAGAAACTAGGTCAGGGAAGAAGGTCGGTCGCGGTGGAGAAACCCGAGCAAACGCCTCTCTGAGCGTCACTGGAGCCCACGTCGGGAGCCAGGATCACAGCAGTGCTCTGGCTTAGATGAGAGTGGCCGGCGTGTGTGTGTGTGTGTGTGTGTGTGTATAGGGATGGATGTTTCTTGCCCCTGACACTGGAAGACCAGGGGATTGGGTGGGGAGAGTTGCAGATTCCAGCTGTTAATAAGTAAGAACATCACGCTGAGACCACCAAGAGGTTCCCATTCTTCTCCCCACCTCTACCCTGCCCTCAGGCCCGAGAAGGGTGGAGGAAAGAAAACAAGGAGAGGAGCGGGCAGGCGGGCTGCCTAGAGCCCTCTCCTGGAGGGTTTGGAAACCCCACAACTGTCCAGGTGTGCCAGGGGTGGGAGCGAGAACTGCTCGATTTCTCGGCCATCAGTGCTTGCTCTCGCTGTGCCACCCCATTCAAGCCAGGTGAGCAGGAACTGGCCCTGGGGCCCTCCTCCCGCCTAGGCGTTCCTCTCCTAGCCTTCACACATGGTGCGCAGGTCTAGGCCTCCTACGAGCTGCCTATGGCAAGTCCATGCTCCCCACCCCCACTTCCCATTCCAATCCCTCCGTCAAGTGTCCCCTACCCATCCCAGCCGGATCTCTCTCACTTCCATGTTCCAGGCCCGGTTGAAGGCAGACCTCTGTTGGGGGTTGGGGAGTGAGACCAGGAATGACAACCTGGGTTTAAGTCCCCATCCCAAGTTAGCCAGTCCCAGCTCAATTAAACCATCTCCCAGTCCACACTGGTTGTGACAGCAAAGCAAGTACACACTACCAGGTCATTATCCCACCACCCCCACCCCAGTTTCTGTGGTTACCTCAGCTCCCAGGAGGGGAATCCTGACTTCAGAATCTGGGGCTTTCCTATTTTCCTCCTCTAGGCCACAAAGTCAACAGTTAACCCCAAAGTCAAAGATTAATAAAATCACGACATTTTCTACATGACTGGAGCCTTTCAGCTCAAGGAGGCCAGGGAAGCCCGAACAGGTACCTTTGGTGGCTCTCCATGGGAGAACCCAGCGGCCTGGCAAGGACTCTGGCCTAGCCCGGATGAAGGGCTCGCTTGTCCTCTCCTGGAGACCGTCTGTGCCCAGCTGGTGACTTGTAGGCCCCAGGGCGTGGTTAGGTAGCCACTGCTCCTTCAGCTCCTCCTGAAAACGATTCCTGCCAGAAGACCTTCTCAACCCCGTGCTACCTCAGGTCCCTCTGATGAAGTTATTCCCTAGGGAATCGGAGGAGGGGACCTGGTGGTCACCCGGAAAGGTGGCCAGCCTCGGGGGGTGGGACTCTCCTTGCAGGAGGGGAGGCGGAGCGCATTCAGGAGGACTAGTTTCCTTGGGGTTGACTCCACGCCCTAGGGGAGGGCTAGTCGGGGGCCGGGTTGGGCGTGGGCAGCCACGGGCCGGCCCAGGAAGGCCACGGCAGGGCTCGGACGCAGCCGGACTGGGCGTAGAGAGCAGGAGGCTCCCGCCCAGCCTGAGCGCCGGTGGGCGCGGAGCTGAGCCCAACTCTGGCCGCCATGACGTCACGAGGGCCTGCCAGCCAATGAGGACCGCGCTGGCAAGGATATTAAGGAAAGTTAGCGCCTGCCAGAGCACCCTCTTTTCTTATATTTGACATTTAAACTCTGGGGCAGGTCCTCGCGTAGATCGCGGCTGTCAGATCTGCCACTTCCCCTGCCGAGCGGCGGTGAGAAGTGTGGGAACCGGCGCCGCCAGGCTCACCTGCCTCCCCGCCCTCCGCTCCCAGGTAACCGCCAGGCTCCAGCCCTGGCCCGGCTCGGGCCCGCGCCGCTTCGCAGCTGCCCACGACGGGTGCCTCCAAAGCCAAGCCCGCCCCAAGTAGCCCGGGGGCTTGATTTTTGCCTTTAAAAGGAGGAATACAAAGATGGAGGGGAGTTACAGAGGGCGGAATCGGAGAGGGGAGGAGGGGGGTGCCTTGTCTTCGCCGAGCGTGTTTTTCTGCAAAAGTAGCAAAATGGTCCAGTCCCCAGAGTGGACTTCCAGCGGGGTGCTGAGCGGGGGTGAGGGGCGGGGAGAGGAGCGGGGATCTGCTGCTGCTGCCCGCAGAAGCCGTTGGCCACCGTGCGAAATGCAGGAGGGGAGACGCAGTTTGCACTCACAACTCCCCCCGAATCGCAGTTCACCCCCATTCCCTCGTGGAGCAGTCCCCGCCCGCTCCTGAAGCGCACAAGTTTCCCCGCGGCTGCAAAGTGTAGATGGTCGGACCGAAACAAAGTCCTAGCGATGGGAGTTCGTTTCTCAGGAAGGAGATGAGGACTAAAGAATGCTGCCTGCAGAGCGGGGCAGTGCGCAAGGCCCCCGGCGTGATTTGAGCTTCACTTCGGAGACCTAATAATTAGCGATTCGCACTGAGCGAGAACGCGGGCTCGGGTTACTGCGGGCGCAGCGCGGCCTCGGCGGGAAGCCTGCGGACGCCCGGGGAGCCCAGCCGCTTAGTGCCGGGAAGAGCAGCACCCGGACTCTCCCGTCCGCGGACGGCCTATGCGGGTGCCAGAAGTTTCTCCAAAGTGGGTCAAGGAAGGAAAGACCCCCAACCCCTGGTTCCCCGGGGCGAAAGTTCCGGGAGGCCAGTCGTAGGCGTCCGGAGGAGCCAGGGCAGGCTTAGGCAGGGCACAGGGCACCCGCCAGGAGGTGGGATAGGAGTCCCGGTCAGGCCCAGGCTCGCCCCGCACTCCCACTGTTGCTTCTGGCGGCCCCTCTCTAGACCTTGGGCGCGGGGGGGGGGGGGGGGGGGGTCATCTTTGCAGGACGTTTGTATCTCAGGCACCTGCGACAGGTGCTTGGGAGCAGTGGCCGTCCCCTGCCCACCTCGCCCAGGAGCAGTGGTCACTGGGCCGAGCACCTTACCTGAATCTGGGTCCTCTCCTCCTCGAGTTCCTTTCTCTGGACTGAGGAGCGAGCAGGTTGCCCACTTCGCTGTGGGAAGTGGACCTTCTCCTCCAGCCATAAATCAAAGCCAGCCATCCTCGGGCCTCCTCCCTCATTAGAGATGTTTATTGGAGATTGTGTTTATTCGGCTGTCAGGGCGAGAAAGCGCAGTGACATAATTACCTCCGACCAGAGTCCTCCCCCAGCGCCCAGGCAAGCCGGGACCTCCTGGGTCGCCTTCTCACTCCAGCGCCTTCTGGATCGGAGGGCAGATGTACCCTCTCCTATAATTTGGATTATTGAAAGAGCTACTGTTCAGAATTCTCCAGGGCATGGCGTGTATTTATTTATTTTAGAATTTGAAAGGAAAACCGAAGGGAACCTAACGCCCCTCCCGGGCGGAAGGGGGCAGCGCGGGCGCAGCGGAAAGAGAGTCCCTCTGGCCGCACAAACTTTCCGGCCCTTGCGGCTGGGCTGCTGAGCGCAGGGGGACCGACGCCACCGGGCGCCAGAGCCTGGCCAGAACAGTGGGGAGCTGGCCGGGAGGGATGGATGCCGATACTCTCTGTATTATTTGTTGTTTTATTTTTAATTCTCTCTCCTGGGGGCAGGGGGGTGGGAATCTGAGGCTTCAGAGCCTCAGGCTGCTGATTTTTAAACTCAGGCCGAGCTGAGCGAGCCAGTCTGCAGCTCCTCACCGGAATCTCTCCCCTGGCTGCGCCCCCCGCCCCCCATCCTCCCCATCGGTTTTCCCTGCTAGCCAGGTTTGTAAGTCACCACCTGTGAGACTGGTTAGGAAGTGATGGCCCAACTGTTCTCTAATTGAAAATACTTGTGTGTGTGTGTGTGTGTGTGTGTGTGTGTGACCGTGCTGACAAATATCCGGGATCCCGGCTTTTGATCCTCACTGCCTCCAATGTCCTCCAATCGCTAATAAAACTTGGGCCCTTAGTGTCTTGATTAACAGACATATTAACTCTTCCGGGGGGTGGGGAACAGCTTGTCCCAATCAATGTCACTTTAAAAGCTGCCAGGATGCGCTTAGCTCCGTTCCTGGCTGCTCCAGCGAACCAGCCCTAGCATTTGCTCCCTCCCTCTTCCCCAGCTTCAGATCCCCCAGCAAATTCCCCAGTTCCCAGCTCGCGTGTTCTTTGCGCCTCTCCAGGAAAAACTTCGGACTCTGTTTGTTTGGAGATGGGGTCTCTAGGGAGAAGGGGCCGAGGAGGCTTTAGCTTGCTTTTCTTTTAAAAGCTGAACTCTTGCCTCTTGAGAGCGGGAGTTACAGGGAAAGGAGAGATGGGGAACCTTCCTGGGTGACCAAATGGAAAGCAAACTTTCCTGAGAACCCTATTTGCAAATGTCCTACACATTGGAGATCTGGAGTTTTAAAGCGGGCCCCTATCTGGACAGCGGCATGCAGGATCCGGGAAGCAAAGGCTTGGGAAACCCAGTTGGCCAGTGCGAGCGTGTGTGTGTGTGTGTGTGTGTGTGTGTGTGTGTGTGTGTGTGTATGTGTGTGTGTGTGTGTGTGTGTTTAAAGTATTTGGTGGGAATGTAGAGAAAGAGAGACGCTTTCCGCTTTCCGCCTAATGTGAATGGAAGAGGACCGAACCCACTTGCCATTTGGTCAGAGGCGAGGACAGGCCAAGGCACCCAGGCTTTCCCCAGCCAAGCCTGGCCACAGGCCGGAGGCACTGCCAGCTCCAGGCTCTTCTCCGCCTCCCGGCACTCTGGGCCCTGGAGGCTGAGGGGTGAACTGGAAACCCACATACTGGTGGGAAAAAAGAGAGGGAGAAAGGCCTGGGGTGAAGGAGGCACCTGGAACTGGTCGGCCTTTGCCTTTTGTGCTCATTTGACCCGTTTTGCCAGCAAAGAGAGAGCCTTTGGAGTCTCTGCGAAGTGGTGCAGGTGTTTACGGAGACTTTCCTCCTTCAAAGAAAAGCTGGTCTTCACCCTTCCCAGCGCGCCAGCACCGCGCCTCTGCTAGGGCGTGGAAAGCGGCAGTTCAGAGGTGTTGCAACACCCACGCCGGGTGGGAGACTCCTGGCTCCCAAGCCCAGCGCCAAAAGCACATCTCCCAAGAGCTGGACGCTTTGCTTACCCAGAGGCCTCCTCCAGACCGGAAACCCGGGGAGTGGGCAACCGCGAAGGCCTGGGAGCGCTGGGGGGTGAGTTGCCGCCGATCTCACATTGACAAACGAATACAGGCCAGAGGCTCCGGGCACTCTCCGGTGAGCGGCGCGTTCGGCACAAACCGCCCTCCCCTACCCGGGTGGGATGACCCCGGCGGCTCCTGCGGGAACCGGCCGGGGAGCTGTCCACTGCGGGCGCCGCGGGCAGGGGAGAAGACTTGAAGAGAGGCGGGAAGAGGCGAGACGGAAACCCAAGGCGCGATCCCCCCCACCGCTACCCCCCTGCTTGGAGGGCAGCGAGGGGGCCTAGGAAGCCGCAATTAAAATGGCTGACATGCGAGCTGTCTCAGTTTTGCTCTCACCTCTGCCCCTGGCTGGCTGCTTTTCCGCCCCAGCCCCCCAACCAGCCGCGTCGCCCGCAGAACGTGTACTTGGCTGAGAGCGAGAGGCGCCCCACGAGGCAGAACAGCACCCCCACCCCCTTTGAAACTAGCCCAGGGAGAACATGAAATCTCAATCTCCACCCCTCAAACTTTGAAAACTCTGTCTCCCTTGGGTCTGACTCTACCCCCCACCCCAGCCCCCGCTGCCCCCAAATATTGACACACTGGAAGCAGCTAAGTCCCTTTTTGTTTCTTGCTTGTGCAGAGGGGTTTTCAAGAGTCCTCCCCCAGCCCCCACCCTCACCCAATGACGTCAGTGGCATTCACTCCCCGCTCCTAGCCTCTTATCATTTTTGTTGTTGTTGTTAAAACTTTTCTCGGAGGTGAGGTGGGGGTTGAAGGGTGGGAGAAGGAGCGATTCAAAGAGACAGTGCCCAGGGGGGAAATAGCAACAAGATTATGGTCCCTTCTTTCGGAGGCAAAGCTTAAGAAGGTGCTAATCCACTCGGTCCCTAATTGAGAGGTTGTAAAAATGATATTCGCCTCCAGTTCGACAGCCTCTGGGCCTCCTCCTCCCCCCTTGCTTATGCCCAGTGGACTTGAATTCAAGTTTCTTTAATGCTTGTTTGAAAAGTAAAAAGGGGGAGAAAAATAACGCCGACTCTGGTTGGTCTGAGACCTGGGCCCGCTGTCCCACGTCCGGGATCCCGGGATCGGGAGAAGTCTGGGTCCTGCGAAACCTCGCTCAGGAGACCGCAGACCCGAGCGCCCGTGCCACCTGCTTCTGGCCTGGGGTTTGTCCTGGCGCTGAGTGCACCTGGGCCACGGGAAGAGCGGTTCCCAGGACGAGAAAGTGGACGGGTTGTGCTGCCCCAACCCTGGCCGCGGCTGAGGAGGCCTCCGCTCTCCCCGAGCTCTGCCCAGGCTCCTCAGTAGCGGGGTTACTGGGTTCGGGCTGGGGATGAGAATGGGAGGCCCAAGGCGGCCTGCAGCGTCCTCATGCCGCAGCTCCCAGGGGCGGCTACCATACCATCCGCGGAGTTCCGAGTGTACAGATTGCATGGATGAGCTCTGACTTTCAACACTTTTCATAAGTCAAGAGGAGTCAAGTGTCCCCGGTGGTGGCTTCGTTTTGGCCTCCCTGCCTCTGCTCTTCCAACTCCAGTCTGTGCCGGGTTCTGGGGTGTGCTCCCCACCCCTAAACCGCCGGTTCCCTGTGCTAGGGCCTGCAAGCTCCAAGAGAGCTCCAGACTTCGCACGACTGGGCAGCCGCTCTCTCCCCTGTCACCTTAACTGCGGCGCCAAGGGGTGCCTTTGGAGTGCACTGAGGTGTGTCCTAATGGTCCAGCATTCAACAAATGGACTTCTGGTGTGTGGTCAGAAGAGAAAAGCCATTGACTTACTTTCCTCCCTGGGTTTTCTGGCAACAGTTGAAGGGGAGCCGCCTCCGTGGACTAAGCAGACCCAAGAGAAGGAACCGTGGTGCCGACACACCTGCACCGCACTCAGATAACGCACACCGACATGCCGACTTCGCTGGCGAGGACACACACACGCACACGCAATCTCTCCCAGCATTGATCATCTCCCTCCATCTCAGACCCCAGACATCCTCCTCCCCTCCTATCCCCCCTGGGATCCCCTCCTCTCGGGCGCCCGGAAAAGCAATCGCACTTAGTCAACAAATGGCACGTGGGAGAAGTTGGTGAGTGTTTGGTGAGGACTCTTCAGGGCTTTTCACAAGAACCCTCTGTACACAAAGTAAGTGGCGTGTTTGCTCGGGCCTCTCCAGCCCGGCTGTGACTCCGCTCCGCTGCGCTCGGCGGCTTCCGAAAGGAGAAAGAACAGAAGAAAGGGCCGGGGGAGCGAGGGTGGGGTGATGGGCAGGCTCGGGAGGCCTGGACTGGGAAGGCGGCCCGGCCTCTCCGAGTTGCCAGCCTGGCGGCCTCCTCTCCGCCGAGGTTTCGCCTCGGCCATCACTGGAGTGTTGCTGCCGAAACCCCGAGCTGCTTACACCTTCTTTCTCTTCTTCCCAGCGGCCAGGTGGGCTGGGGCGCGGCCACGGCTGTGCTGGGTGTCACAGTGCCCAGGCTAGGACCTGGTAGGGGCGGGAGCGAGGGCGGGCGGGCGGGGGCGGGGCGGCTGGCCAAGCTGCGCTGAAGATGGCAAGAAAGGGCTGCGTAGAGCTGCGGGAACTCGCTCCCCACGAGTTGGGAGTTCCGAGCCCAGTTTAAGGAGGTAGGGGGCGCGACCCCCCCGTCCCAGCGGCCTTCACTCCACCCCTCAAGTTAGCAGCCACAGGGCGGGCCGCGCTAGCTCCCAGGCCGCTCGGAGCCTGGCGATGTCGGCGAGCACCAGCTCCCGAGCCCGGACGCGGGGGGCCCAGCGCCGGGGAGAGGAGCCGCGACCCACCGGCGGAGCCGAAAACAAGTGTATTCATATTCAAACAAACGGACCAATTGCACCAGGCGGGGAGAGGGAGCATCCAATCGGCTGGCGCGAGGCCCCGGCGCTGCTTTGCATAAAGCAATATTTTGTGTGGGAGCGAGCGGTGCATTTGCATGTTGCGGAGTGATTAGTGGGTTTGAAAAGCGAACCGTGGCTCGGCCTCATTTCCCGCTCTGGTTCAGGCGCAGGAGGAAGTGTTTTGCTGGAGGATGATGACAGAGGTCAGGCTTCGCTAATGGGCCAGTGAGGAGCGGTGGAGGCGAGGCCGGGCGCCGGCACACACACATTAACACACTTGAGCCATCACCAATCAGCATAGGTGTGCTGGCTGCAGCCACTTCCCTCACCCACACTCTTTATCTCTCACTCTCCAGCCGCTGACAGCCCATTTTATTGTCAATCTCTGTCTTCTTCCCAGGGATCTGAGAATTGCTCTTACACACCAAACCAGCAGCATCCGTGGAGAAAACTCTCGCCAGCAACTCCTTTAAAACACCGTCATTTCCAACCGTTGTGGTCTTTAAGCAGCAATAACAGCCACAAAAAACCCCAAAACCCAAGCAAACAAAACTCTTGACAGGAGCTTTGACGGGAGAGGATGCCTCATAAAGGTGAGTCCGCTTCTTTCTTCTCGCTTCATTTTTATTATCGCAATATTCAGGCAGGTATCCCCCTTCCTCCCCCCGTTCCTTCCTCCGGTCTCGCCGGCCCCCTCCCCCATTGCTACGCCCGGAGAGTTGGGTCGGAGAAGTTTCCACGCTGGAGCCCAAACTTTGTACTTCCAGCAAAAGCCCGCGTCGGAGGGCGACGGCCGGCGAGCGGGAGCGGCGCTGGGCTCCGGGCCGGCGGCCGGCTCACCCCCAGCGCCAGCACCAGCGCGGGCTGAGCTCACAGAAGAACCAGGCGCAGCAGCAGCCGCGGCTCCCGGCCCCATCACCTCCAAATGCTCCCGGCTCGCAGGAGAGGAGGAAGAGGCTCTGCGGTGCTCCAGGCCCGGGAACGGCTGCCGGGACCAAACGCTGCCGGCTGCTTTGTCCAGCCGAAGGCCCAGGGAGCGCGCAGGGAGCGGGCGCACCGAGGGAGCGCCAAGGAAGCCTGCTCGCCGCTCCGCCGCCCCCTCGCCCGCCCTCCGCCTTTGTGCCGTGTTCGGCCCGGGCACACAAGTCCGCTGGCACTCAGGCGCCGAGGGGCACCGCGCCCGCCGTCCGCTGGAGCAGAGTCAATCGGCAAGGCAACGGCGCACTGGATGCGGAGAGAAAGGGAGTGTGAGCGGGAGCCGGGAAGGAAGCCACCAGGCCAAAGCGGCCGAACGCGCGCTCCGAGGGAGCTCTGAGCCGAGCCCAGGATTGTCAGCTTCCTTCAAGCCCTCAGGCTCTCGCCCTCAACTTGAGCGCAGAGCTCGGAACTTGAAAACTCTCTACTCCCCACGCTTCCCCCAACCTTCGCCCTCGCCCTGCGAAAGCTGGGGTCTTCCTTGTCCTCCAGCCCCCAGCGCTCGGTGGGTATTTTTCCTTGTCTTCCTCTGACAATGCTGCGCTCGGTGTTGCCATTTCAACAAGTTTCGAGGTGGAAAAGTGGATTGGATTGCTTTTTAAAAAACATCTAAATTCCCTGATTTTTTTCTTTATGAGGCTTTTTTAAAAATCAGTATGAAAGCACTGGCTTTCCCCTTCGTCTGATCACATCCTCTCCCAGCCAATTAGTCTGAGTAATTTGAGAGCTTTTCGATTGATTCTCAGACCCCAGGAGGAAAAGTGTCTTTTCAAAGTTCATGAAGTTGTTGCCTCTTTCCGTGTGCAGATTTTCTCCGTCTCTGTGTCCCATGATAGGCCCGAATTTTAGCAAGTGTAATTGGGGAAAATGGAGTTGAATTTCAAGTGGAAATGCTCTCTCTCTCTCTCTCTCTCTCTCTCTCTCTCGTGCTAAAACGTGGCCCTTCAGTCTCGAGTGATTTCTACAAAGTTTAAAAACAACGTGAACGTGGGATCTTTTTCTCTCATACTCTGCACAGCTCCTTAAGTCATTTTGGATGTTTAACTCGAACTTGGGAAGGTCGAGGAGGGGCGGGAGCAGAAAATGAAATAAAAAGTAAAGAGCTTAAAAGCTTGGTGAGTTTACGGAGGAGAAATAATAGTTGTTGCCATTGACATTACATTTTTTATAGCCAGTGACCTTTGCAAACGTCTGAAGGCGATTTGATTAGTTATCTTATTTGGCCCTAGAGAGTAAAACTTTGTCATTTTAATTGCTAATTACTTTTTGGCTGGGGGCCGGGAGGGACAAAAGTGAGCTCTTCCCTTCACCCCAGCTAAGGAATTTGGGGTTGGATTTTAGAATTAAGTAGTTTAAAACATCAATATTTGAAAGCGGAAGCTTGTGTCAGGGAGTCAGTGGCCCAGTGGCCTAGTGGACAAGGCCCTGGCGACTTCCAAATGTCTGGAAACTCCTTGATTCCTGGTGCAGGTCTCTGACCTGTCTCGGGCTTTAGGAAGCCCAAGGCTGAGCTTGGAGGGAGGAGGCTGTGGCTGTGGCTCGGGGTTCTCAACTCTCCAGGCGTGTTTGCTTCCGGGTGTCGGTGTGCCCGGCCTCTCGGGTTGCTTTTGCACTTTAGCGATTACTTAAGCAATTAGATAGATTCTAAGCTGAGAGGGGGTGGAAATGGGGTAGAACCGGAATTTGAAATGCTTTCCCAGATGCTTCGAAAATTAATTGGTTAGGCCTCTCTGTAATCAGCTACTGAATTCTTTAAAAATAGCATCAAGAATGTACCTGCTGGGATGGGGGTATTCACTGGTGGTTGAGTACAGAGTGGTACGGAGAGGAGTTAGGAAGTTTTCCCCCTTCAGGAGTATTCCGCTACTCCTCTCCCGCCTGCTAGCTTTGCCTTTTCAGAGTCCCACTTTGAGGGTGTGGGGGGGGGGGGGCACACACATTCTGATCCAAGTTGGGGTTTCTGCCTGGTGGGGGCATGTCCGTGGTCAAGGGGACTGAGAGGCGGGAGGCCTTGAGAGCCAGTGCAGCTAGGCATAACTAGGTAGCCCTCTGCCATCCCCAATATTTATCAGGCCAAATTTGGAAGCTGGGAAGAAGTGTTCCACTTAAGTTTATTTTTTATGGATTTAAGCTGCCTCCCAGCTAGGTAATAAATTAGACCATGAATAGCTTTGGAGGGGGAAAATGTGCTTCTTGGAATTCCTTGCTTGCAGGCAGGCAAAATTAATAATCACCATTGGCAAAACAGGAAAAAGAAAGGGTATTTTAGTTTGTTTTTTTTTAACAGGGAGAAATGATGCTGTGACTATTTAATTATTTTACTTTTTTTTCTGCCCAAACCTTTTGAATGGACTCTTTATTGTAATTCCCTCTTCCCAATTGAGCACCCTACGGTGCCGTTGTATCTTTTTACGGCCCCTAACAACTCACACCAGTAACACAATTACCTCCAGATATTTATAACAAGAAATTACTTTTCTATTTTCTCTCCCCTCCCCCAAAACCTTCTTAGGGGAAGGTAAGGAGGGGTGGTGGAGGACGAATCTTGGGGAGACAAGCACTAGATCAGGATTGACAATGCAAGAAGTGTCCCTCTGTTCCCTTTGTGAGTTGGTGGGTTGTTGGTACGTGTGGTTGGAAGCTGTGTTGCTGGTTAGGGAGAGTCCGTTTTGCTCTTTGGGTTTGGGGAGAGCTGGAGAATGGAAGCCATTGTTCACTGTCTGTAGGCTTTGTCGACCACGCTCACCCCCTCCTGTTCCTACTTTTTAAAGCAGTGAGGCGAGGTAGACAGCGTGTGTCACAGTACAGTAAAAGGGGGGACGATCTAAACACCAAAAGAAAAGTTAATCACAATAAGTGAGGTTTGGGGGGAAAAAGTTGGGCTCACCACATTCAAAGTCCAAGAAAGTCTGGGAGATGGGTGGAGTAAGGGCCTGACTGGGAAGCTTTGAAGGGGAGAGTAAAGGATAAAGTGGTAACCAGAGAGTTGGGTTCTGGGGGCCTTAGGAGGCTGGGGTGGTAAAATTCCTCAAGGAGAGTATGGCTCTGCAGCCCTCCTGACCAGCCCCAGCCTGCACTCTCAGGCACTCTGAAGTTCTGAGGTCCTCTTCGCCTCACCTCTAAACTTCACGTATACTCCCCTACCCCCTATTCCACTGTTTCTCTTGTTCTTTCCCTTTCCCTGGCTCTTGATGTTTTTGCAAAATGGGGGCTGACTTGTCAGATTCTCCAGTTCTCCCAAGCCAGGCCAGAGCAGTCACTTCTAAAAGATGGAGACTTCTGCGGGAGAGGCCGCTGAAAACGTGGGTGCAGCTTTGAGATTTAGGGTTTTATGGCAGTTTGAGCCCTAGATGAGTATTTTTGTTTTGTTTTGTTTTCTGAGAGTATGGCTCAGAGAGCCATGGGCCTTTGCTTTTGAGCCACAATTTGACATACCTTTCTCTCCTTCTGTTTTATCTTAGGGGGAAGACCTTAACTAGGGGTGTGCAGATGTGTGAGACCTTTTATTATAAGAGTGGACAGACATCCCAGATTTCAGGCAAGTTCTGCTGTGGCTTGAAAGCTGCTTTGGGATCCCAAACCCTAAAGATTCAGAATGCTTCTTCATTGTTGTTCAGATGGAAGAAAAAATTCAAAATAGGGTCATCCTTTCTTCTGATTAAAGGGTTTAATACTTAGAGATTTGGAACATACAGATTGGGAATACTGGATTTTTTCATGCCTGGAAGGTAGAGCTGGATGGCCCTCAGATAGCTCTGAGCAATTGGGTGGATTATTCCCTAAAGAACTCGGGCAGTCTCCTGTCCTGGCTCCAGGTCACCCTCCATCCAGAGGTAGGCCTACCCGGCCCAGGATTAATGCCTATGTTCTTGCTAACAGAATCCCATATTCGAGCCCCGTGGGATCCCGCGCCCCACAGCCAGCGCCAGCATGCAGAACAGTAAGTGCCTCTAGTCTTTCTCATGTGGGGCTGGGGATTCGAAGACCAGTGGGTCGGGGGAGGGCGTCAGCTCTGACCAGGCCACCAAGGTAGCAAGGAAAAACCCCAGGGAACTAAGGCAACTGTGCCCCCCTCTGCGCCTGGCAACCTGAGAGGGGCGGGCGTTTGCTCTGCTGTTCTAGCTCCTGGAAAAACAGGAGCTGGGCGCTTCAGAACAGCCCGCTCGAGTTTGTGAAGTTGAGGTAGAGAAACCCCATCCCCCCAAATCCTGTAACTCACACCTCCCTCCCCTCCCCTGCCCGGGCTCTGACCCCAGAGAGAGGGGCTGGGCTGAGCAGAGAGGGGCGGAGGCTTCTCCTGGTTGCTTGAGGAGAAGGAGGCCCCTTTCGGCTTAGCCAAGACAGAGGTCTCCTCCATCAGGGCGGGGTGTGGGGGCTCTCCTCCCCCAGTCGCTCCCAGGGCAGCTCCTTCCCTCTCCACCCCGCAGGGCAAGCAAGACACCCAGTCCTGCGGGTGAGGTGAAGGTGGTAAACTCCACCAGTGGGGCTGTTACCGGGCTCTGGGTTCTGGGAAGAGGGTGGGGCTCCAGCCCAGGAGTTGGAGAAGCCCTGCTGCAGCTGTGTGGGTGCTGGTTGTTTCGAGCCCATAGTGCCTCTGATTCCTGGCTCTTGAGTTTCCCATGCTCCCTCTGCCCAGGCCCCCAGGTCCCAGTCCACCTTCCTGCTCAGTCCAAGCGTGTTGGTACGCAGCAGGGCTAGTCTGGAGTCCCGACCTGGGAGCCTGGAGGCCCAGTGAAGCCTAGGTCCGGGTTGAGGTGCGGAGTTTGGACGGTTCTTTAGGGCCCAGGTGTAGGACTGCGGACAGGCCCAAGTCTTCTAGCAACCTTCCCTTGCCGAACTGCAGACCAGACGTAGGAGGGTCCCTAGAGCCAGATGCCTCTGTCCTGGGAGCGCTAGCTGCCTCTCGGTGCCTCCTCGGCCGGTGGGCGGAAGCTTGGGAGCAGACGCAAAGGTGGCGAGCTTTAAAGGGGGTTCAGTTATGCAGAATCTGGCAGGCCCCGGGGCTGGCCCAGGAGGCACCCTTCTCGGCCAGGCAAAGGCTTCTGCTCACCCCTCCGGGCAGCTGGGTTCTCCTCCCGCAGCTCAGTCTCCCCAGCGCTCTCGGCGGCCGGGCTGGGGCGCACAGCGCTGAGCGCTCGCCGCCGCGGCCTGGCTGGCGGGCCCCGAGGGGCGCGGGGTCGCAGACAGGCCTGCGGGGCTTTGTGCCGCTCGCTCCCGGGTGTGCGCAAGGCGCAGAGCATCCAAATTGAGACCATATGTTTTCCTATTAGATGCTTCGTGGTCGAATTCTAGGCGCATAATCATCGCTACTGGGCAAGAGCGCCCGCCGTCCCTAGGGAAGGGACACAATGATTGAGGCTTAACCTCTGAAGGGGAACTTAGCCGCGCTTCCTCGCTGCCATTTCGATGCTGGCAGAGGCGACCTGGCCCTGGTGTGTCCTGGGCGAGCACCAGCCCTAGGTCCCTGCGGAGGTGTCGGGGACGTTATTATTATTATTATTATTATTATTATTATTTTGCAATGGGGGGGCGGGGAGGAGGAAGGTCTAGGATTAGGCGACCTCATGTGCCTTGGCATTCAGAGGTTGGGATTCGCCCTGGCTATGCATGAAGTTTGGGAAGCCTTTCTTGGTCTCTCTAGGACAGCACTTCTCTTTCTGGGAAGGCTTCCTTTGTCCAAAGGGGAAGCCCTGTAGTTAGAGGGTAGCTGGGTCCTGCCAAGCAAAGGAAGGATACTTGGGAGAGACCGGAAGCTCGGACTAGGCCTCGCTCTGTTGGAAAAGTGATGTCCCCGAGACGTCCCCACTCATGCTGCGTCCAGACAGAGCCCAGATCCCCCAAACGCCTGTCACTTCTCATAGAGCTTAGACTCCGGCCCCCCTCTCCGTGAGGGCCCCCCTCCACCCCCAAGCCTTTGCTACCCTGAACACGCGGCTCCCCTCGAAGGGGAAACGAGTGCAGTTGCATCTCGTCTGAGTGATCTACAAATGGGGACGG
This sequence comes from Myotis yumanensis, assembly GCF_028538775.1. NCBI lineage: Eukaryota > Metazoa > Chordata > Mammalia > Chiroptera > Vespertilionidae > Myotis > Myotis yumanensis. The sequence goes on from NW_027223761.1 coordinate 21,491,483, forward strand.
AAAGGGTCGTTTTATCATGGTCCCGTTTGTCGTGACGATGCAATTTCCTGGAGCGGAGCACTGTCACAAAGTGACAAGGCTGCCACAAGCGCCCCGACTGATCTTTTCAATTAGCCTTCCATGCATGATCCGGAGCGACTTCCGCCTATTTCCAGAAATTAAGCTCAAACTTGACGTGCAGCTAGTTTTATTTTAAAGACAAATGTCAGAGAGGCTCATCATATTTCCCCCCTCTTCTATATTTGGAGCTTATTTATTGCTAAGAAGCTCAGGCTCCTGGAGTCAATTTATCAGAGACTCCAAGGAGAAGAGAGGAGAGGAGAGGAGAGCTGAGCAGGGAACCACATCTCCTGGAAGGGCTGCTCTCCAGAGTCGGGGCTGCAGGTTGGAGATTTGTACGGAAGTGGAAATTGTCCTTTGGCTTTATTTGTGTGCCTGTGGTTTCTAGGGAGGGGGCTGCAGAGAAGTGCTAACTTCCTATCCCTGTTCTCTAAGATTAGACAATGGGTGAGGAGGCTGTGAGATAACAAGATAAAGGACAGATGGGGGGGGGGGGGGGCGTGCACTGTGGTGTGGTCTCTTCCTTTTCCTTTCGCTTTTTGATTTTTGCTAATATCTGTCCTTGGCTGTGGGGAGAGCTGAGAACAGCAGCGGAAGTAAATCGAGCGGTGGCCGCTGTGAGCAGACGCCCAGCTCTGGCTCCGCTGCCGCAGCCGGGCTACTTTGTGGTTGGAGCAGATCTGGTGCTCTGACCCTCATGCCTGCGGTAGAGGCGCTGAAACCCAGGTTAGGTTCACTAGCCACAGATTTGCTGTTCTGGTTCTTCTCTTCTCCTTCCCCTTCTCTTCTCCCATCTACGTAGTATTTTTTAACCCGGGTGTTTGTGCGGTGCCTTCGCCAGAGTTTGGAGTGTGACAGCAAACATTTCTGGACTCAAGCCTCCGTGGAAGCACTGTAAGGCTGTGGGATTTGCTCTTACAGTTCCAACAATTCGGAGAGCTTGGAGGGTCCGTGTGGGTTCTGTGGAACCACCGTTTGCCACAGCTCAGAAGGGATCTTTGGGAAGATATTTTCAGAGCTGATTGTTTGCATCTCGTGGGTTCAGAGGTTGGTTGGGGTGTTTATGAAGAGGGACATGGTCTGGGGACACTGCTGGGGTGGTGCCAGAGTGAGGTGAGTGTGTTCTTGCTCCTTGGCAGGTGTCTGCCTGTCTGGTGCTTCTGCAGGCCGGTGGGCAAGAGTACGGCTGTGTTTGGGGCTGGGCTGCCCGATGCCCTGCATGGCTGCATGGTCCTGTTGTCATTTTTGATCGATTGCAGGGGCCTGATCACCAAGGTTGGCAGGAGTTGGCAGGGAGCTGAGGATGCATTTGGTTGTTTTCTCCTCCTCTTCCTCTTTACTCTTCCTCCTCTCTTCTCTCCTTTCTCCTCTCTTCTCCTCTGCTCTCCCCTCTTTTCCTCTCTTCTCCTCTGCCTTTCCTTAGGTCACAGCGGAGTGAATCAGCTCGGTGGTGTCTTTGTCAACGGGCGGCCACTGCCAGACTCCACCCGGCAGAAGATCGTAGAGCTAGCACACAGCGGGGCCCGGCCGTGCGACATTTCCCGAATTCTGCAGGTGATCCTCCTGGCGTGCCCCACCCGCCGCCCCTGCGGCCCTCCACTTGCAAGGCCCTCTCTTCACTTCTTACTGCAAACGCTGCTAATTATGGACCCCCCTCCCTCACCCCCCCCACCCCAGTCCCTACGCCACTCCCCTCTCTTCCCGCTTTCCCCTCTCCTTCCACCATCCTTCCCCATCTCTTTCAACCTGGGTCAGTCACATAACTCATCTAAAAAGAAAAAAGAAGAGTGTGTGAATTAAAAGAAAAAAACCTTTCTCTTTTCACTTGGTAAAAAACATTTGTTTTTTAAATGTACTATAGTTTATGTACTAGAATAAGCTGAGTTTTACAAAACCGGCATCATTTCATTTCCTTCTCTCTCATCCCATGCTTACCTCAGATTTTGAGATATTGGTTTGCATATGATAAAATAAGGAAGAATATCTATACATATTTGTTTTAAAAGACAGGTGCTATTTACCTCCCTCCATAACTCACATGTACTCAATTGGGTATATTTTTAAAGGAAAAATAAGTTTAAATTCAGTTTACTTTCCCTCTTTGCTCATTAAAACATAACACCACTTTAAACAAGGTCAGCACACACACACACACAAATCTGACTTCGTTTTGATGCATCTTCTGGCAGTGTTTAAGAAAACAGTTTTTTAAAAATTTAAATTAGTTTTTTTTTAGTTCAAACTGTTTAAAAGTATCATCATATTTGTAGTTTTCAGGGCTACAAATGTAATTTTAAGAAAAAAAGCTCTCTACAGTAAGTTCTCGTACCATTGAAGGTATATTTTTGTGTTATAGACCCATGCAGATGCAAAAGTCCAAGTGCTGGACAATCAAAACGTAAGCTTGTCATTGTTTAATGCATACTTAAACAATTTTATTTTTGTCTTGAAATTATTAATAATGTGGTTTTCTGTCCACTTCCCCTATGCAGGTGTCCAACGGATGTGTGAGTAAAATTCTGGGCAGGTATTACGAGACTGGCTCCATCAGACCCAGGGCAATCGGTGGTAGTAAACCGAGAGTAGCGACTCCAGAAGTTGTAAGCAAAATAGCCCAGTATAAGCGGGAGTGTCCGTCCATCTTTGCTTGGGAAATCCGAGACAGATTACTGTCGGAGGGGGTCTGTACCAACGATAATATACCAAGTGTAAGTTCACTGAGAACACCCCCCTCCCTGCCCTAAGCTCCATTCTCTTTCCTCTTTGCCATATCTTTCTTCGCCTCCTTCTGCTCTCCTCCCCACCAGTGTCTGTCTCTTATCTCCTCTCTGCTCTACCTCCCTGCTCTCTGTACCTGGGGCTGTTGAGAGGAGCATCCCGACCTTTTCTTGACTTTCTTGGAAAATGGGAGTCAAGTGTGGGAAGTTGGTCATCTCATTTGCATGCTGCATAGTAGAGGGAGGAGGCACTTGAATCAAGAAGGAAAATGAAAATGAAAACCAGATTCTAACTTCCTCCCAATCCGCCTGCCTGAACATTCCTTCAGGCGTCCAACATCCATTTCTGCACTAATATAAACCTAAGTGCAACAAAGCTCTAAATAAGTCTAAAAAATTTTGGAAATCTTTAACAAAGTAAGGCAGCCATGTGATAGGTCACCAGAGACCCCCCTCATCCACCAGTTCTGACCCAACTTAGTTTCCATGCCCAAAGTGATGGCTGTCATTCTGTCCATCTAGTCCCTGCAAATCAACCTACACTGTCCCATGATGGTTGGGAGTTGTTGTTGTTTTTAATGTGTTAAGGGTTGCTCTTTAAGGGGGTGGGTGTGTTGAGATGGGGATTTAAGACAGAGCGGCCTTGTTTTTAGGAGACACTGCCATTTGGTTTGATTTTGGTTTGATTTGCAGGTGTCATCAATAAACAGAGTTCTTCGCAACCTGGCTAGCGAAAAGCAACAGATGGGCGCAGACGGCATGTATGATAAACTAAGGATGTTGAATGGGCAGACCGGAAGCTGGGGCACCCGCCCCGGTTGGTATCCGGGGACTTCAGTGCCAGGGCAACCTACCCAAGGTAAAAACCCCGAGCAACCACCTAAACCCTCTGTATATGAAGCCCATAGTCTTCTCCCCAACCTTTCCCTCTCCGGCCTCTGTGCTTAGAGGATGCAATGAGGTGACTCTTCAAAGGCTTGGGACACATTGGCTTGCACTGTATGTAGGTGGTGCTTATTGAACTCTCTGGTTGGCCTGAGAATGGAAGGGCTAGGTCACGAGTAGTATGCATGTGGCTGGTGTGTGTACATGTGTGTTATGGGCAGGAGTATGTGCGTGTGTGTAAGAGCTTCGTGGTACCTTATTCAAATTTGCCATTCAAATGCATAGAAAGTCCCTTTGCTGTAGAAGTGAGACAGGTTAACACTGCGAGACTGTGAGGTAAACATAATTATATCGTTTTGCTTTCTGCCATAATTGACAAATTATGTGACTATGAGTAGGGTTCAAATGAGAGAGGGTGAGGAGAGAGATGCATGGTCGAGTGGAGAATGGGGCACTGGAAGTGGTGGTCTCCCAACTAAAACACCCCACACTCTCTCCAACCTTCTGGGCCCCCAGTTCTCACTCTCTGTGGGTGGCGACTGCTTAGAAGGGTGGAGTGACAATAGTGTGAGCCAGACTTGGGGTGCCCGGGTCTGGGAGAAGAGATGGGATCTGGATCATTCCAGGATGTGTGAGAAGGGATGAAGGAAGAGGAGCAGATAGGGATGTGGGGAGGCCCGTTGGCTCTCTCCTTCCCTCCACATGCAGAGATAGCTTGGTCAAGAATAGGAAACAGTTTACTGGGAAGATTAATCGGTATTTGTTGTCCTGGTGACAAGGAGATAATATGCGAGATAATGGGACGTGGCGTCTCACTCCCCGGAGCACGACGAAGCCTGGGGGCTTCTGGGCGAAGGACGCTGATGGGACTGTCCGAGCGACCGTGCGCTCTAAAGACGGCTCTGGGTGCCCCGCGCCTCCACGGAGCCGGAGCCGGACTAGAGAAGGGAAAATCGGTAACAGTATGCGAAATAACTGGTACAAAGGATGCTTCTGTCACTCCCAAGAATTTGTTATGGGAACAATCCTGTCGCTCTGTAATTGCTCATTAGAGAACGTTTTGTTTCTCATTAAGGCGACATGAATAAGCGTCTAGTTGAAGGAGACAGCTGTAGAAATGTTCCACAAGAGACCTCTGGACACGATTCGGCACCAATTGCCAATTAGACATGTCAGTTTTAAGAGCAGGAAACAATATAGGACGGACACTGGGAAGATAGGGAGCAAAGCGCTCGCTCCGGGTTCCCAGCGCGGCGCGCGGCCGGCCGAAGCTTCCCGATGCGCTGAGCTGAGCGATCCCCGGATCGCCCCAACCCGCAGCCTCCCGGAGCTCAGCAGGCACACCTGAGGATTTGCCTCCCACCGGGCTGCAGGCCCAGGCCCACCCTGGTCTCTGCTGAGGACGAGGGACTGACATGGTTAAGTGGGGACCACCACACCCTCACTTGACCTTTGCAACTAGGAATCCCACGTGCACACAGTGGACACATTCAAGTGAAAGCGCACTTCACACTCCACAGCGCCTGCCCGCCAGCTTCCCGGCAATCCCAGGCCTCTAGCCGCCCGGGTCCCAGAAGTCTAGCGGAGGGTGCAGGGCGCAGTGGCTGAGCCTGGGAAAGCTGATCCCCAAGGCTCCGCGCTGGCCCCTCGGCTCCAGGGCTCCCGTAGCTTGGGGCCTACAGCAGGGACACCCCCTCCTGCTTCCTGGAGCCCAGACAGGAGCCTAGGGCTGCAGCTTTGCTAGCCCCACCGCTTCCCTTCGAGGCGGCACTGCGTACGGCAGCTTTTTGTCTCGGGGAGCACGAGGGCGGGAAGCGTTTGCCTAACCACAGGGCCCTGGCGGTGGTGATTGGGGCGGGAGGTGGCGCTCCTTCAGGCACTTTGAACTTTGAGCAGTGAGTGGCTAGAGAATTCCGCGAACCACTGCCAGTCCCCCTTCTGCTCCCGCACCAAACCCATTTCCGTGCCCCGGATCCGGGCTCGGACCGCAGCTCCGGCTGCACGGGGAGCACGCAGCTCGCACCCCCAGCGTGGGAGTCCCGCGCGTGGGGGCCGCGGGGCGCTGGCGGAGAGCTTGGGCTGACGCCTGGGGGATCTTCAGACTTTTTGGCATTAAGAAGGATGCCCTCCCGCACTGGCCCCCTTCCCTGGGCCAGGAAACCGTTTGGGGGCTTTTAAAGAGCCCTTTTCTCCGAAAGCATAAGGCGAGGTTAAGTCTCAGAGGGAGACAAATATGGTTTCCATCTGATCAACGCCACGCGGCAGTGGATAAAATCGTGACGACGTGGGCTGACAAGAGACAACTCTATCCGGCCCCAATTCTCCAGCGATTTGGGTTTTAGGGATCCCCGAGACACTTTTTCTTATCTCCTCCCTCCCCCCCCCCCCCCCCCCCCCCCCAATACCCAGGCCCTCTATAGGATTTAGTCAGTCTCTTTTTCAACAGATGCTACAATGTTTTGATCCGGGCTCCCGAGCTGAAAAGGTGCCGCAACCGGGTTGCTATCTTTTCTTGCTTGTTTTCCGCCTCACTGATTAAGACACTAAGAAACTAAGGAATGATTTTATTTCCCAGCGTCCTTCCCCCCACCTCTCCTCTCCTTCCAGAAAACAAATCCTATCCCCCGCGTCAGATGGTCCCGGGGCTGGGATAATGGGAGGCGCTTTCACTGGCCTTCTCACGGATTAGGCTGGAAGGTGGACTGCGCCCAGCCCATTGAAGGCGCCTTCCCTGCGCTCGGAGGGGGCGCCTTTTAAAGAAGATATCTTAATTGTTTGCCACTTAGGTTTATCATATGGGGAATTTGAGACCCAACTTCTAGTTTTATTTTGTGAAAAGCTTTAAAAGAGGAAGGTAAATCCACTAAAGAAAAATAAAGAGAGGGGGAGGGAGCAATCTAAGAGTGACCGCTCTGGCACCGCCTGACTAGAACAGTTGCTACTATGCAAGTAATAATAATAATTAAAAAATGCTTCCAGGGGTGCAGGCTCGCTCAGCTCCGAGGAGTCACGGAGGGATGCTACAGCCACGGGTTTCTCCTGACCCGCTTCTAAGTCCACTCTCCCCCAAAGAAGTTTAAAATCCAGCTCTCCTCATCTCCGTTGACTTTCCTCTCCTTAAATGTCAGTTCTCAAGTCAGTTCTGTGCCTGCGTTTGTGCGAGATTGTGTGAGTGTGTGGGGAGGTGGAGGGGGAGAGGGAAGGAGAAGGAAAGCATGGGCAAATGTCCATGTTTTAAAATTAGGAAGATGTCAGAGAAGCAAAGGAGAGCAGAGAATGCTGTCTGTGAGGGTCTTCTGAGAGGGACCAGGCAGCTTTGTTTAATTGGCAAGATCGAACGTGCCAGAAAAAGGACTGGGATGGGGCCTCCTGGAAGGCATGACTGATCACCCCTGCGAGATGGGATTGTGGTCTCCTCAGGGCCCTGTCCCTAAACGTCGGATGATCAGTTTTTGTTTGTGTTTTCCTAAAGCAATACCCTAGGAGCCTGTCTAGTTGGCCCAAAAGGACTCTTGCTAAAGTCCTCCTCATTCACTGAACCCCCAAGTAAGGGCAGCTCTTCATTTCTTTCCCTGAAAAAACAAAACAAAACAAAACAAAACAAAACCCACTTTGCTAAGTCCCTCGGAAACCTGGGGCAGTAAATTAGCAAAGACGTGCTGGCGTGGGCGAGTCTCCCCCTGTACTAAGTAGCCCTCCCCACTCCTGCCTTCCTGAGACAGCACAAGACCACCCTAAGTAGTGCATCGACCTATTGACTAATATTGTCTTCCCCCCTTATCTTCCTTTTCCTTTTTCTCTCCTCTTCTTCTTCCACCTTCTTATCTTTTTCCTCTGAGCACTCTTTTCTGTCTTTCTTACACCTTTCTTCCTCCATCTCCCTCCCCTCTTCCCTCTCCCCCACAAATCCAGCCCCATCTTCCCTCCCTGCTCCCACCCCTATCCCCCAACCCTGGTCTCTATCATCCCTGACTGTTGGCTTCACCCCCCCCCCCCACGCCCACTAGTCCCCATCCACCCTCCCTGCCTCCCCCACCCCATGCGCTGGCCCCCCCCATCCACCTTCCACCCCCCCCCCCCCAGCCAAGCCCCTAAATAGCATTGAGGCGCCCGCTCTCTGGACAGTGATTAATGATAGCGGAGCAGAGGGGTTAACACACTTCACTGAAAAGTCTGTTGACTGGGCTTCTTGTAACACAATGTGGCCCGCTGCACGCCTCAAGAGAATCCTTTTGTTGTCCGAGCTCATTGTGGCCTCAAAATTCTGCCCACGAAAGTTTGCCAGCGCTCCTGCCCCAGGAGTTTAATAGTTTCCCTTACTCGCAGGGCATTGTGCGGCGCTGAAAAGCAGCCCCTCGCTATTCAAGTGTTGGTGGTCATCTCAATAGATCTCCAAGGGCCCATATGGTGGCCAGTGCCGATGAATCCGCCTGTTTAAATGGGGGAGAAAGTTGGGGTTTTAAAACATTTCAAAGTTCCTGAAAAGATCCCACTAGATCCTGTCACAATTCCCTGAACTCTTTGAAGGCGATGCCTATTGTCTCCTGATTATAAATGATATTCCTGGCCAAGTCGATTCCCACCAGGGCCCCCTAGAAGCCCCTCCCCCCACTGGCCAAGTTTCTAGGTCAGCCCCTGTTGGTATCCCTTGGGGGCCTCAGGACCCAAGACCCAGGACCCAGCTTGCAGGCCCCGTCAGGGATGAGTGCTTCCCTACAGACAGGCTGTGGCCTCCTGGGCAAGGCGCAAGACAAGAGACAGCTAGCTCAAGTGCACATCTTGCCCTCCAAGCAACAAGGGAAAACAATAAAACTTTCCCCTGTTTAATGATAGAAATTACATTAAAAGTGGTGGAAATGCCCTAATTAAAAATGTACCACTTAAATGATATGCCAAGGACTCAGCTGCAGCCTAGAATACTTAGCTAGTTAGTGAACTCTCTGTTTCTTTTTTTAAAATTACACGTTAAAAATTTAAAAGAAATCTTACTTTTCTCTGGTGCAACACATTACAAAGAATGGACAGTCCTTTTATCTAAATATAAAATTCGATTTTCAGCAATTATAGCCTGTTCTTGGTGATGATATAATTACAGCTGTGCTTGTAATAGGTGTCAAGGCAAAGCGCACTCATACAATAGTTGAATAAAACTGCAGAACAATGCGAGTACTTCTAAATTCACAACCTTTAAAATGAAATTGACTGTGCAGAATTAAAATAAAAACTAGATAAATATTTTTTTAAAAAGATTACAAGCTTGGTTTGGTTTCTTAATAGCATTTTCTACAAACCTATCAACATCTAATTGATTAGATAGGAATTACTGATTATAGATCAGCTGAAATCTTGAGCATCACTCTTCTATTTTCCCAACACAGCCATAGGTAAGTAAATTCTGTAGGGAAAGGTAACTGGGTAAGGCATTTGGGGAGTCAAGTTTAGTTATGAAAGATAATTTTAATCAGAAACTTTAGCACTTATTTTGTCATTCGAAGAAATGTTACTCTTTAAGTATCTATATTGTATGGTCGGGTTCATATTGATAAAAAACAGAAGGAAAAAAAAAGGTCAGGTATTGTATGTCCAAAATGCCTTTTATTAAAAAGAAACATCCCTTGGGAATGTTTTCATAAGACTGTCTAAATATACAGCCCTTAGAGTTTGTGGCTATACCAGACCCTCTTTGGAGCCCCAAGTTATTCCAAATTTCTCATACTGTCCTATTCTTTTTGTTCCAGATGGCTGCCAGCAACAGGAAGGAGGGGGAGAGAATACCAACTCTATCAGTTCCAATGGAGAAGATTCAGATGAAGCCCAAATGCGACTTCAGCTGAAGCGGAAGCTACAAAGAAATAGAACATCCTTTACCCAAGAGCAAATTGAGGCCCTGGAGAAAGGTGATGGAGTTTTTCAAAGTAGAGAAGCAGTAAATCAAAGTAAATGTCACATCTTCAGTACAAAGAGCTAAATTTAGCCAGGGCCCTTTGCATAGAGGACTGAAAAGATTCCTTTTTCCTTTTTGTCTCTCTCTTTTTTTTTCTGGGCATCTTTTCAGTGTGTGTGTGTGTGTGTGTGTGTGTGTGTGTGTGTGTTTCTTCCTTCTTTTCATGTACCAGTAATTCAAAGAGTAAAAGTCTGACTTCTCATACTGAAAAAAAAAAAAGATGATTTGGCTAATTCAGCCCACAGAAGAGTCCTTGAATGAATGTTATTCCAAAGAAAATGTAACTTGGTTCTGGTGGGATAGTTCCTCCAACAGTAGTAGCATTTTAAAAGGAATTGGTTGGAAGTGGGAGCCAGTTGGATTCAGGATGTGGTTGACATGTTTCTGGCACAACAAAGAAAACTTACTCTTTCAGAGTTTGAGAGGACCCATTATCCAGATGTGTTTGCCAGAGAAAGACTAGCAGCCAAAATAGACCTACCTGAAGCAAGAATACAGGTACCCAGCTTCCCTGTGGTTTCATGCTTTGTGATTCAAACTGTTTGCCTTTTCTAGAGACAAAAATGCTTCTAAGGAACTTCATTCATTTATATAAATAGTAACAGATTCAGTGTGCTGAATACTTTGCCACCATTGGGGGGAGGGGCACAGCGAAAATGCCGGAGGTGGGTGCAGGGCTAACCTGTTCTGTCTGATTTCAGGTATGGTTTTCTAATCGAAGGGCCAAATGGAGAAGAGAAGAAAAACTGAGGAATCAGAGAAGACAGGCCAGCAACACACCTAGTCATATTCCTATCAGCAGTAGTTTCAGCACCAGTGTCTACCAACCAATCCCACAACCCACCACACCTGGTAATGTGAAGTGTTAATACTACTAAGAAATCTGTTTAAACCCGCTTGCCCTGGGCTCTGACTCTCAACATGACTGTTGGTTGTGTCTCTTTCCCTGCAGTTTCCTCCTTCACATCGGGCTCCATGTTGGGCCGAACAGACACAGCCCTCACCAATACGTATAGTGCTCTGCCACCCATGCCCAGCTTCACCATGGCCAATAACCTGCCTATGCAAGTAAGTGAGGCCTGTAGCTGCCTGCTTAGTGGAGGTGGGGAGTGGGTCAGGGCCTGCAGACTTCATTGGCCTTGTACGCCCCCTTGGGAGCCTTTCTCACTGCAGTAATTGGCTTGCCCAGTCTAGTCTGAGATGAAAACAGTCAATCCAGTTTTTAGTTGATTGATTGATTCATGCCCTTAAAAATATAAAAACCTGATGTTTAGTCAAGTTTATCTGCTTATTGCTCACAGAGAATGTTAGCTTGATAATGGTGGGTGGGAAGGAGGCATGTTTTGGATGTTAGTGAAACTTGTCCCGGAAAATGGAAATAATGCTGGCACATTATCAGATAGTAAGAGGTTAGAAATAAAATTGGGGTTTATATTAATGTGTTCATATAATAGACTAGAGGCCCGGTGCATGACATTCGTGCACTGTGTGTGTGTGTGTTTGGGGGGGGGGGGGGTGGGTGGGTGTCCTTCAGCCCGGCCTGTGCCCTCTCGCAGTCCAGGACCCCTTAGGGGATGTCTGACTGCTGGCTTAGGCCTGCTCCCCACATCGGGGGATGGCCGCCTGCCACGGAGGCAGGAGAGGCTCCCACCACTGCTGCGGCACTCACCAGCCATGAGCCGAGCTCCCCCTGTGGGAGCTCACTGACCACCAGAGGGCAGCTTCTACATTGAGCGTCTGCCCCCTGGTGGTCAGTGTGTGTCATAGCAACCAGTTGTTCTGTTGTCCGGTTGATTTGCATATTAGGGTTTTATTATATAAGATATATAATCTGTGTATGCATTTTGGGCATTATATGTGATAAACTAGTGAGGAAGATAAAATGGGTCAGAAATGGGATTCATATGTGCATAGTGGTATATGCTTAATATAGAGAAACAAGTAGTTTTCTTTGTACATCTTACAATAAAGAAAAGACATAGAAGGTATTGGCTAGAAATTTAGTGTGTCTTTGCCAAGAATTATGTGATGAGTTTGTGGCACTCCGAGCTGCCTGGGTTGATGCTATTTACTTGGTATAACGACCTGTCCCTACCTACTCTCAATTCTGTCCCAAATATTTATCAGCCCCTAGACATGCTAAACCCTGTAGCACAGTGATGGCGAACCTATGACACGTGTATCAGAGGTGACACGTGAACTCATTTTTTTGGTTGATTTTTCTTTGTCAAATGGCATTTAAATATATAAAATAAATATCAAAAATATACATCTTTGTTTTACTATGGTTGCAAATATAAAAAAATTTCTATATGTGACACGGCACCAGAGTTAAGTTAGGGTTTTTCAAAATGCTGACACGCCGAGCTCAAAAGGTTCACCATCACTGCTGTAGCAGGTTAAGCCTTTATGATGGAATTGTACAGTGCAGGTGGAATGTACTAGAACTTTGCAGCTGATTGGATTCTGGATGGGGGGAAAAACTGGTCTTCTGGTGGGCCTTTTGCAGTGACTTTCCTAGGACTCCTGTCTGTGCAACAATTACAGATGCCAATGGTGTGAGAATGACCAGCATGAGCCCCTTCTGGAAACAGTTCTGTGGTTACAGAGTGTTTATTCTCCACTGAATATCTTTTGCTGGGTTTCTAATCCAAATAACAGCAAAATAAATGTTTCACAGTCTTCAGACTAATACAGGAACAGCTAGATAAGCAACTTCAGAAGAATTATTTCCATGTTTATTTTTATTGCACCTGGATATTATTGGCCATAGTGCAATTATTGTAAATTAAGGGATTAACAGCCCATTAGCTGGTGTTACTACAACTGCCTTGGAATTTTCCAGAAGTCTGATTGCCTGGAGGAAGTGATTTTGGGAATTAGAAACAAATGCAAGCTGAAATTCTGGCAGGGCCCTCAAGGCCTGCTTGCCTCTTTGAACCTGCTGTTAGCAGTCATCCTCTGACATTAGTAAGGCCACCGAGTAGCTTGCTCAGTTTTGTAAATTATAGCAACATCTAGGTTTCTGTGAAGATAACCAAATGTGTACATGGGAAAACGATAGAAACAAGCAGATGCTGCTATTCTATTAGGGTTGTTTCCACATATAAACTGGCCTGGGTCAATTGATATCACTGACTTTAAAAAAATTACACAACCTATACAACCCAAAATATACATGCATTCATAAAGCCTAAAGAAAATAAAAATATTGATGATTCTGTTCAGAGAAAATTACTCTTTGAATTTTGGAGCGGGGGCAGGGGTTGCTGGTGTATGTGGGGAGCTAGTCTGTCTGTCCATCACTTCATCATGTTGACCAAAATCTTCCACCATTTTACAAAAAGATTGGGTGTCCTCCTCTGAATCTTCTTTAATGTGTCATGCTCTCTGAGACTGTGGATGTTGGGATGTTAAACATTTCTATAGTTTGCAGAGTAGAGTAGTACTATCATCTTCTCCCTTGTTTCTGACGTCATGCTTCTGTTAATTCATCCCAAGTTTTCTGTCGGTGAGAGTTCATGAGGAGTTTTGCCCCAGTTCTGTGTATTTCTCATTTAGTTAGGAGAAAGGCTCATCTCTTCTATATCACCATTGTACACATTTAGAGGGTAGCAACACAATTTTAAGGACAAAACCCAGTCTGGGTTTGTGGGTCTATAAGGAAGTTTCAGCTAATTCTTAGGATGGGGCTAGGTATTTACTGATACTTCTGACCACTTTCATATGAGATCATTACTGATCTGCCTCTTCAAAGAATCTTTAATCCCATGAGTCCAACCATGAAAGGCTCCCAAAGTCCCCAAACCCAACTTTATAGAGAGCTCCTTCCACTGCTCTCTGCCCCAAAGCTTGAGATATGGGATTTGGGGGTCACTGGGTTCTCAAATAGATTGGGTTTACAGAAGAAAAGATGTGTTTTAATGAAAGTCTTCATGCCATAGCTTCTCTAAAGATGTCAGCAGAGATCCAAGATAAAAATGGACAAAAGTGCTACCTGGGCAGTTGTCTAAATTTGTAGTATACTTATTTATTTAAAAATATTGTTATTGATCTCAGAGATGAAGGGAGAGGGAGAGAGAGGCAGAAATATCAATGTTGAGAGAGAATCATTGGTTGGCTGCTTCCTGCATGCCCCACACTGGGGATCCAGCCTGCAACCTGGGCATATGCCCCTACCCGGAATTGAACCATGACCTTCTGGTTCATAGGCTGACACTCAACCACTGAGCCATGCCAGCTGGGTTGTAGTCCTTTCAGAAGTTTGGTGTGTAGGCAATTTCACTTGAGCAGTGGACAATGGAAGGACTAGTTGGAGGCCTGATCTTAAGAGTTTCCACATGGAATTTTCCAGTACTTTACATGAGGACGTCTTTAATGGTCAGGGCTGTTGGCAGAGTTTCTGGGGAGGAGGGAGCTTGGGGATGTGGCTGTGTGATGTGTTTCTCTGTAACCACAGGTTTGCCTTTCTCCTCTCAGCCCCCAGTCCCCAGCCAGACGTCCTCGTACTCCTGCATGCTGCCTACCAGCCCTTCGGTGAATGGGCGGAGTTATGATACCTATACCCCCCCACATATGCAGACACACATGAACAGTCAGCCAATGGGCACCTCGGGCACCACTTCCACAGGTGAGCTGCTGCTCCGCAGGCTGCGCAGAAGTGGCCTTAGGAGTTTCTTTTTGCCAGGTGATCTCCCTTCACTCAAAGTTGACCTAAAGAAAACACACACACACACACACACACACACACACACACACACACAACCTACCTCCTGGCCTTGTGTGATGGTGTGTTTAACTCTTTATTGCTTGCTTTTCTGGGGAAAACTGATTGAAAAGGGAAATTCAGCCAACCTAGTTAGTAACTTGACACCATACAGACAGAAAGCAAAGTTGTTCTTCCTGAGCTTGGTCGCAGAGGTTGTCTGTAAAGCCAAGTCCTGCGAATGTAAGGTTTCAGAGGAGCTATCATTAGCCAAAGTTCAGCAGTGAGGGCTCCCTGAGCTGCACGGTGAGTGCTTACTGGAAGATTTCTCTCCCCGCTAGCTCCTCTGTGCTTCTCATTGCAACTGAAGTACCACATTGGTTTTCCGGAGATAGTTTTTCATGAGGTTCCAAACATACCAACCAATGGGGCGCTTTTTCTTTCCTTTTGCATAGGGGACTTGGGATTCAATAGGGGTGTGTCAAAATGTTATGTGGCTTCTGAAGCTGCTACTTTGGTGTGTAACACTTGAAGATATATAAAAATACAGTACAAATGTGAGAATGCATTAGAGCTCATTGTTTGAACCTATGAAGTCATACTCCTTGCCTGTCTCTCAAAGGGAATATCTACATGGCTGTTTTTTTCATCCACTTCCAGGACTCATTTCCCCTGGTGTATCAGTTCCAGTTCAAGTTCCTGGAAGTGAACCTGATATGTCTCAATATTGGCCAAGATTACAGTAAAAAAAAAGAGAAAGAAAAAATATATTATGTTAATTCAGTCAGTGACTATGTGGACACGGCAGTTGGGCGTTCAGGAAGGAAAGGAAAATGGCTGTTAGTAGCACTTCAAAGTTCTGCGATTGTGTCCAGTATTGTACCACTGGAGGACAGACTTGGAACAAGGACCTTTGTATACAGAAGGCATGAGATCAGTTGGAACAAATCTTCATTTTGGTATCCAAACTTTTATTCATTTTGGTGTATTATTTGTAAATGGGCATTTGTAATAATGAAAAAAAGAACAACGTAGACTGGATGGACATTTGATCTGTGCTGGTCATGAAGTTGTTTGTTTTTTTGTTGTTTTTTTTTAAAAAAGGAAACCATGATCAACAAGCTTTGCCATGAATTTAAGAATTTTATCAAGATATATCGACTACTTCTACCCATCTGTTCATAGTTTATGGACTGAGGTTCCAAGTTTGAATCATTCCTTTGCATATAATTAAACCTGGAACAACATGCACTAGATTTATGTAAGAAATATCTGTTGGTTTTCCAAAGGTTGTTAACAGATGAAGTTTATGTGCAAAAAAGGGTAAGATATAAATTCAAGGAAGAAAAAAGTTGATAGCTAAAAGGTAGAGTGTGTCTTCGATATAATCCAATTTGTTTTATGTCAAAATGTAAGTATTTGTCTTCCCTAGAAATCCTCAGAATGATTTCTATAATAAAGTTAATTTCATTTATATTTGACAAGAATACTCTATAGATGTTTTATACACATTTTCATGCAATCACGCGTTTCTTTTTTGGCCAGCAAAAGTTTATTGTTCTTAGATATAGTTGTATTACTGTTCACAGTCCAATCATTTTGTGCATCTAGAATTCATTCCTAATCAATTAAAAGTGCTTGCAAGAGTTTTAAACTTAAGTGTTTTGAAGTTGTTCACAACTACATATCAAAATTAACCATTGTTGATTGTAAAAACCATGCCAAAGCCTTTGTATTTCCTTTATTATACTATTTTCTTTTTAACCTTACAGTGTGGTGTTACAAATTTTGTTCCCATGTTGGAGTAACATTCTAAACCAATGGTTACTTTCATACATTCTCTATTTTAAAACCCGATGATCCTTAAAGAAATAATTCTTAAAGATCATAAATCAGAAATGTGTTAGAAAAATTCTATTTGAAGCTGCATGTAGATCTGTGCCCATTTATGCCCACAACACACATACTAAATGGAAACATTTTCCAGCTAGCCATTTCATCCAAAAGCTCAAAGTCTAGAAATAATTTTAAAAATGCAACAAGCTATTAACTAAGAATTGTCTTTTGAATTAGGGCTGGCATTTTCAATCTGGGCAGATTTCCATTGTCAGCCTATTTCAACAGCGATTTCACTGAAGTATATTCAAAAGTAGATTTCTTATACAAGACTCTCTGAAAGCTGTTGCCTTTCTCCCTTTTCTCTCTCCCTCCCCTTTGCACAGAGGCATCATTCCCCATTGAACCACTACAGCTGTTCCCATTTGAATCTCCCTTTCTGTGCGGTTGTGGATGGTTGGAGGGTGGAGGGGGGATGTTGCATGTCAAGGAATAATGAGCACAGACACATCAACAGACAACAACAAAGCAGACTGTGACTGGCCGGTGGGAGTTAAAGGCCTTCAGTCATTGGCAGCTTAAGCCAAACATTCCCAAATCTATGAAGCAGGGCCCATTGTTGGTCAGTTGTTATTTGCAATGAAGCACAGATCTGATCATGTTTAAAGTGGCGGCACGCAGGGCAGGAGTGCTTGAGCCCAAGCAAAGGATGGAAGAAAATAAGCCTTTGTTGTTTTGAAAACCTGTCTGAGACTTTTATTTCTGTATGTTCTGTGCGACACATAAGTCAATATAGATGTTTCCGTCTGCAAACTTCCATCAAAGGCTGGGGGTCCCGGCAGTCTAGATTAAATGCTTGCACAGGCAGAAACCTCTGGGGACAAAGACCCACTTCCACTGAATTGTTCTGTGCTTTTTATTTGTTATGTTTTGAACCCCCAAAAGCAAATGATCAGAAATATAGAAATTAATTGGAGGCTTTAAAAAAACAACCTTCTACCTCCACATCTCCTATTTTCTCGTTAAGGAGTCACTTGTGAACAGATCACTGTGATTCATCTCTCTGGCATGCTATGTGTTAATGCTTTTATTCCACCAGAGTTGCTGTGCATTTAGAGACACCTCCCTAGGTTGATTGTAGCTTTTTCATGTGTGTGTGTAGTTTGATTCAATGTCAGTCTGCACTGCATGCTTGCACACTTCCACAGTGGCATGTGCAGACATATGCACTGTTGGTACAGTTGCCCATGCAGGTGTTTTTACCTCCTGACATTTCACAGCCTACATTCCCAGAGGGACATGTATCCAGGGAACTGTGGGAAGGGCTATGTGTGGTGTGTGCTGCAGCTGCTGCCTGGCTTCTTCCCTGGAAGAAGGGGGACCGTTTCCAACTGGCTATGATTTGGGCCAGGGTTAGGCAACCAGTTCTGGCCCATGGCTCTGTTGTGTAGAGTATAGACTTAGGAGAACTGGTGGCCCTTGGGTGCAGGAGCTGGGAATGGAAGAAGGGGGAGTGCTGGGGGAGTGGAGAGTCGGTGCGTGTGCACTTGGGCCAGTGACCTCTGAGGGACTAGATTTCCAGGGCACAGTGGCCTGGCCGAGTTGGAAGAAGCGGCTGCTCAGCTGCAGAAGCCCTCTGATCCAGCAGGATGCAAGGCTGCCCTGCCTTCTGCTCTCACCCTGGGGAGATGAGTGGTACCCTGAATGCAGCTCTGGGCACCCTCCCAGGGACAGCATGGCCAGCACTGTGTGGAAGCAATGCCCAGGAGGCTGCCTTCGACTTATTGTTGAAACTGTTTATTTACAGTTAGGCGTATGTATGTATGTATGTATGTATGTATGTATTGGTGGGAACTCCGCAGGGAAGCTTTGACACCATCTTCCAGGACGGTGACCTGGTATTTGGGGTGTCCTCAGTAGAACCACACGACTAACAGCTTATGCTTTTCCTCCAAACTTGGCTGGCTTAGGGAGACCAGGTGAACAGAGTCAGAGGTGAATGTTTGAGTAAGAAACATTCAGGTTACTGAGTAAAAAAATTCTTTTTTACTACAAGAAATTTCCAGAATATTTTCCCTCCAAAGCTGTACCTCCTGACTCTTACGTGGTGACCCACTGACTTTTCTTGATATGGCTCACATACTCATCTCCTGCTTTAAAAAAAAAAAAAATCATAACCAGTTTCCTGAGATACAGTATTTGTTAAGATTCAGCATTTTTTTTTTTTTTTTTTTTTGGTGAATTTTTGTCCTCTTAGGGTGGTGTCTATATTCTTCTGCTTCTTGGTTTTCCCTAGGCCTTCACATTACCAAACACAAATTCTTCGTTTGTTTCTCCAGAATAAACCTCACCTGTTTTGTTTTTTTTTTCATCACTTCTGCTCAGTTTTAAAGTTCAGAGTGCAAGTATTTAAAGTTAGTCTTGCTTAAATTTGATGGTGTTGATGGTGACTATCTATGGAAGGCATTAACATGATGTTTTAGAAATGACAATCATAATGGACTTAAACAAATGAATAGGGGCCACCCCACCCCCATTTTCCTTTTGTATGAGGATGCCTGTGTCTGATTCTTTAAAATTAAAAGAAAGACAGGGAATCGATTGCCAAGTGTTGCTTCTTTTGAAGTAGTTTTATTTTGTGTAGTGTTAGTAATCGCAGATCCCGGAGGTACAAATAAAGAATAAATGGAAGAGAGAAAGAGAAAAGTGGAAATTGGTGGTTACCAGAAAGTAATTCCTAAGGTCTTAGAACCCCAGGATCTGAGCAGACTGCAGTGGTCAAAATATTTACCTCACCAAAAAAAAAGGCAAATCTAGCGTAAGAAATGAATACCAGAGAGGGTTTTGAAGTTTTAGAAACATTAAAAAAAAACTCTGCTTGCCATTGTTACATAAGTATTTGAGACAAGTTGATAACTGAAAAAATCTGTTTATAGAATGTATATTTCATAATGTAGCAAAAATGGTCCATATACCTATGGTAGCATCAGTGATATTTTTATGTAGTAAATTATTAACATATGGCTAATTGGATAATGCTTCCAGAAGGAAAATACATTTTTATCAGAGGAAAACAAAAATATACATCCCTCTTCAGTAGCTAATTCCCCCCCCCCCCCCCGGCTTCCCCTACCCCCCAGTGTCTTATGTCCATTGGTTATGCTCATATGCATGCATACAAGTCCTTCGGTTGATCTCTTTCAGTAGCTAATTTTTATAAAGCCTGCCTAGTGAATCAGAACAACCAAACACTTGCATCTAATTTTTGGAAGGCCCAAGTACTATTGTTCAAAATGCACTTTTACTGAGTTTGAAAAGTTTCTTTTATATTTAAAATAAGTTGGGATCAAATATGCTCAATTTTTATAGCATTTATCTGTTTGCAAAGCATACATTAACTAGTAATTGGCTGCTAATTTTATAGACATGGTAGCCAGGGTAGTAAATCAATGACCTACTAAGTATTTTTGACAAGCAATTTACATATCTGATGACCTCACATTTTTTTTTTCAGAGTCCAATGCTATGTAATTGTTCCGTTGTGTGTTTGCATAAATGAGTCACAACATGGTAAGAAAAAGGTTAGAGTTATTAAAATAATAACCAGACTAAAATAGACATTTGAATTTATTCAGATTGTTCATAATGCTTTCAAAGGATATAGCAAAGCTTTTGGGGAGTAACTGCACATGCTTTATTATCTATGGACTAAATTGAGTTTCTGAAGTTGCTTTAAATTTTAAAAGCACCTTTGCTTAATATAAAAAGCCCTCTAATTTTAACTGACAGATCAATTCTGAAACTTTATTTTGAAATGAAAATGGGAATGAATTTGTGTCTCTTGAATTAAAAGAAGTGAAAAAAAAATAAACCAGACATTCTAAAAAAAAAAAGGAAAAAAGAAATCTGATTTTTAGTACTAATGAAATAGTGGGTGACAAAATAGTTGTCTTTTTGATTTTGATCACAAAAAATAAACTGGTAGTGACAGGATCTGATGGAGAGATTTGACATCCTGGCGAATCACTGTCATTGATTCAATTATTCTAATTCTGAATAAAAGCTGTATACAGTGTGTGTTTATGCTACAGTGGGTTTTTTTTTTAAGTGACTGACATTCATCAGATTGGTTAGACAGTTTAAAAACCTAGTCTTTGTTTTCTACAATGTTGTCAAGAACAAATAAAGTGTAATTTGTGGATATTAAAAGCAAACTACTTAAAATGCTAGTTATAAAACTGCTTCAAAATACTCTAACATATTTGAAAATGTATTTTGGAAATTTAGGTTGTAACAGCTTTAAATAGCTTTAAAAAATTGAAACTTTTTACTTACATATGCAAATTACTTAACAATTTTTTTGGTCTACTATTTATCAAAAGCTGTGAGAGTGTAGAATTATGATTCAAAATCCTAGTGTTTCATATGAAAACTGGTTCAGTATGCTATAAACCCCAAATACATGTCTATATGGTTATAAATGTAAGTGCTCAATGTTCATAATTAACAAAGAGTTTACCTAATGCAGGCTGAGTTAGCTCGTTTTCTGCTTTGTCTCAGCTCTATGTTCTGTAAAAATCCCTCACCAAGCTTCCATACATGTTTTCCCCAGTTTTCTAGCATGAATGTAGCTGTCAGTTTGAATTTCAATCCCAAATTATGTGTGTTGACATAATTTCGTAGTGCTGACTTCAATTGTTTAAGATTACTAAATAGAAGACCATCAACTTCTTTCTCTATGCTTTCTAGCACTCAAGTCCTTTATATTCATTAACTACTACAGCAGACTAATTACCTTTAATGGAGCTTAATCCCAAAATATTATTTTGTCTTCATCAATTTAATCATAGGATGCATAAATGCAAATTCATTTTATTATTGGTCTTCATATATTAGCAAACACATTTTTCAATGTTTTATAAAGCTTAGCATTTTTGGTGGCAAGTGACTTTTTAAGAAAGAGAAAATATGTTTTTCATACACAATTTTGAATTTCAGAATGCTTTATACGCTACCCCCTCTGTGACTCGCACTTTACCGTGAGCTAAGTGCCTTAATAAATATACAGCCATGACCACTGTGTGGCATCTTGAACTTTTGACATTTTATTTAAAAATAAAAGTGCCTATTTTCCTTAGAGGTAGCATAAAACACATTTTTAAAATGAAAGTATTTCTTCTGTATTATTTCTGTACAAAAATTTGGTTTAAAAAAATGAAGACTGGGGGCATCATTTTGCAATCCTGTGTTTTTCAAGAATTGGAGGGTCAGATCGTTAAGAAAAATATTTACATAAGCTCTTAGCACTCATAATTAGAGTGTCATAATTCTGCGTGCAACAACTAGGGAGGCATCTAGAAGTCCAGGTGCTTCTTGCCTCCGGCCATCGTGCCACAGCCTGGGCCCAGCAGCTTAGTGGAGTCTGCCAGATCCGGTTTGCTTGAGCGGCTCACTGTGTCTGACAAGTCTGGAGGCAAATGCAGTCGCTACGGCAGAAGATGGGTTGGGAGAAGGAAAGAAAGAAGAAAAAAAATTAATTTTGCTTTCACGAGCACATTTCAGGATACAATATTATGCTCTGTTGATCAGCATTTAGCCTTGCATATAAAATTCCTATTAAAACAGTTCTTCAGACTGAAGCCCAATATAACCATTCTGCCCCTCCTAGATTTCACAAATTACAGCCATCACCATCGGGACCAGGAATCTCAGTGGAACATTTCCAGAATCCAAACCTAAATGTATGAAGATTTTCTTATTTAGGTAGCAATAAAAACATGTAGATGCATAAATAAAAGCATAATTGAAAAAAAAATCACATAATGATGGCAGGCTTGTTTTTCGGCTTTGTTTTGGTTTTGCCAGAGCTCCGAAATGTTATCTTTCAATCGAATATAGCAGGGGTCCTCAAACTACGGCCCGCGGGCCACATGCAAATACAAATATTGTATTTGTTCCCGTTTTGTTTTTTTTTTACTTCAAAATAAGATATGTGCAGTGTGCATAGGAATTTGTTCATAGTTTTTTTTTAAACTATAGTCCGGCCCTCCAACGGTCTGAGGGAAAAAGTTTGAGGACCCCTGGAATATAGCTTTTCAGCAATTAAGGATTCCCACAAACACCTGCTTCCCTTGGTCTAGTAAGTTGATCTGAAGATGATTCTATTTCAAGGCTGTACTTTCTCTAGGAACTTACGATTTCTACAGAAATAAATACTGACATAATAATGAAGAAAATGATACCAATCTAAGGGCTAGTATTTTTCATGTGCTCAGATGGGTTAGCTGTAACATCTGGCACAGGTCTTGGAAAGTTTGTTTCTATGCATGACATTGGGTCATGCTTTCAAAAGTATAGTGCAGCTTTGACCACCTCCCCGTGCTAATTGTTTATCTTGAGATACAGGTTGATTTAAGCAGGTACAGGTTGCTTTAAGCAGTAACCGTCCCTAGTTACATAGCAATTACTATAATTGAGGAGATATATTCATATTTCAAAAGAACTTTTAAGTTTTCAAAAGGATCTCTACCAAATTCATAAACATCCAACCTCAAAGGAACATATCTGTTGTGTGTGGAAGGCTAAAGGTAAGTAAGGCAGGATGGGGCCATCCACTGGTGACTAACCGAGGCCTCATAGAGGTGAACTGACTTGGAGACAACCTATCTGAGACACTTCATTTGGAAAACTCCGATATGGCAAAAAAATTGAAGATGGAAAAGGGTAGAAACATTTTTTCTTGGGTCAAAATATTGTGATTCACAAGCATATGTTTTGGCTAGTTTCTTCCGATAAAAGGCTTGTTTATGTAAACACAATCTATGTGCAGAGGCTCAAAATATTTTAACAGATTGAAAATAATTTATGAAAATATTCTTCCCTGATTTCAGTTTGCCTACATGTACGCATTTTTCAGTGCATACACATCTAGGATGAAAGACACTAGTGTACAGATATATGATCAACAAAGATGTCATAAAGGTCAAGAAAAGCTGGAATATCCAGATAGGAATATTCATATAGTTTTATTCATTTGTATCCTTAGCGTCCAGCCTGTTGCATATTAAGTAATTAAATGCCTACTTCTCGACTGATAAGAAAGCTCTAATGAAGACATATTTCTTTCTTTCTTTAAATAATCCTTTCATTTTTTTTTTAATATTTTATTGTTTTTTTACAGAGAGGAAAGGAAGGGAGAGGGATAGAGAGTTAGAAACATCGATCAGCTGCCTCCTGCACACTCCCTCGTGGGGATGTGCTCACAACCAAGGTACATGCCCTTGGCCGGAATCGAACCTGGGACCTTTCAGTCCGCAGGCCGACGCTCCATCCACTGAGCCAAACCGGTTAGGGCAATCCTTTCATTTCTTGATGCCCTAGTTTGTTCCACAAAGGATTTCAGGCAGAAATGAAAGCATGAAAGGCCCAGGAACCTAAAGGACGCGCATGACTGAAGTCTGAGGCTATGGATGTCTCTGTAGTATTAACTCTATCACTGTTCATGTGAGGAAGCAGGAGGGAAAGACATTTAATTATACGTCTGACTTTTAATGTTTCTTTAAGAACTTGTAATTATTGCTAATGAACAAAGGAAAAATGACTAGGATGCATGCATGATCTGAAGGTTAACTGTAACTCACAAAGCTTATCTAATAGGTTACAAAGCAAACCTACTAGTCCAAATTCTCTTATACTGTACTAGAGGCCTGGTGCATGAAATTCGTGCTCAGGTACGGTCCCTAGGCCTGGCCTGCAATCAGGGCCATCTTCCCCAGCTGCCTGCAGCTGGCCCCATCCCCCCAAATTCCCTTATACTGTATATCCTAAATATTGAAATATAAACATAGGGTATAAGAAGAACCCCAACAAAACTAAAATGTGTGTGCACACTTTTGGTTGGGACCTCACAGAGATGAAGCCAGAGGGTGATTAGGCTGTTTAGGAAATCAATGGGAGCCAACAAATATTTAGAAGTGACTCAAAGCAAGGCATTCTGAGAGGATATGTGAACAGGACAACTTCCACACTGGGCCTTTGCTTACCATCCAGTGACACCAACAGGACAAGCACACAGGTAACCTTCACAGTGAGCCCTTCAGGTGGTGTCTATAGGCAAGACAGAGACGAGGCAGAAATCATGGTGGGGGGAGGGGAGCAAGAAAAAGCTGCAGGAGAGGGCTAGATGTTAAGTAATGAATTATTGCATTCTGATGCACAGAGTAGAGCTGATATATCTTTAAGATCCATTTAGATGAACAGCTCTGATCATCTAAATGAGGAAACTGGTGTAGTTTATTCAGAACCAGCATAATACAATGTATTTCAGGAGCTTACTATTTGCTGAAAATTTTCTCTGCCTCCGCTTCTCTAGGCTACGAGTGTGAGCCGTTTGGCTGGAAGCCCTTCATAGCAAAGGCAGCTAAATGTGATGCGTGACATGCTTGGAAATCTTTCAGGTTGCTTGGCTTTGAAGTAAAAAATCCATTGGTGTGTAACTTCTAAGCACAACAGTTTGGGGAGATGTGATTAAATGTTTCTAACCAAATGGTACATTGCAAAGCCTAGATGCATACTTCTGTCCTTTGAAAAAGCCCAAGGGTGGCTCTTGGAAATATGCGAACCTGTGTGTGATTTTGCCGGCTTTTGTGGATTATGACTTGAGCGAGTGAGCTCTGCAGTCTAAATTCTCAAGCAGTGGGTTTGTTTCCTTCTTTCCGGGCCTCCCCCTGTGCACCACGTCAGTGCAATGTGAAGCAGTGAGGAAGAAGGAGAGACCAGGTTCTGGGCTTGCCAGGCGTGTCAGGGACTTCTCCTCGGAGGCTTCCAAAGCACTCACACACCTGACGTGGAAATGCTTTGATGCTGCAGCACCAGATCTGTCTCCTTAACAAACGTGCTGTGGGGCAGCTACTCTGCATAGCACGGTGACGTCCTTTAACTCAGCTGCAAGGCTGTGGGGGCATGTGAACTTCTTTCTTCTAATATTTTTTAGTAACCGATTTTTAGAGAGAGAAAGGAGGTTGGGGTGGGAGAGAGAGAGAGGGAGAGACCAGGAATCACACCCGCCACCTCTTGGTGCAGAGGATGACGCTCCAACCAACTGAGCCACACCGGCCAGGGTGGTATCTGAGCTTTTAGACTTTGGGGTTTCAGTGTGCAATGGTTTAAATCAGTGGTTCTCAACCTTCCTAATGCCACGACCCTTTAATACAGTTCCTCATGTTGTGGTGACCCCCAACCATAAAATTATTTTCGTTGCTACTTCATAACTGTAATTTTGCTACTGTTATGAATCATAATGTGAATATCTGATATGCAGGATGTATTTTCATTGTTACAAATTGAACATAATTAAAGCATAGTGATTAATCACAAAAACAATATGTAATTATATATGTGTTTTCCGATGGTCTTAGGTGACCCCTGTGAAAGGGTCATTTGACCCCCAAAGGGGTCGCGACCCACAGGTTGAGAACCGCTGGTTTAAATAAAAATCCTATACAATAAAGAGCTAATATGCAAATGGTCATCATGCCCTCACAATGTAACAGCTCAGACACTCAACATTGGGGAGAAAGGAATGGGGACCAGCCAGGCACAAATGAGCTCACAAGAGAGGAATGGGGATGAGCCAGGCTGCGGCTCGGGAGAGGGACAAGCCGCATATCTCGTGGTCCTGGGTGCCTGTGGCTGCGGCCTGGGTGAAGCCGCCCACCCATGGTCCCCTGCAGCTGCGGCTGCCTGGGCGAAGCCAGCCCGGATCCTGGGTGCCTCCGGCCAGCCAGAGGGAGGGAAGACTGGGTCCCGGGTGCCTGCGACCGGCTGGAGGATGGAATCCTGGGTCCCAGGTGTGGGGTGAGGCAGAGGCGGTTAGGGGCAATCAGGCCAGCAGGGGAGCAGTTAGGGGCAATCAGGCAGGCAGGCAAAGGTGGTTAGGGGTGATCAGGCAGGCAGGCAGGCGAGCGGTTAGGAGCCAGTGGTCCCGGATTGCAAGAGGCAGTCAGACATCCCCTGAGGGGTCCTGGATTGGAGAGGGTGCAGGCCAGGCTGAGCCCTCCTCGCACCCCCCCCCCCCCACCCCCGGTTCACGAATTTCATGCACTGGGCCTCTAGTCAGACTATAAAATGGTAAATACTATTTTCAACCTTGTAAATGAAATCAAGGTATTAATCTTTCTCATATCTTACATCTTAAGTGGAAATTTTCCCACCAGATCTCCTTTCCCCTGGTTCTGGAAGGAAGGGACTATGCTGCTGATGCAGGAGATGCATACCTGGCTGGCCGCCTATTTTTCCATCAATGCCTTGTCTACAATGATGGCTTTTATGTAGGCGAAGGGATTTGGGAAGGTGTGGCAACTCCCAATTTCCCACAGAGGCCTGGGCCATTTGCAGCAGCACCTCTGGACTAATGGGTCCCCTTTCTCTTGTGATACAGGGAGGCAGGCAAAATACTCTGGCATATTTGGGGGGCTCTTGCCAAAGGGCACCCTTAGGCCCATAGGGACCCTGGGCCATAATAAAGAAGGAACAGTGGAAATGCTTTGCTCTGTGGCTCCGGGAGATTCCAAGCCCAGCCAGACTTGGAGATTCTTCCCCTCTGCATGCCTCTCTCTCTGTGGGCTAAGACACTGTCTGTATTTTGTTCCTTCTTGAGTTAGCAACAAACCAGATCCTATAGATACACAGGATTGGGTTTCCTGGCTCCACAGTTCCCTTCCTAATTCCTTTCCCCACCTGCCAGACCTGTGCTCAGCAACTCACATTCCCAGGCAGACAGGGCAAGATAATGAATCCAGAGTACACCTGGATTTGAGACAAATTGCAGGTTAATACCCATTAAAGTAAGTTTAATCAGTTTATAATTTTTTTGTATTTGGACAACACCAAACCATCAGTTACGGTTTGTTTTCTGAAAACAATTGATGTAGTACATTTTTACCCTTACCAAATAGAGATTTGTTCTAATTCTTTTAAAACTTGACATTTCCTGAAAAAGTCACACTCTGTGTATTTTTCACAAAAACTGAAATAGGTGTTAATATCTCCAAATACTTCCTAACAGTTTTTTTTTCTTTAAGACACAGCCAATTTAATCTAAAACTTGTAAAGAGCTTAGAACACGTGGGCTCTACACCAGCCCCTTCCCAGAGACAGCCAGCGACAGTTTGCTACCTCCCTGGCACTCGCTCACCGTGTGACCTCAGATAAGCTGCCTCAGCATCCTCCTCTATCACCAGGGAATCATTCTCCCTCCACAAGACTGTTTCCAGGATCAAGTGAGATGCATGTGTTCTATGAACTATCAAGTACTACACTCATTTATTTATATCTATTCTTGTTAAAAAAAAAAGGGGATTTGAGGCGACTCATAAAAATATGGTACAAAAGATAAAAACCAGTGAGTTTATCAGGGCAAGAAGTGAGTCTACAAATATAATAAACCAACATAATTATAAGCAATAGCAAGAGAATGTCGGACTTAGCCAGCAGGGCTCAGTCACTAAGCCGAGCCCGGGCATTAAGTATGTATTGCCCTCTACTGAGGCTCTGCAAAGAAGTATAAAAGGGAACTGCAATAATGCTCTTTGCTTCTGGAAAGATTTAAAAAGTCTAAACAGTAGTGAAATGGAGCCTGCAGGATGCCCGGCTTCTGGGCCAGGGAAGTACGCATGGCTGTATGAAGGAGGCAATTTGGGGTCCATTCAATTTAAAAATCTATCTTTTGCACGTCTCCATTGCTGAAAAAACAATAAAATAACTGTTAGAAGAAGCAGCAGCTTCTTCATTCAAGTTTTAAGAGAATTCCCCCTTCTTTACATAATGAAGAGGAAACAAATTAACAAAAGGCATGGCATTCTATTCCATACCAGGTTACTTCAAGAGCTGTCCCTCACCTGGAGGATTTTTGTGGCCAGGCTCTGTGTTATGAGGTCCTGCTCTGAAGGGCAGGGAATGAATCAGAGTATAGGCAAGTAGTCATATAGAGGCACTCCCACCCCCTTCACAAACAGCTTAAAAAAGGTAGAAGTGAATTTCTCTCCCAATTTATAGTCCAGAGGTTAGGTAATTTTCAGCTGGAAGGACTGGTCTGCTATCCTCAACAAGGGGGTTCCACTTGCCTCCAGGCTGATGTTTCTGTTCTCTCTCAGTTGGTGGGAAGAAGAAGGGATCAAGAAGACAAGACCTGGAAGTTGGACACAACACTTCCACTCATGTCCAGAACTTACACATGGCTGCAAGGGAGGCTGGGAAATGTTTTAAAACATGTAAAAATGTTTAACAAATCCACTACTATGAAGAAGGAATAAATGGTTCCGGGAGACAGCTTCTCAATAGTTTTGAGAGGGGCCATAGCAAAAGAATCATCTTCTAGAAGTATTCAATGCTCATGTATGAGTTACAGCTGGCTGCCTGGGGCTCTATTCTTAGTTTCTGACCAAGGACATGCACAATGATGCCTCCATAGCCCAAAGGGCAGGGCTAACATAGTGCTCAGAGTCTCTCTAGCTCAGCGGTTCTTAACCTGTGGGTCGCGACCCCTTTGGCAGTTGAACGATCCTTTCACAGGGGTCGCCTAAGACCATCCTGCATATCAGATATTTACATTACCATTCATAACAGTAGCAACATTACAGTTATGAAGTAGCAATGAAAATAATTTTATGGTTGGGTCACAACACGAGGAACTGTATTTAAAGGGCCAGAAGGTTGAGAACCACTGCTCTAGCTCTTTACATAAAAAGAAAGGTTTCCCTTTCCTTTGTGGAAAGACTGATTTCCTTCCAGTGGCACTTAGGGAGGAGGATAGGGGGAGGAGGCATATGAAACAGACTTGCTATATTCATCATCACCATCACAGTATTGTTGTTATTTCTTCACAAGATTTTAGAACGTTGTTTCGATTTATATAAAAAAGCAATGTTATGTGCTATTATGTAATTATATTCTACATGATTAAATTTCTATTATTCCATAATCACTACATTATTACAATGTAATATTAGGTTGCAATTATTCTACATCGGGTTAACATTATGCAGTGTGGAAGATGCATCTGCCTACTTTGGGTGAATTTTGCGTTACTCTGCTGTAAGAATAGGTCGGGGGAAACCATGCCAGAGCAGTTCTTGCTCTTTTTGGTTTGGTGGGTGTACATTTTTAGTGGCCGAAGATTTCTGGAAAAAATTCTGCCAGACATGGTCAGGATTTAGGTTTTAGTTGGGTTTAAGATCCAATTCATTCGCAGGGTTCAAGATTAAAATTGTTTTTACCGAATGTCATAATCAGGCTATATCCTTTGATGTGAGAAAAAATCATTTGGGTCTTTCTGGTTGATCTGAAAATTAGACAAAATTTCAGCGCTGGAACACTACATGTTGGCTGCCCGTGTTAAAATGCTCAGGTGTGCAATTATTTTGACCGTCAATTATAACTGACAGCATTGTCTTGTCTCCAAACTCACCTCTGAAAGCAGACTGTGAGGAACTCGCTTGTCTAAACAAAAGTGTGATTTGTGAAAAGGCACATGTCTGTGGCAGAGATTGCTAGCGTACTCCCAATGTCTATTCTTTTGCACTGAGTAAAAAATCTGCATATGTCTGGGGCACATGGCCTCCCAAAATAGAGGCCACACTTCCCAGTTTCCCTTGCCAATAGGTGAGGCTGAGTGACTAAGCTCTGGTCACTTCACCTTGAGCACAAGGGCTATGGTTAAGTGTGGGGTCAGATCCTTAAAGAGTGGGAGGTGCCATTTACTTCTCCTTTCCCTTAGTATCGCTATTCAACCTTGGCAAGAAGGCCCCTGCCCTGGCCCTGACCCACCCCTCTTCATGGGGTAAGGAATTACAGGCAAAGGGGTCGTGCCCATCTAGAGCCTGAACCCTTCTTTACAGGACATGCTCTGGGTGGTCAAACCTCAGAAATCCCTGTCCAAATGGCCACAAAGCCTGCACAGGTCTCTTCCCCAGGTTCAGCCTGCAAGGGTGGGCTGTGTTGTCTGTGTGCACATCTCGGGCCCCTGGAGTAGCCGGGACTGCTGATGTGGGTGTGTGGATGGGATTTGGATGTGCAGGCTGGTGTGGGAAATATGTGCGCCAGCTCTGGGAAGGAGGCAGGCGGTGGGAAGAGGAAGGAGGTGGGCTGCAGGCCAATTCTTCCCACATCTCGATGTTCTGGAGTGGAACCCTAAACCTACATTTAAACTTAGCTTTCTAGGAAGGTAGATTTGTGAAGGAAGGAAGATAAAGCATATTTATGGCTTGTTGGTTTGATAACTTCAAAATATGCAGGCATATAAAAACTAAGGTCCTCACTTGCTGAAACATGGACTTGAGGGCAGGTGTTGAAACAGCCATCCTGGACCATCTGATGGAAGCTACAGGCTGAGGAGGACACAGCACAGTGACAAAAGTGGTCTAGGGTCCCTGACACTCTCTGGCCACCAAAAGAGCCCGGGGTCACTGACCTGGGTTATTACGTGAGAGATGCATGAACTCCTATGTTTTTTAAACTTTGTACTAGAAATCTGGGCCTATATCCTGTTTACACAGAACTTGTACCTGGAGAATGGAGCGCTCGAGTTCTGTGATCTAAAGATGTGCTGGCTTAGCGTTGGAAGGTGGGCTCTGAGGTCAGATACTGTGGCCCTTGTTATTTATGCCTATGAGAACCTGGAAGGCAAACCTTACCTCCTAATCAGTGGCTCTAGGCAAAATGTCGGAGAAATTCAGAATATCAGTGTGTTAGCTCCCTCTTGCCACTTTCGGCAAAGTTATTTATAGAAGAAAAATAAGTTAGGTTAGAGCTATAGAAATTGGAAGAAGAGACAGAAGAGCCCGCGGCCCTAAAGGGAGGTGCTCTGCCTGCAGCCCGCCATCTACATTGACGACAGGCTCAGCAATTGGGGGCTCAGACAGTGGGAAACCCAACTGCTTCTGCATCTGCACTCGGAGGCAGACTACTTTCCCAGGAGACGGCGGTGCCCCTCAGCCCTGGTGAATTCCCTGCAGAGAGGCTGGCCAGGAAATGGGAGCCAGGGCTGAGACAAAGGTCAGATTAAGGGTGTTGCCTTCCCTTTCATGTTGATTATTGATGGCTTCAGCTAGTTACTAATACTATGAAAGAGAGGACTATGGGTAGAACAGACAGGCCAGAAAATATGACTAAAGTCTTACAACGTAACAGTTGTGGTGGACAAGTGTCCTTTCCAACCTCCACGTGGTGTGCCTGCTGCAGGTCAGAGGCTAGCAGGGTGTGAACTAGGCTTATCTAATTAGATGCATCTGGTCTAGGTTTACAAGGTGGAACAGAAAAGCAGGAGTTGCCTTCCTGCTGCTTTCATGGATGCAATTGGCTATCTCTATCTCTATCTCTATCTCTATCTCTATCTCTATCTCTATCTCTATCTCTATCTATCTCTATCTCTATCTCTCTATATTTATCTGAAGGTATATAAAGATACGTATATAGATATATCCCTGGAAGTGGAGGGGAGACCAGTTTCAGTATTCAGTTATTTGCTTCATGGGGGTTAAGCAGCTTTGCAGTGTCAGTAGCAGGAACTTAGGAACCCCAAGTTGGTGGTGGTATCCTCCAGCCCTTTCAATTTTCCGGTATAAACTTTCCTTTCGCACAAAATAATTCGATGGGATCTGTTTCCTGCAGCTGAATCCTGGAATTATGTCTAGACAACTCCTGGGCTGTGATTACCTGCATGTGGAACTGAAGGGAAGCAAAGAGATGGGGAACCTCATAAAGTCCTGAGGGAATTGCATTGCCAAAGAAACCACACACCTGGTCAAAAGATGGCGGCCGGCAGCGAGGCACTGAAGCGAGCATGAGGCTTGCTTGCTGCGGACTCCAACGTTCCCCGCCTCACTTGCCGGCCTCTGAGCTACAACTCTAAGCAACTATGTACTATGTTGCAAATAAGACGATAAATAAAACTCCAGAAACCAGCTGGACTGAAAGGCAGGCGGACCGAAACTTTGTATCGATGTTTTCAGCAGTGAGGCCTCAGAGCTAAAGCTGGCCCAGAATAAAAAAAAAAGAAAACAAGGAGCGGTTGGAAGCTTCAGTCACTCGCTTCCAGAAAACAGCCCTCAGCCCCTCAGCCAGACTGGCCAGGCACCCCAGTGGGGACCCCCACCTTGATCCAGGACACCCTTCAGGGCAAACCAGCCGGCCCCCACCCATGCACCAGGCCTCTATTCTATATAGTAAAAGGGTAATATGCCTCCCGGCACTGGGATCAGAGGAGCAGTGAGGCTCCCGGCACCGGGATCAGCGTGACAGGGGGCAGCGCCCAAACCCCCTGATCGCCCTGCGGCTCTGTGTTTGACAGGGTGCAGCACACCAACCCCCTGATCGGCCCTGCTCTGTGTGTGACAGGGTGCAGCGCCCCAACCCCTCCCCCCTCCCCCATGGGCCCTGCTCTGTGTGTGACAGGGTAGAGCCATAACCTCTCCATCGGTCCTGCCCTGAGTGTGACAGGGTGCAGTGCCCCAACCCCCTGATCTGCCCTGCTCTGTGTGTGACAGAGGGCGGTGCCCCAACCCCCCTCCACGGGCCTTGCTCTGTGTGTGACAGAGTAGAGCCATAACCTCTCCATCGGCCCTGCCCTGAGTGTGACAGGGTGCGGCGCCCCAACCTCCTTATCTGCCCTGCTCTGTGTGTGACAGGGGGCGGTGCCCCAACTCCCCTATCGGCCCTACTCTGTGAGTGACAGCGGGGAGCTCCTCAACCCCCTGATTGGGCCTGCTCTGTGCGTGAGAGGGGGTGGCGCCGCAACCTCCCCATCGACCCTGCCTTGAGTGTGACAGGGGGCGGTGCCCCAACCCCCTAATCGGCCCTACCCTGACCGTGACTGAGGGTGGCATAGCAACCTCCCGATCCGCCCTGCTCTGTGCGTGACGGGGCGGTGCCCCAACTCCCCAGTCGGCCCTGCTCTGAGCCTGACCAGGGGCTGCACCTAGGGATTGGGCCTGCCCTCTGCCACCTGGGAGCAGGCCTAAGCCAGCAGGTCGTTATCTCCCGAGGGGTCCCAGACTGCGAGAGGGCACAGGCCGGGCTGGGGGACCCCCCTCCACCCGAGTGTACAAATTTTTGTGCACCGGGCCTCTAGTTTTCAATAACAGAAAACAACAACTGTTGCAAACATATATATTCTTTAAGGACAGAGTTTTCCAAAGGGTGGTGTACCCTGGCTGTTCTAGATCCTTCCTTCTGATTGAGAAGGAACATTCTATCTACTGAGTGACCTACATCTCCCCTCCCCCTCCTGTGGGGAGCGGTGGTTCTCTGTGTCATGCCTGCCCAACACGAAGGTTCCCGTTGGTGGGGTTGGGCTCTGTGTGAAATGCTCAGTGAGGAGAGACTTTGGCAGCACTGCTTTGTGAGAACCGCTTGCTGAGCTTAATCCTCTTAAAATGTGAGTCAGAATCTTTTGGACTACACAGTATTAAGAATACCACCATGTTTTGGTCCCAGTGTTCCCCAATTTTTAGACATTTAAGATGTGGGAGAGTCATGTTATTTTTTCTTCCTTACTTCAGATACAGACAGAGAACAAACTAGATTACGCTTGGAGAACTTCACTTAAAATGGTTATACTGTCTATACAAACTAAAGGCAGGGTCTTTTTCTTTTTTCTTTTGCATGTATTATTTTCGCTAAAGTTCCAACATGAGCAGGACTGAAAAAAGTCACAATAACAGTTGGAATAAGGTGATTCAAATTGTCATGGACACTTGGACGGTAGAGACACTGCGAAAGATCTTTCCCCAACCCCGGTGAGCTCCTTCTCTGGGATAAAGGAATGGGGTGGGTAAGTCACACATGGCCGTGACCATCCAGCCCTGTGATCCCCTGAGTGCGCACCATCATCTAAATTAGTCTCCTCATATCTCCCCAACTGACTTCCTTCTATTCCTCTTTCCTTAATGGTGTAGCAGGGCTTCCCACCCTGGCAACCTTTTCACTGGCCTGCAACTGCTGCTCACCCCAGGCTTTCTGTTGTGGACTACACAAGGCAGGCAGGAGCATATACACTCCAGAGCGTGTAGAGTTTGAAAGAAGTTTCAGCAGGCCAGGCTGAGCGGTGCCTGAGACCCAGGGCCTACTGCTGGATGGCGGGCAATGGGAGGAGACGGGCTCTTTCTGTGGACAGACTGTCATTCTGATAGGCTCGTCCAGCCTGCTTTGTCTAGGAAGCCCCTTTTCTACCTAAGACCAGGGAGGAAACCTTGTAGGAGCAATATTTTGGGCACTATCTCTCAGGTGGCTTATGAATAACAAGATATTTTAGGAACACTGTGTTTTTAGATCTGCATGTTGAGCTTGAAAAACACACATCCTTTTTTAGAAATAAATTCAAACTACTAACTACATGAGAATGTCTTCTTATCCCCTTTGGCTTTTAAAGCATAGGAAACTACTCTGGAGCTGACAAAAGGTAACGTCCTCCTTGTTTTTGTCTACTCGAATTCAAACTAATGTTTTCTCTTTACTATAATCTGAAGCCTTCTACTCAGGAAGTCAGCTATTAGCAGGCAGATGAATGTGTAAACTCTATGTCGATCCCTAAATCCTAGAGAACTGTAGAACTACAGCAGATTCACTATTCAACGTAGGCATTGGCAAAGGCCTGACTGATACATAGCTGATGGAATATATGAATTCTTAGATGTAAAGAAGCAGAAATCAGGGGATTCTGAATCAGATAATCCCTTAAGTTACCATATTAACAGCACTCCACTAAAGTTTCAAAATTGGCAGCTTTTGATGAACTTTCCTCTTAGAAATGTGGCAATCACATATTTTTGTATGTAAGCATAGTATAATACATATACATATATTTCCTTTAGGCTGGCCATGAATGAGTCCCAAAAGCAAAATGGCCAATGTGTTTGCTTGCATAATGCCCTACAGTGTATGCAGAATGTCACTGGAAATGGCAATGTAAACCATTCTGACAGCATTCAATCTCCCAGCTCCTCTTTAGTTACTCTGAGACCCCTCCACCCCCATTGAAGGGTCTGCTAGTTCCTGGGTATGAAGAAAGAATTTTTAATGGGGCCAAGTGTAGGTGTTTACAAGGGGGAATTGTTGTTTTTTCTTAGGAGCTGCCTTATGTTCAATAGTTGTATTTACTTTGTCAAGCTAGCCAGAATTAGAGATCCCCATTGCTAGGCAGCCTAGAGCGGCTGCGAAGTATT
Organism: Myotis yumanensis; assembly: GCF_028538775.1. Taxonomy (NCBI): domain Eukaryota; kingdom Metazoa; phylum Chordata; class Mammalia; order Chiroptera; family Vespertilionidae; genus Myotis; species Myotis yumanensis. The sequence continues at coordinate 21,526,847 of NW_027223761.1, forward strand.
TCTGGGCATTCAGAACTGAAGCATGTGCTGCCCAAAGGCAGGTTTCATTACAGTGTGTTATTTAGTCCTTCGTCGCTCCCTCCCCCCACACCCCTGGAGAGCAGTGCATCTATAGCAGGAAATCTTGGTTACTCTATGCTGAGACATATTTACATGACTGAAACATGACAATTAGCACATTTGTAAAGCTTGAGGGAGAGGCACCAGTCTAATGGTTTTTTGAAGCGGGCTGATTTCCTGGGGCTTTTAATCTTATTTTATTTTGTTCTACATGCATGAACAAGTCCTTCTTTACTATAGGTATTTGACAAAGTCTACCTGATATGAATGTGAATGAAAAGAAAATTGTACAAAAATTAACTTTATATTTCATGTTTGCCAAACTGTTCATTTCTTTCACCAGTTCCATGTGTGCTGAGGGCTCTGCTGTCATTTTTGACATGTTGTGTTAGTTATATAAAGGGGAGTAGGTAGTATGTTTTTGGTTTGACAAAATAAAACGTGGCTTTCTCTATACTGATTGTATAAAAGCTTTCCATAATGAACAAAAAGTATCGATTACGGCAGTGATTTTCTTCACTCTTCATGGTCAGATAAAGGTACACTTCTAGGCGGTGTCTATTTCACTTGCTCAAAACTTAAATTAATACCCAGGTGGTATTAAGTAGCATTATTTCAAA